>NC_140907.1:16496809-17096809 GCF_045865225.1 Trachurus japonicus
GTCCTAAATAGTCCTATTTTCCGTCAGCAATCACTTACATGAAGTATTTCAGCCTAAACACGAGTCTCTCCGTCACTCTGCTCTGCTGTAACCCGAGGAGAAAATTTTCCTTGTGGGATACAAGTGTTATCCAATGAGGGGAGAGAACGGCATGAAGGGCTGTGTGTGCAGCCAAGGGATGCGCGTGAATGTGGTGACGTAGCACGAGGACCAATTGATGCCTGACAAGGGCGGGGGCTGCTAACTCATGGTGCGTTCAAGGAAACTCGTACTTTGTGTTTTTCCTTCCTGTGAAGTCATACCAGTTCGATCTGGTGCGAGTTCACGGGTCGGAAGTTACGAGTGGCCGTTATAGGGAACTTTCACAGACAACAGGACGGTAAAAACACGAGCTACGGGTTACCTGGAACGCTACCAAGTCGTAGTTGTGACTTGAAGCTGTAACTTACGGTTTCAAAAGCCTGCCTTGAACACAGCATTAGCCGAAACGGCCGTGCCGATGATATCTGCTTTAATAGACAACTCCCTGACAGAGAGTAATGGATAAAAAGATTGTAAAAAATTGAGGCCTTTAACTTCTGTTCAAGTAGAAAGTTTTTGGCCCTTATTTTGACATATCTAAAAATGTAATGTCTCATTAAGAAGCTGAATATATCATTTTACACATGTAAAATATATATATTCAACATATAACAACAATAAAAACATATAGATTTTAGCTCTTAGTCTTGCATACAAAATAAAGTGTACCATTTATATTACTTTTAACGATACAGTTTTGATTTCTAGTAGTAATTTCTCACCTTATCCACAGCGACCCCTGGACTGGACTCCTCGATACCCAGTTCTCTACGCTGCTCTGCCCTCACCTCTGCATAGCTGGATTTTGGACAAAAAGTGGTGGGTTTAGGGACAGACTGTTATGGAGAATGTGTGTGTGCATAAGACATGTGAAAACCATTTAGAACATTTTGCCTTTTATCATTTGAGATTCTGCCAATGGTCTGAAATGATGTGTTTATTAGTAAAAGCTACAGAGAACAAGGGACGAAGACGGAGCACCCAGCTTCAGTACCTGACTACTGTGTGTGTGCAGACAATAAACTCAGGCCTTGAGTTCCACTGGTGATAGGTGATGTAGTAATGCGTCTGCAGCCAGATCCACTGTTGACCTTTAGTCAGGAAACGGTAGTAGCAAGACTTCCCTTTACCGTACTGCATCACTTAACGTGAGAGAGGCAGACAAGAGCAAGGATGTTAGAAATAATAGGGGAATGGCTTTTACAAGGAATTCTTAAAAAAAAAAAAATTAATAAATATGAGCCCTCACAGTGTTCATGACACTTGGCTAGTGTCTCCAGGTCATCCACATGGTAATAGTCGTACCCCGATGTTCCCAGGACCTCAAAAGGCAGGTAGCCTATGATTGGTGGAGCTCTGAAAGAAGAAAAGTATAAAAGGATTATACTCTTACAGGTGCACTTTGTACAACAAGTCTCCTGATCCCATATAAGTCAAGTGTTGTTCAGAATAACCACCCTGGCCAGATGTATCATTAGGTGCGTTTCCATTACCCCTTGAAATGCGCAAAACCTAAATATCGCAATGAAAAACTGGTAATGGAAACACCTACATTTCGAAAAAACTATCAAATATCGCTAAAACGTTTTTACGCTCTCATGAGGTGTCGATACATCGATACAAACGTGTATCGCAAAAGTGTAATGGAAACACTTTTTTCGCTTTTCTACACGTCACCGGCGTCACCGGAGTTGTGTGTGTCCAGCTGTGTTGGTTTATGTAACTTGAGGGGACAAATGAACCACATGTTTCTTTGTCATGCATTGCTGACCTGGGCATTGTTTCTCAATAAATTAGAAAAACCTTTCCTATCATTCCCCTTTTCCGTGCATGGTTGAAGGAGATTGGCTCCTTTCCTTTTCCTTTCAATGGAAACACCCACAAATAGCAATTGCACTTTTTCAAGAAATATTTCAGAAATATCGCTTTTATTTTGCGAAAATCTGTAATGGAAACGCAGCTATTGTTTGAATATGGGGATTCGAACTGTTTCTCCTGAATGCTCCTGAATGCTCTACTCAGGTGGAAAAGAGTACAAAATAGGTGTGTGAAGAACGAAAAAGTGAGTTTGAGAAGCTCAAACCCTTGCCGTCGCCTCATCATCATCAATTTCAGGAAGTTGCAGAAGTGGCCAAACATAGCTTTTCTACCTATTCAACCATCTGACATGCATATAATGACTATAATGGCATGTGTGGGTTTGTGTGTTTACCTGTGGTCTAAAAACAGGAACTTCCATTCTAAACTGTGCCTGGAGGTGAATTCTTCATTAGGCTCCTCGACCGTACACATTTCCTGTGAAAATAACAAGGGACAATATACAAGATAAAATTGTTATTTCATTACATGACTGTGATCTTGAGTGTGAGAGAGAGTGTGTGTGTGTGTGTGTGTGTGTACCTTAATAAATTGAGGTTTGGCCAGTCGAACTGTGGCTACAAAGCACACCTGGTCGTCAAATGCAGGTTGTAGCGACCGCTGTAACACGCCTGCCAGACCATTCCTTGTCACATTGGGAACTACACAACAAGAAACAGAGTCAATGAATATACGGTGTGGTTGTCTGTGCAGGTAAGGCATACGATGACCACGCTCAAGATGAGTGTTTGATTGACCACATGAAAACTATGTGCACTGACCAAATGGTAATCTGTACTGAAATATAATGAACTTCTTAAAACAACAATTCTTGGACAAATGCCAGTTTTATGTTTGTACATTTGACTTCTCCATGAACATTCATGTGCAAAGATATAAATAATTTGACTTTTACACGACTGTCACCCGACTTAAAAGTCCATGACTTCTGAAGTGTCTTGCACACAATGCGGTATTAATGACTAAAATCAATTAAACTTAGCTCTTCACCTGACTCACCGTTGTTGAGGGACTTGAAGTTCCCGATGAACTTCACATACTCATAAACAGGGGGTTCTTTGGGGTCAATTGCCCCTCGTAGCATATGGCAACAGAACTCCATGTGATTCTTAGCTGGAGAAAAGAGAAGACAAGAGACAATCATGTCCTAACATGCACAAATGAAGGCAGTATTTCTGGTCTATTGTGCTCTGGGCTATGATTCGCTACAGAACAATGAAAAACACCATTTTGAAGTCTTTTTCATTTCAATTTTGACAGAGTTATATGCAAGGTTTTAATTAAAAACAACAACAACTGAAAACCCACACTGATTCTGGTAGAAACAATGGGGGTGTTCAGTTTGTTTTGTTTCTCTCCATTTTGCTTTGAATATTATAATTCAAAAATCACAATCATGTGAAAAAAAATGATAATAGCTTCAAGCTGTACACACTGGACTACGATTCCCATTTTTTATGTTATCCATGTATTGTTTTTTGTTTGATTGCATTCAATCAATACAATCATTAAATAATGTCAGAAAAGCAGACACTATGATGAAAATGGTTTTACTGACTCTTCAGGTAATCGGTGTTAAGGCTCTCGGGGTCGCTGGGGTGTGTGGACAGAGCCTTGTACACCTCGGAGTGTTCCCCAATTGGAAGGAAGTTTAGCAGGTTCTGGTCCACCAAGTCCGCCTGGGGAACACAAACATACGTACATGAGAAAACACACATTAACAACAATAAATAAAATGCCTTTTATATTTGTTCTACAGCAAAGCTGATAACTAATACAGACCAGACTAAAAACTGTGTTACCCACCGGTAGGTGTTCTAGTAGTGAGGTGACACTCTCAGAGACATAGAGGATGTTGCCATCAGTCATTATTGCTATAAAGAATCCATCCAGAGCCTGATAACGTACAACAAGAAGAACAGGTTCATATTTGATCGACAGCAGTAGAATGAGAAAGAGTTTGTTTGAATCAAAACTGATTTTAAATTTTATTTCAATGTTTCGTAACAGCTAGTGTTACAGTAGAAAAGGAGAGGTTTCTGACCTCCAGCATGAGCTGGGTGAACTCTTCATTGCTGAGAAATGGAGGCTTCCAGTCCTGCCTGATCTCACTCGATTCCGACTGGGCTGCGATCTCTGAGGAAGGAGAAATGAAGAAAGGGAAAAAGTCATCAGAGGACAGGACATCCAAGGCTCCTCACAAAAACAAACTAGGCAATAACACAGACCAGCATAGTAAACAATGAATTGATAGTTCAAAGCTCAGAGTAAAAGCAAGGCAGTTAAACAGAGAAGTAGATAACACAGTGCGCAAGAGCAGTGGGAGCTGATAATAATGCTGACGATAAGTTAATTATCACGCGCAGCAAAAAGAGGAAGGATTACAAGCAGCAGCAACTTGTGCGCGGTAATTACATATTTCACCTCATGGTATTCAGGTCTCAAGTCAAGGGCAGGATTCACACATGCAATGGTTATTCATATCAATACTTCATTGAAGAATAACACACACAGTGACCAGGTCTCATAAAAAGTGTAATAAAATATGATTTCAACAGGCTTTAGTGATGAGGGTAAACAAGCACTGAGAGCAGCTAAATATAGAACAAGAAGTGTCCATCCTGTGAGCTGCTCAACATAAACACAGGACGCAAGGTGAGGATAGTAGAAAACTCTGACCTTTGTGTTTACACAGGAAGTCGATGCTTTTCTGCAGGATGGTGGACTTGTCCATCTTCCTGGTGTTGCCCGGCAACATCGTGCCGAGTTCCTTGATGAGGACATTGAACTGGTCTCTCCGTTTCTTCTCAGACTTGTTACGGGACACGCTAGGATCCAAAACAGTGATAAATTAGATTGTAAATGTGATGCAATCATAGGTTTTTAGGCAAAGAGATTTTTTGCCCCAGTTTTTGACTGCATCTGTAATAGCAAGCAACGAGGATAATAATGAGCAGATGTTAACCAGATGTAGGGCATACATATAGTATATACGTACATATGTACACAGTCTTTTGACATAGTACATTCTTCACAGGGTGTGGGTCATGACGCAAGCCCTTAATTAACATGTGATGTTTTATGAATGGGTCTGGTTTACTGATGTTAAAGACACACTGTGCCAACATCTATATCTTACCGTTTTGCTTTGTCCTTTTCATCTTCTTCCATCAACCCATCAAAGATGCTACAATCATCCCTATAGGAGGAGAAAAGGTTTTTACAGACTTCGCATAATTATTACCAATTTCTTTTGTAGTTTTCCTGTGTGCGCACAATTGTTGGCAGCTTGAAAGCAGATATGCATTGTTAATAATAGTTAAAGATAGAAGTTGGCTAATGAGAGGATTCCTGCATGACAGGTTTATTTTTGGGTTGGTCACACACAAAAAAATAGAGTGAGACAGAAAGAGAGAGAAGGAATGTGTTTTGCCTGCCAAGGAGGTTGAGTGTGCAACAATGCATGTTCTTGCTTACATTTCAATTAATGTAGGTCAATACAAACACTTGCACTGATGGACATTATTTGGAACTGTGATTTAATACCTTTAAAATCACTACTATTTTACTGTGCAACACTGCAAGAAAATAATGTTGAAAAAACATTTCATTTATGTTAGCATGTCATTTCTTTTATTTAACAATGACAATAATTATATTTGCAAGAGGTAATTAAAGTACCGTTATGTCTTGGGTATCTGAAAATGTACATGTACAGTGTGTATATGCATGTCTTCTATGGTAAACCAACCTAAAATTCTCAGTTGCCACTTTAGTCTCGCGCGAGACTTTGTATTACAGCTCTGTTTTCAAACATGTCGGCTTTCTTAAAGTAAACAAACCCCTCAGTGTATGTTTGAATAGCCATCTGACAAATTTGCGGTTTTGTGGGATGTAAAGGTCCCATTATACTCTGCTGTGGCGATGCAGGGACAGACAGAACTACTGCATAACAGATTCATTCTTTTTGAACTAAAATATTAGGAAACTAAAGCCCCAGGTTGAATTTGCCTGTAATTGTCCTTTAAGTCAAGAACAAAACCTCCTCTACTCGACAAAAACTTGGTAAAGGTACTCAAATTTGTTGAGGTAGACTTTATGGCTTGAGTAGGTGTACCTATTAAAGAGGCCACTGAGTGTATTGTTTGTGTGTAGTACATACCCTATGCTTGATGTCATGGTGGCTGCTGATCAGGGCTGTGGCTGGAGTGAATTGCTCTTTAGGCGTGAGGTAGGCATTTGGAAGACCACCTAGAGGGATAGTAAAAGAAAACAAACAAACAACAGGGTCACCTCTACTTTAAATGCAAGGTATAGGCTGATACAATTCAACTTCAACTGCATCAGCTGTATATTACCCCACATAAATTACACAAATACAACTCCACTATATCACCTCTTTGTTTTGTATGTGGCACAGAGGAAGGAACATGTCTTCATTCTACCTGGCAGTGTTCTTAACTGCAGGGGTTTGTATGTGAAACTCTATCAAACATTCAAGGGGTTACATTTCCACTGGACCCTGAAATTAGTTTAATTATTTTTCCACTTTCTATTGTCCTGTCATTGTGAGTTCATTTCATTTTTACTTTGCCACCTTGTGGATATTGAGTTTTTCCTTGATTTGATTTTGTCTTGTCAGTTTGTAAATGTAACTTTGTTCTTAAAATAATCAAAAAATAAAATATATTAAAAAAAAACAAACAAACAAGTAATTGTACTGTATTAAGCAACAGTCATGATACAGTATTTTCCAATTCAGTGGACTAAAAATATAAGTGAATGGTTAGGCACACAAATTCATGACAACTGGAAATCAAATTATGAGAAAGTTTCCCGCCCTAAGTTAGCTGCTGTCCTTTTACACACACTCTTCCTGACAAACAGGTTAACTGAGGTCTTTTATGACAACAGGCCAAGCCTGCAGAGTGAACTATACTTGATTCCAACTCCTTGTTGATGCATATAATAACAATAAGTACATAAATAGATACATTTAGTAATAATCATTATCTAATAATCATTAACACTACCATTCACAATAGATTCTGACATTGGGCTACCTTATCAATACACAAATAACAGATAAATCTAGAGCAAAATGAATCATACCACAGATGTCAGATGACCATATTTGTACAAGAATATAAACATCTGTTGCAATATGTTGAGAAGCATAGATCTAAATATATTGTAATTAGATTTTATTGGTTTAAAAGTAATCAACTGCATGATCATAGTTTACACTCCTTTATAAACTTAGTTTATCACGACACTGTGCCTTACTGTGTGATGTGTAGTGTATAAGTGCGTGCGTATTCATTTCTCAGATTTCTCACCCCACTGCAGCTCATGCACGGTCAGTTAACGTCTTTTCTTAGGGGTCGTAGAAAGGGTTTGGGGTCAAAGTTGCCGCTGAGGTCATTGGGGTCACGAGAGGGCACCAGACCACAGGAAAGACATGGTGGTCAACCAAACCTGCGGGAGAAATCATAGCAGAAAAGTGGGGTCATGCAGGGTCATGTGGGGTCATTGGGTTGATAGGGGGCAGTTTTTAAGAAATTTGCCATCTTTATTGCCACAGGAAGAGTGAGTGCAACTGCAGCTAGAAATATCCTATTCAGAAATAATAACTTTGTTGTAAATAAAATGAATGAGAAAAACTAAAAAAAGAAAAGAAAAGGATCTTTGACATTTGAGATACCTTTCATATGCAAAATATTATAGCTCACTTAGATCGATCTATAATTTTACAATGTGTCATTTTAGTGTAACAATGTGCAGCAGCTTTTCTTGTTACAAGCACAATTATTTTTAAACAAGTTGCTGATAAACAAAAAAATTATTAACAACGAATAAAAAGGATTACTATGCTTACATTTCAAGTACTCGTAAGAGCAGTTCATTTGGAGCATGGGGACACATTTAATGAAGGAGAGGTAATTATAGAAAATCTTTGAATTTACCTTCTGTAATGTCCCCCTTGCAGAAAGCAGCAGTTGCACTGTAGATCTTCTCCTTTCAGGCACTGACAAACCAAGTCACGTGTAAGCCACACCTCACCTGCAACACAAAAACCCCAGGCTCAGTGACAAACATACCACTCACCCTTCTCAGTGTTTACCATGCATGCAAATTCAAGAGGCCAACCAGGAATGTAAATGTGTTAGTTGCTGCAAGTTAAAAACAGGAAATGGGGGCTGCAAACAGCTTATTTCATTCGGTTAATAAAATGTCAGAAAATGCCCACCATTTTCTCAAAGATTGTGGTGCTATCCTCTAATTCTTGATTTTTGCTTAAACAGCCGCACTGCTATAAGATTAAGGATGCAATTAATCATTCTATTGTCTCATCAGTTAATATGCCAAGTGCATTTTTCAGTTAACCTATCAGTTGTTTGATATATACAGTACATCAAAATTGTTGAAGGTCAAGATGGGGTCAGGATGCTGTCTGAGCCACAGTCCGCATCCAGAAAAATTGTTAATTCACAATGATATAAAACAAAAAGAAGAAAATCTTCACAATCAGAAAATTGGAAGCAGTGCATGTTTGGTTTGTTTGATTGAATGTAATTACTGGAATAATTCATCAATTACCAAAATACAGTAGCTGCTACTTAAAATTTCTGTTCACTGAACAAATTGTTTCACTTCTGTTATTTTCCTCATTTATTATTCACCTGATTATCTTCAAGGTGTTGTGGGAGCAATGACCAACATAATAACCATAATAGCGTTACTACTGAGAAACTGTAATTGATGACAATTATTTTCTTTTTTTCAATTTCTAAGGAGTGGATATAATGCTTTTTTTTGTCTAACCTGGCAGCCAAAACACAAAGATCTGAGGTTTACTATCACATATGGCCTTCAACCACTAAAGGTTTGATATTATTGGAATACAAAAAAAGATTAAAAAGACTATTTGAATATCAGTGCAGCTGTGATTAAATCATCAAATTGATTAATCAAACCAGCTTATAACAACACGTTCAGTAAATCTGTGTTGTCTTGGTGAATTACAGCCCAAACTTGTCAGCCAGTCCCAGAGCCCAGTGGGTAAACAACAGACCACCATTTAAATCACACTGTGTCCCAATGAACCCCATTTAAGAGGATTTTGCTGAAGATATTACTACTGTGGGCAGGAAGGTCACGGTGGGTAAAGTAAAACCGTTGGATAACATAATCATCCGGCTAGATTGTCAGTGTACCGACTCCAGTGTGAGATAATAGTGAGATTGTGATGTTTAGTTGAGCCATTTTGAGGACCCCGGGCCTCTGGTTTAGTGGGGGGGGGGACTGGCCTGACCTACAGTCATGTATTCCTGATGGCCAATAAGTGAAGCCTCATTAGACTGAGCGTCTTCATTGGGCGATACTGCTAGCCACAGTCCAGTACTGTCAGTGAATAAACACTGATATTAGCTCTATTATGACCCGGCGGAGACCATCTGAAGCCCCCGGCCCACACAAGCACAAGCTTTCACACACTCACAGTAACGTTTTAACGCACCTTTTAGTGCCACAGGTGTTCGTTATACAACCGAAAAGAGAGCAACCCATATAGCCAGCTAGCAGCCTGGCTAACTAAGCTTGCTACCGAAAACTGCCCATTTAACTCCAGAGATTTAATGCTCTTACTGCCGCCGTTTTCTCACGGGACCCTCGCCGACGCTGAATGGCACAGTTGTGACAGGTAAAAGGGGGCCGGGGGTTCACGTTTGTTAAATAACCAGAGAGGGGAATATCAGCTCTTAAATACAGGCGAGCTGGCGCCCAGCCTCAAGCTGCCTGTCACGCAACAACTGACATTGGAGACAAAATAAAATCTGTGAAATATTTACCGTCGGTCCTTTACAACGCCGCGAGAAAACACCGAGCCTGAACGATCCTCGTAAAAACCCGTCAAAAACACAAATGTCGGCGGCGGAAAGGCGACTAAAGCCAGCGATGGTGGAAACATTTTCGCGGCAGATGTATGTACACACACACACATACACACTCACACACTAACAGGGCTACGCGCACGCGCTCGCCCACTCGTACACATAGACACTGGCTGCTCTGAATGTGGGTCACTGGGCCTTGCTCTCCCTCAAGCGTGCGGAAACAGTCCCGAAGCCTCCGCTGCAGTCCGACCGCTTCCGCACGCTAAACAACACACACACACACACACACACATACATAGATACATACACACACACATACACCGTTTACCGAGCACGGCGGTGGCGCTACGACACAATCTACCTCGGATATGTGCATTAAAAATCCTTACCTTGGCGATAGATCGACGGCAGCCTGCGTGTTTTTGCTTACTTGAACGTTGCATCGAGGAGGAGGCGGTGGGGGCCAGGAGCACTCCGGGTTGGGGAGAAAAACAGGAGGCCTACTTCATATTACGACGTACAGTCATGCGCAATAGAGACAGTAGGGCGCACTATTTTGCAAGTACAGTAGCAGCGAAAAACGGAGAGGATCTTCAATGGGGGAAATGACTCTGCGTGTTTTTGTGGCTTTTCCTGCCAGTCTTGTCCACAATCGGTGTAACCTACTTTTTTTTTTTTTTTTTTGATATGATGGAGAATATATAAAGCGTAGCGATTCCGCCTCTAGACATGCAAATTCATGCATTTAAAGCGAGAAGGGCCATAGTAGCCACGGACAAGCAGTTAATTCCTATTTCATTGAAGCATTTGCATTTGCACAATAAGTAGATGTTAATAAATGATAAATGCGGCTCTGTTTTATTTATTTATTTATTTTTCCATAATGGTGATAGTATGCATTTCATACATTCTTGACATTATTTCCAGGAAAACGGGTTAGGTGAGGTTGTAGTGAATGGACCGTGAATGTGACATTGGATGGTAGCCAGGAGGGTGCAGAGCAGGGTAGGGATGGCCCTGTCTGATGGCAGAGGGGTTTCCCCTTTTATCGACATCCAATCACAGGCTCCACAAGCCGTGACGTTACACCTGTACTTTGTCGAGGTTCCCATAGATTTATGATATTGGTACACTTTGACGTTATAAATCTTTTTTGTTATCAGGTGTTAATTTCGTTTGTCATAGACACCCATGTTATTTCTAATGACATAACTCAGAAAATTGTTAATATAAGTAAAGGAAGTCATAAAATTGCTTAACACAAAGCTAACAACATCGTTTTTCAACATAAATAGGAAGAAAAAAAACATTGACTTGGAAATATATGTGCACATCTGACAAAGCTATAAGACCTGCAGCATTGTCAGGAGGAATATAGCAGGCAAGGTGACATATTGTAAGTGACTTATGGAAAAGCAATAGAAGTAATTACCACATAATATTGTAAGCTCTATATGAAAACAGCAGTAGTTGGAGCTAGCCTCCCTAATTACACTGGTATGCTTGTAATTTCAGCCTTTGGCCAGTTGTGCATCAAATACAAGTTTTCATTTAGCTCTGATCTAGTTTATTTAATGTGTAATAGTAACAACCTCATTAACTCTTTGCTCCTGCTTGGTCTCATCATACCTCCTGACTGCACCTTCTCTGAGTTTCTCTGTGCCCTGTTTTATTTTCTTAAATCTACTTACTCTCTTTGAACTCAATGTGCCCCCCTCATCTTCCCTTCCCTCTCTGTCATCATTTTCTCTAATGCTTTGTTCAGATTACTCGCTATCATCATCTGCCTTTGGAGGAGTCTCCCCCTTTTCATATCTACTCTCTTTTCTCATCTTGCTTCTTCCATCACACCTTCCTGCATAATCCGTATTATAGGCCTGTAGTCCTTAATTCCTCTTCAAAGTCTCATCTTTTTTTTCACCTACTCTGCTCCGTTTCTCTTTTTTCTTTGGCTATTCTGTTGCCTCCTCCTTTGCTCTATTTCCCCCTTTTTTAAATATCCTTTGTATCTCCTTTTTTCCCTTCCCTTTTTCTCCCTATTTTTTATAGTCTTTCCAAATGTGACTTACACTTCTTGATAGTCTTTTCTCTCTGCTGCATCCCCTTTAATCTTGTCTCTTTTTTCCTTCCCTTCTGTCCCTGCGTCTTATACTTCATCCAGCCCTGCACAGGTATACGCAGATCTACTCCTCACCCTTTCTGGCATCTTCATCCTCTCTAATAATTTCAAATGCCTCCAACATTGTCTGCATACAGTATTTTTTTATATGTTGATTCCTCTGAATTTATTTCCTACTGATGTTAATAGTTACTCACCTTGATGTTTTCACAGACTGCAATGTCAGAGATGATGGGAATGCTCATATAAATAATCATAACTAGAACTACAGATATATTGATGCAGTGTATCCATTAAATATTAAGAAGATGTGCAGCTTTTATTCTTTCTTTAGACTTTAAACTTTATTTGTCCCCCTGGGAAATTCGTTCCTTCTATCGCAGATTACAAACGCTATTCTAATGCAAATTCAGGGATTTTCTCCAGTTATTCCTGCACAAAATACCCCTTTCATTGCACATGGCAGATATGGGCCTACTGGGGTTAAAGTTTATGATAAGTAAGTACAATAAACCTCATGTGTTATTCATTAGATTCAACACTTGTATATTTCCTCCCTACTTCCTGCCCATCTGCTCATCTTTTCCATCTCAGAGGCAAAAAGCCTTTCAAGAGAACACCCACAAAAACCATCAACAACAACAACAACTATAAAGCACTTAGCTGTGGAACGACCCATCTTTGTTTTCACAAATGTGACAAATCCAATGGAGCCACACTCTTTCCAGCTAACAAATCAAATCAGCGCTTTGGTATGGTTCATCCTGGGGTGGTTTTGCTCATGGAAAATTCCTCCCACCCTGTTTTTTTATTTACCCGGCTCTCATGAACATGGACAAAAAAAAAAAACATGCTCAAAAGTGTGACATTATGTTTTCTCTGCTTTTCAGTACATCTAGGAACTTGCTACCATGATCACTAGAGAAGTGAAGCATCCTGTGCTGGTGAAATCCCTCCATTTGAGTGCTTCACCCTACTTGTACCTGTTTTCAGAGATTGAATTACCACAGGGTAATGGAAACCGTGCAGAGTGCTGTGGGACATTCTTTCCCCACACAACAACCGTTTAATCACAGACAAACATTGGGCATCGTGCCACATTATATTTCATCTTCTCTGTATGAGTGACTGGAGAGGAGACAGAGAGACCACAGAGGGAGAGAGGGAAAGACACTGTGTGTGCTGCAAGGAATCATACAGTGTAATCACATCCAACTACAGGTAAAGTGTGTATCCGTGTGTGTTTTTGTGTGAGAAACACTTCAGTCAAGTAAAAAAATCCATATTTGCAGGAACTCTGGGTCAATATCAGGATTGTCATAATGGATCTTAATTGAAGTAATAAAAGGGTAAACATGATGAAAACACTGGCCAGTTGGTATGAAGTCAGTACTTAAATTAAAGATTAACAGGGATCATCAAGCCTGAATGCTGCTGAGTGGCGTGTGTGTGTGTGTGTGTGTGTGTGTGTGTGTGTGTGTGTGTGTGTGTGTGTGTGTGTGTGTGTGTATGTGTGTGTGTTTGTAAGAGCGCATTGCACAGACAACCAAAGATTTTCACACAGTCTGACCAGGGGAAACATCACCACCTCCCTCCCTTACCGCTGCCAGGTTTCACTGTCGTCCAGTGTCACGATCTTGATTATCTTCTCTTTGTTTCTTCCTCTCTCCAGTGATGTCGTCTCTTCTGAGGGAGGAGATGCAGAGGGTTTTATTCCGACCTGCAAAACAGAGACTGGTGGAGTTTATTGAGATTGAGGAGCCATCGCATGGAAGACATTTTCTTTGTGTCTCAGGTAAGCATGAGTTTCGATGAGTACAACATTCAAAGAAAATATAATACAGCATATTATTTTGGTTCTACAGAAACTGTTAATGCCCAATGTGTCCTCCTCCTGTTGTGTTAAACACTGACTGTGTTAAGTCTTTCATTTTTGCAAGGTTGAACTTTTACTGCACTGTATCTGGTGTTTTTTCTTTTCTTTTCATTTTTCTGCAGTAGCAAAAAACAACGTGGTGCAGCTATGTATAGTGCAGTGTATGGTAGCGGAGCCACCCCTTAAGTCTGGATCCAAGAAGTCCCACACCAAACGCTCCAGCATACAGGACTGTTACAGGAGGATTGAGACCTGGTCCCTGCTAGATCTGACACTTGTTGACGGACGGGACCCTGATGTGGTGAGTAACCACCTTTCTAGTCCTTTTCTGTCTTAATATTAGAAGGAAAGGTTGGTATGCATGCCACAAAAGAATTATTGTACATAAGACTACTATGTAATGTCTTGTGTAGACCCAAAAATAATTTTGAACTTTCTCTCATGGAAATCCTAAATAAATACTGAAAAAAATGTCATGCAAAAGAAATGGTACAAGAGAGAGAAGGGCCTACAACACAAATACCTATGCCCATTGCTGTATATATCAATTTTATTGACTACTCTATCTGTTAAGCTATTATCTGTCGTTAATAATAGCTACTGTAATATGGGTGTGATAAAAAAAAAAAAAACTAACTCAAGGTCCACATTGTTTTAGCTGAAGCTCTCATCCACATTGAATCAGATAAACATTAGCACTATTGTGCTGGAATTGGAATTGGGATGTTTTTCGTAACATAATTTCTTATTTACATGGAAATAAGTATGTCAAACTCCAGACAGACTCCTCTGGCATTATCGGACTACAGTTCTCCAGTGAACTGATTTAATTTAGGTCTTTATGGTGTTATTTTACGTGTTAAATCATGATGTCAGCTCAGGCTTTAAGCAAAAGATTTATTTTTTGTGTACTGTCGATGCTGATTATATCATTCTGTATCATTTTGTGTCCTCAGGACGACCCCTGTTTCCTGCTGCACTTCGACAAGGTGCGGACAGTGACGGCCATTAGCTGCTCAGCCAAATACACTCTTGTGCGTGCCCTGGTTGCTCTAAGTGACCAACACTGTCAGAAGTCACTGAACTTGCGGAACTTTGACTGGTCCTACATCAAGCCCACCTCCTTCTACTCCAACAGAGGTGACTGTGTTGTTTTGTCACAGATATGCTTCTATGCATTAAATTTGGTGTGTCTTTCCATGTGTCCAGTGCCCCTGGATGCGTAGTGTGTGTGTGTGTCATCCAGAAAACTAGCACTTTTATTGTAACTTGCGTTGAGTAGGAACTATGGAGTAAATGTAGGCTCATTGTTGATTTGGAGTAATTCACCATGAAAAGTTGTTTGCATTATATTTTGCTGAATGTGTCTTCATGGCATACAGGTTTCAATCAGCTTGTTATTTGTCAAGGGCACAATTTGTGATTTTTTTTTCTTGTATTACTTATCCTCAAATGTATGCTATTCTGTTTACTAATGTAAAACTGTGAATTTAAAATTAGAAGAAATAAAACACACTGCAAACCCCCTGCTTTTTGACTTGTCTCCCACAGGGGCATATTTGTGTTACCCTGGCCTAGGACTTATCACACTAATATTTCCTCAATTGGCAATAGGCTACCACTGAGGCCACAACCTCTCTTTTATACTAATGATGTATAGTGGTGTATACAGAGTAGTTTTATTTCCCTGGAGTGTCATAAATGTATTTACCCAAAAAAAGTACTTTTCAGTACTTGAGTAAATCTACTTGGTTACATTCCACTACTTCTGAAATCAATTACACTGACTATCTCTTAGGACTGGACCAGGACCATGGATGCATTATATCAAGAACGTCTGGTTGGTTATTTTTGTTCCGCTTGTTCATTCAACTTTTTCATCAACAGATGGCGCCAGAAAAACAGAGGCGCATTTAGTAGACCTAAAATCTGCCTGATGGAAAAGAAAACGCTACAAAAATATAAAACTGTGTCCGTCGCTATTTGTCTGTAAATTTCAATTGATTCGATCACATCCACTTTTTAATTTATATGTATCATCCATATCAACATAATGCTCGATTTACTCACATTTTGTCAGGCGTCGGGAGGGTCAGACTAGCTCTGGGCTTCCCGCCTGAATTCAAGTTACGGAGGAGCAGAGTGCTCAGCGGTCGGTTGTAAACACGGGGCTGATAAACCCACGATTTCTCCCTCTAACTGAGGCAGTTTGGGATTCACACAGCGTATATATCTTGTCTTCGGAACCTGTGGAGAGGAGGGACAGGATCGTGTCAAGATGCACATCAAGTCTATCACCCTGGAGGGGTTCAAGTCCTACGCCCAGAGGACGGAAATCAGCGGCTTCGACCCGCTGTTCAACGCCATCACAGGGCTGAACGGCAGCGGCAAGTCCAACATCTTGGACTCCATATGTTTTCTTTTGGGCATTTCCAATCTTACAAATGTAAGTCATGTGACTCTTGGTTCAACTTTTCAAAATGGTAGTAATATAGTACACTTTAGCATTGAATTGCAGGTGAACTTGGTGTAAGCCAGCTGGCAAGATTATTCAGAAAAAAAGCGTCGTATTCAACATGTGTCCCTTTGTTGTGCTTTGATTTTGAAAGGTGCGAGCCGCCAACCTTCAGGACCTGGTGTACAAAAATGGACAGGGTGGCATCACCAAGGCCACAGTGTCTATCGTCTTTGACAACGCCAACAAAAGTCAGAGTCCTCTGGGGTTTGAAACCCACGATGAGATCACCGTCACAAGACAGGTGGGGAAAGATAGAGAGAGAAAGAAGTCATCTGAAGACTCTGTATGTTGCACACAGTTAAAAACAGTGTTATATGTGTGTGTTATTTCTTTCTTCAAGGTGGTGATTGGTGGCAGGAACAAGTACCTCATCAATGGAGTTAATGCCAACAACACCAGGGTGCAGGACTTGTTCTGCTCTGTTGGGCTCAATGTCAACAATCCACATTTTCTCATCATGCAGGTCAGTCTTGTGTGAGCAGCAGTTGTAGTTTTAGCCCTTAACAGTATTTTACATCATGCAATGTTTCTGACATTTCAGGGGAGGGTCACCAAAGTCCTAAACATGAAGCCACCAGAGGTAAGATGTACATACTTTGTTAAACATCAAAGCATTAGAATATTTTTTCATACAGATTTTCCAATAACGACCACCATCACTTTTTTTTCAGCTCCTTGCTATGATTGAGGAGGCAGCAGGCACAAGGATGTATGAATGTAAAAAGATTGGTGCCCAGAAAACCATTGAGAAGAAGGAGGCCAAGCTCAAGGAGATTCAGACTGTACGTCAAAATTCATTATTGATTAATGTAACTAATGCTGTTGCTGTAGGAAGCTGCCAAAAATACCCCCGCAGTTGATATTGAAATATATAATTATGTCTCTCACTCTTTCAGATTTTGGATGAGGAAATCACACCAGCCATGCAGAAACTGCAAGAGGTACGTTCACTGCAAAGCTGCACTTGCATGTCAAGAACAGTGCGTTTTCCATCACACATTGGGATTTGTAATCATCACTTCCTGACCTCTAATCTTTGCTCCTTCCCTCTGTAGGAGCGGTCATCATACCTGGAGTACCAGAAACTCATGCGTGAGATCCAGCACTTGACCCGGCTCTATGTGGCCTGGCTGTTTGTGTGTGCAGAGGAGACCAATTTGAAGTCGGCAGAGAATCTGAAGGTGATGCAGGATAACATTGCCACGATGCAAGCCAGCATGGCGGAGAATGAGAGCAATATCCAGGAGCTCTCAGCCCAGATTCAGGAGCTGCAGAAGAAAAAGGACCAGGTACATTGGAGAAGAGCATTAAAAGGGAATCTTTCATCATAGTGCTTCGTCACTAATGTTTTTCTGTTCATCTGCAGGAAGTGAATGGAGTATTGAAATCCCTTGAGGAGAATCTAGCAGATGTGCAGCGTGTAGATACCAAAGCCCAGAGTGCACTTGACCTCAAAAAACAGAATCTCAAAGATGAGGAGAAGAAGAGGAAGGAACTGGAAAAGAGTATGGCAGAGGTAATGGAACCATGCATCCAGTCCACCCACTCACATTTGACATTTTTGATCTTTTGTCTAAAAAAAAAAAACTTGCTGGTGCTGATTTATTCATCGAAACGGCATTTCCATCCATTTTTCCTCAGGACAAGAAAATGCTTACGGTAAAAGAGAAGGAGGTTTCTAAGGTGACAGAGCATCTGCAGACTCTACAGGAGGACGGGCAGAAGGATAGCGCTGCTCTTGAAGCAGCCGAGCAGCATTTCAAGGCTGTGTCTACAGGTCTCTCCACCAATGAGGACGGAGAAGAGGCTACATTGGCTGGGCAGATGATGGCCTGCAAGAATGACATGAGCAAGGCAGATACTGAGGCCAAGCAGGTGAGGGGGGGAATGTGAAAATACCAGCCAGGGATGTGATGCTTCAAGTCTGATGTTTCAGTTTCAACCAGATTACAGCATATTAAATAGCAATACAAACATTTGTATGTGTGTACTAAAACTGCACTTTCATTTTGGATTAATGAAGTGTTCTGTCTGTTTGTGTATCTTGTCTCTGTCCTTTGTCTTTATGTCCAGGCCCAAATGACACTGAAACATGCCCAGGTGGAGCTAAAGACCAAACAGGCAGAGGTGAAAAAGATGGACAGCGGGTACAAGAAGGACCAGGACAGTTTGCAGACTGTCATAAAAAACAAGGAGAAACTAGAGGCTGAGCTTGCTAAGCTCAACTATGAAGGTAGTGGGAGAGAGAGAGAGTCTGTTTTTGTGTCTGTCCAAGCAGAGTCTCTTAAGTTACAATATTTCCTTTTATTGACCATCCTATAATAACAGTATGGATGTCTGTCTCCATGCAGATGGGAAGGAGGAAGATCTACTGGCCAAAAGACAGCAGTTGTCCCGAGAGGTCACTAAACTGAAAGAGACCTATGACCGCCTTGTGTCTCGTGTCCCCAACTTGCGCTTTGACTACAAGTAAGGCTTTTGGTGAACAAAGAATATCTCTCAGTGTCTCAGTTGTTATCAGCTCACAGGGTTTGGTGACATTGGCTGATTCTCATTGTAACGTAGAAAAGGAGAAGACCTCTAATCTGTCAGAATAACAGACTGCAGGGCCAACCACAGATCACACGTTATTGAATCTCATATCATAATAGTGACATTATATTAATGTATTGTCCAGCTCTATTTTAAACACTAAAGCTACAAAGTTTTTTTTTTTTTTTTTTAATTTTATTTTTATTAATGTTTTCAGTTTTTTCAACAATAATAAAAAAAAAGAGAGAAAAAAACAAATAAATAACAAAGAATATAAGAGAACAGACATGTTGACATAGGCCATACATTAGTGCAAAATGGAATTTTTCATTCACACAGATGATGAGTTACATCTCGTAGAATATGAAGCCCATCTTTCCTAGTGTTTTGTGTACTGCTCAGCCTCTAATCCAAAGGAGAAGGTCAGTTTTTCTATACTTTGTATTTCATCAACAGTTGTGAACCAGTCATCCCTTGATGGTAGATTTGTCTGCCACCATTTCTGTGTCCAGTTCAGTCTTCAGTCTAATTAGTTGGACCAGCCGAGTGAAAAGGCCAGAGAAGATGGCTGAATAAGCAACTATCTGTTTCATTCTTTATTAAAGTTATAGATTTGGTCATATGAGAGATTGTGTGGAAATATAACACCTGTTAATTGTATTCTTTAAAATGTTTTTGTTTGTTTGTGTCTCATAGGGACCCAGAGCGTGGATGGGACCGCAGCAAAGTTAAGGGGCTGCTCGCTAACTTGATCTCAGTCCGTGACGTCTCTTACGCAACAGCACTGGAGGTGGTGGCAGGAGGACGACTCTATAACATTGTAGTTGACACAGAGGTAGGTGTGTGTGTGCGCAGTGAATGTTATTATATTGCAATTACATTTAGTCAGTTATATTCTAGCATGGGAACTTTTTTTTTTTTTTTTCGCCAGGTGACGGGTAAGAAGTTGCTGGAGAAGGGAGAGCTGCAGCGGCAGTACACCATCATTCCCCTGAACAAGATCTCCTCCAGGCCGCTCAATGACAGAGTGGTCAGCGCTGCCAAGAGCCTGGTGAGAGATCTCAAAATGGCCTCATTTGGAAATTAAATAAGTCCTGACTCCTGTTTAAACTTGAAATATGCCACATTGTCTTTGCCAAGTCTCCATCTCTTTCTCACTCCCTGTTGTCTCCTCTGTCCTGTCTCCCTCTCCTGTCAGGTTGGAGATGATAACGTCCACACTGCTCTATCCCTGGTGGGTTATGAACCTGAATTGCGTAAGGCCATGGAATACGTGTTTGGCACCACGCTGGTGTGTGACACCCTGGACAATGCCAGGAAAGTGGCATTTGACAAGCGGGTGATGACTAAGACTGTCACTCTTGGAGGAGACATTGTTAACCCACAGGGAACTCTGACTGGAGGTGAGTTGTTGTATCATCAAGAGATAAGAAAAACTAGTGAAGATGATTTGGGATGTGGGTGTCAATAGCACCCAAATGACAAATGAAGTACACTGCTGTCACAAGCACTCAAAAAGAAACTACTTATGGTATGCACCTTCTAATCATGTGTATGTCTTGTTTCTCTTTTTTCTATTTCAGGTGCTCGTTCCCAGTCAGTGTCGGTCCTATCCCTTCTGCAGGAGGTGAAGGACATTCGGGACAACTTGAACGAAAAGGAGGCCCAGCTTCATGATGTAGAGCGACAACTGGCCAGCCTTAAGGGGACCGCTGAGAAGTATGAGCACACCAAATACCCACATAATTCAAAATTGTTAGATGGATACATCAATCAAGCTATTATGTTGACTTGATACATGGGTTTCAATGTGTACTGTACAGTACGTTGGCAAATAAATGATCAACTAGGGCTGAGATCATTTAGAAACAGTGTCACCATCACATAGTGTACCCACCACAGGGTGCTGACAAGTTGATTTGTACTATGTAAAATGTCTGTCATGAATCCTGGACAGAATTTAAAATGTATTATTCTTGGGCCAGGAACAAGAATCACTTATAAACATCTACTTAATACGAGTCTCACTTCTACCTCACTTCACACTTTCACCCTACAGGTACCGTCAGCTGAAGCAGCAGCATGACCTGAAGGTAGAGGAGGAACAGATTCTGCAAGCCAATCTACAGCAGAGCTCCTTCCACCGTCAGCAAGAGGAGCTAGAGAGGCTGCGCAAGGCCATTGGTCAGGATGCAACGCACTTTTTCAAATCACCTTAATAGTCCCGTCCACACAAGCTGACATCTGAGAAGTGACTCCATCCAATGCAAGACACCTGATTTACTCGTGTAACCTATTTGCCTGTGTGTTTGCCTCACCAGAGGAGAGTGAGGAGACTTTGCGTGTCACCAAGGAGGTGCAGAAAAAGGCTGAAGAGAGGTACAAGGTGCTGGAGAACAAGATGAAGAATGCTGAGGCCGAGAGGGAGAAGGACCTGAAAGCCGCCCAGCAGAAACTCAATGCAGCCAAAGCCAAAGCTGACGCCTCCAATAAGAAGCTGAAGCAGAAGCAGCAGGTACACTGTCCAGACACATAGGTGTACAACTACCCTCTCCATGTCATGTAACACTCAGCATTAAATTTGACTAAATGATTAAATGTGTTTTACGTATTTGCTTTGGTTTTTTTGCCTGCAGGAGAACGATGCTGTGGCCCTGGAGGTGGAGGAGCTGCGGAGGGAACAGGCTGGATATGAGCAGCAGATTCAGGCTGTGGACGAAGCCATGAAGGCCATTCAGGAGCAGATAGACAGCATGGCTTGTACCGTATCGCAAAGCAAGGTATTTGTCAGGTCAAGTGCATTTTCAAGGGAATAGATGTATCTCTGAATGACTCAGTTGAACATTGTTCTTCCTTCTTGCACCATTTCCTCATTCTCTCTTTTGGGATGTAGGAGGCCGTGCGTAAAGCCCAGGAGGAGTTGGCCCAACAAAAGGAGGTTATCATGAAACAAGACAAAGAACTCAAGGTGGATATAATTTTACCTTTTCATGTTTTGGTTTTTACCTCCCTCTTGAACAGAGGTTCAAGGTTAGGGTTTGAATAAAGCTTAGATCAAATGAACTTGGCTGTAAATTACTTGAAGAAGATACTGTCTAGTACTGAATATTTTCACTTCTTTGAATCCTAAAATGTTGGCTGTGTTGATCATTTAATTAATTTCTTATTTTCATCCATTTGAATAATCCAGATGAAGAGCACCGAGGCTAATACGCTGAGGGAGCAGAGCAACAAAGCCCAACTGAAGATAAAAGAGCTGGAGCACAACATTAGTAAACACCGCAAAGAAAGCCAGGATGCTGCCGACAAGGTGAATGCAAACACTGATTTTCCGTTTTGTCCACCTGCTACTGAAATTTACCGTGTCTTCATGATTCACGATGAGCTTTATATTATTTACCATGATGTAAAACATCTCCGCTTCCCGTTTCCTTTCCTCTTCCAGGTGTCTCGCATGCTGGAGGAACATGACTGGATTCATTCCGAGCGCAAGTACTTCGGCGAGCCAAACACCGCCTATGACTTCAAGAGCAACAAGCCCCGTGAGGCAGGTCAACGGCTGAAGAAGCTGGAGGAGACCTTCGCCAAGCTGGAGAGAAACGTCAACAAGAGGGCCATGAACATGCTGAACGAGGCAGAGGAGAGGGTGAGGACAAAGGGACAGAAAGGGCGTGAGAGATGCAAATGGAAAGAAAAAGAAGCAGAAAATGTCAACAGTTCCTTCATCTATCCCTGCACACCTGTCTTGTCTTGCAGTATAATGACCTAATGAAGAAGAAGAGGATCGTGGAGAACGACAAAGCGAAAATCTTGCAGACCATCGAGGAGCTGGACCAGAAAAAGAATGAGGCTCTCAACTTGGCATGGCAGAAGGTCTGCTCGCTTATGCCATCTATCCTCCTATCTGGTTATTTTATACCAACTTATGATGCTTTAAAAGAAGTATTTAAAAGTGACTGAACTGAAATCACTACGGTTTGAATCAGGTTAAAGTTGACGTAACTGATCTCTTGAGAAAGATTTTATTGTTACATCAGGTGCTGTGTTTGTTCTTTCTCTGCAGGTGAATAAGGACTTGGGCTCCATTTTCGCCACTCTGCTGCCAGGGGCCACTGCTAAGCTGGCTCCTCCTCGGGGCTGCGGTATCCTAGAGGGCCTTGAGTTCAAGGTAGCCCTGGGCAACACCTGGAAGGAGAACCTCTCTGAGCTCAGTGGTGGGCAAAGGTCAGTACAACCACTTTTCTTGTGATGCATCATTTATTTGTCGTTGGACAGCAGTTAAGTTTGTGAGTGAGGGTTTCTTTATCAGGTTTTAAAGGGCAGTCACTTTCATTATCTGTGGTTCCTTGTTTTCAGATCACTGGTGGCCTTGTCTCTCATCCTGGCCATGCTGCTGTTCAAACCTGCTCCCATCTACATCTTAGACGAGGTGGACGCTGCTCTGGATCTTTCACACACACAGAACATTGGACAGATGCTGCGCACACACTTCAGACACTCCCAGGTCAGTTGGAAACAAAGAAACATGCAGTAGGTTCTACCCGTATGTGGACGTCCTATTTATTGTTTTTAACTTTCTCCCTCCAGTTTATCGTGGTGTCTCTAAAGGACGGTATGTTCACCAACGCCAATGTCTTGTTCAAGACGAAGTTCGTCGACGGCATGTCCACAGTGTCGCGATCTGCGCTCAGCCAGGTTGATACCCAGCATCCCCGGAAACAAGACAGGGGTCGTCAAAAGGACAAAACAGCCCATCAGCTGAAGACAATAATGGGAGGAGCTGATCATTAAGATTGACACTCATTATGTCTTTAAAAAGCCAGCAGCCATCGCATAACGTAACAATATGTGCTATTTGAATTGTGTATACTTTTATTTCCTGTGGGTATTAACTGCTGTTCATATTTCTGTCAAGTTTATAACTGTCTTTGGTTATTCTGTCCCTTTTCTCACTTTTTCCCAAGCTCTTCTAAAAAATAAAGAAGTCAAACTTTCAATATTACTGACTCTTAATTTGCCAATTTACTGCCCTCTGGTGGCAGCATCAAGGACCCACATCACAAGCACCTTACAGCTTTATTTTGTCATCTTCATCTGTATAAAACTCATCTCCTTTTATCATCTGCAGTAAAATCTTTCACGTGGCCATAAGAGCTTCAAGACGGTGAAACAGTGATCATCTTTAAATGTCTTCACATAATGAGGGTTATGTGGGAAAAGTCATTTGACCTTAAAGGCCGAGGTGTTGAGTTCTGTTGGATAACTTGGATAATAGAGATACTGCTGATGTACACACTACAACTGAATTATCAAGGCTACATTTTACATAGGTCATGCATGCACAAAGTGGAAAAAAGCTGAAGTGTGTCCATTCACTGTTTTAGTTGCGTAATTCTCAGATGTTGAATTTCACAGGGAATAAGCATTGTATCTAACTAGATGCAATACATTTAACCTGCTTTGAAATGCCTATGATTAATTAGCAGAAGTTAGTTTTCATTTGAGTTGTGACTTTGTGAGTGATTTTCACAGCAGTACGTTGTTTCACCGACATCTGGTCTGGACCTGTTGCCTGTATTAACGCTGTGAATGTGAAACCATCATATTGCAGAAAGACAAGAGAAGAAGGTCCAAATTACCAAGGTAGTTTTATTTCATCAGGGACAATTTCAAACAACTATAGCATCACTTTGAAGTTAACAGCAGGATTTTTATTTTTTTTTTTTTTACTAATTCTCAAAACTTCACAAAATAGGATTTTTTTTTGTCGTGTCCATTCACCTCGCAAACAGGAGAAACAAAATACCATTTCCAGGACATGCTCAAAGTATAAACTTTGAATGCCAGCTGACTCATCATCTTTCTGTGTTTGACCTGCTGTTGTTCAATGGGTCAGCAAACCCACAACAGTAGTAAAAGTCCCCATTTTGGGGCTATAGGTATACAGTGTCCACAAACCCAACACATCGGTTTATATAGAATTCATTCATCTTACCGTCCATTTAAATGAACCAAATAAAAACTTGACACATTACAATAATGGTCTCACGCTTCACCACCGTCACCGAGAGCTCAGACCTGTTGTAGTCTCTTCAAGCTTCGTCAGCCACAAATGTGAATCGGTCAGTCAGCTTGAGTGGAGCACTCTCTTGCACAAGCTTCAAAGCCCACAGGTAATATGGATACTTAATATAATGATTGAGAGGTTTTGTAATTATCTGCATGAGAGAAAACTGCTGTAGCAAAGAGGTCAGACAGAGGAGTGTGCTAGTAATGTTTTGTTTTACTCATAAAGATGTTTAAAAGAAGTAGATGCTCTGGTTTCTTGCTTTGTACTTTGCGTGTGAATCTGTTTGCATTTGGCTGACTCGGTGAGCTGTGTGTGTATGTGTATGTGTGTGAGGGAGAGTGTGTGTTTGCGTGTGCTCAGGGTTGACTCTGGATATGTCTACGCAGCTCCTGGGCCTTATCCCTCAGGTCAGGTCTGCTGTCAGACTGCAGCGTTGAGAGGGAGCGCTGCAGCTGCTCCCGGCTCTTCACAGACACACAGTCCCACTGTTCACTCTCTGTCAACATCACATGCACACAGGAATATTCAATCAGTAACATGTGGATCAACGGTCTCTCATATGCATACATGAATACATACAAACAAAAGATAGATATGAATCTCATATTTAAAAGTGACATTTAACTTAAGTTGGTGTTAGAACCACAAACATGATGCAAGAGGATTTCCTGGCAATACATACGGTAGACTATTTCTTAAGCCTGGCCCAAAGCGGTGCACTGACTAACCAACAGTCCAACAGCCTTGAGCCATGTTGATAGCATCATGTTTGATGAATAAAAAATAAATCAGGAAAACTGGCGACATGACATCATTTGCATTTGTCTATCATATTCACCTTTACTCCTGGCAGAGTTATGTTTACCACAAAACTACCTCAATGTTATCAGTAAACCACAAACTTTTAAACTAAACTGAAGAGTAACACACTTTGAGGCAGGATTAGCAGCAAACAACTCACCTCCAGTTCTCTTTACTACCAGATCCACAACTGTCAGGGCCTCTGTCCTCACAGATGAGTAGCTTTTGTTTTCTGGATAGAAAAAAGGAAAATACAAACATAGTGGTGAAATAAAACATACCACTAATAATTATGCAAAATGTATTGGAAAAGTGCAGCCAGTACCTAAAGGGTGTGTGAGAGCAGCACACGTCTCTGTGAGGATCTGTGACAGTGCATTGAAGTCTTCACTGCCCTTCTCTAGCAGCAATAACCTAAAGGAGAAAAAAAACACACTCATAGGTGAAATAAACTTAAAAACAGAAGCACAAACCAATCATCTCAGGGTTCGTTCAAAAGAACAAATAATGAGAAAATATTTTGTAAGGGATTCTCCTCACCCCTTGAAGTAAGCCTTCATGGACTGCAGAACAGCAAGCTGAACTTTCCAAGTGCTTAGCTTAAGCTTTTCACACATTAGGTGGCATACCTCCACGTGGAAACGAGCTACAGACAGACAGAGTTCACAAAACGTCACTTTGTGAGAGCCACATCTCAGATTCTCAACAGTCCACCCACCTTTTTGACCTATATAAACACATCAACAGATCTTAAAATGTGATAAATTAAAATGGTTTGAAACAACTTTGAGAATAAAAAGGACAGTATTTTTGCATCAATACCGTCACCTCCCTAATGGGTAGAGGCAGATACTTTAGTCGTACAGTTTCTTAAGGCGCTCTCAGACATCAGGCAAAGAGTCCATGGACAAATATGATAAAAAAGAAATATGATTTATAACTCAAACTTATCTACCGTAAAACTTCAAATAAGGGCCGAGTCCCAAATTGCCGCCGGTCCCAATTAACCGCCGGGTGTAGCAAAATATTTTTTATATTAAACGCCCATCCCAAATAAACGCCGGGTCAAACATTGTTTTTCTGGTTGTCAAAAAATATTCTATGCAAATATAGTGGGTGTCGCGTGACGTTAAAGACGGCCGAGGACTGACAGGACGCCTCTGGGCTGGTTGCTCCTGCCCGGTCTGCCCACTCCTCTCATCCGCACTTCGGCACCTGTCCTGGGCTGCACAGTGTCGGCTCGGCTCGCTCCTCGTTTTAAATAATAATAATTTTAAAAAAAGGACGGTGGTGCGAGCCAACACAGGTGCTGAAGTGAGGGAGAGGAGTGGAGAGACTGGGCGTCCGCAGGGTTTTTGCAACTTGGAGGACCGACATGACGGGGGGTCTCAGTCTGGTACCTGTGCGGGCCAGGACCGCGGAGGTCAGCGAGACCGAGAACGAGTCCGCCCTGGCCGTATTTACAGTAATGCCTTGAGAAACGCACGTATCATTCCACCGCCGCCTGCCGCCACAGAGTGAAGCCTCTTTACCCAGAAGGAGGTCCAGGTTGAACACTATTAATAAACGCAGGTCCCAAATAAACACAGGTCCCTAATAAACGCCTGTTGATTTGAGCGATTTAAGCAAATAAACGCCCGGGCCCTTATTTGGTGTTTTACAGTATATGAGGTTTTATCCCAATATCCAGCACTCATATTTTTCAGAATCCACGTTATAAATTATGTCAAAGCAAGGGTGCAGTTTTGTGAGTGTGGTTTACATTTTTCTAAACTTGTACTCAATTTTACCCTGAGTCTGTGGGTTCCTGGGCCAAGACTTTCCTAGAGTCTCAAAAGCACAAAGAAGAGCTTCAGTCTGCAACTCTTTCTCCTTCACGTCTGTGTCGTCATCGTCATCCTCCAGTGACCTCGGGGATGCACCACCACTCTGCGGGCAGCTCTGTTGGGTACATGGAGACAAGTTCAGCTATAAGGCTTCTGTAAACCCAGTAAGTAGTTTAAATATGGCGGCGGTGTTACAACAGTCAATATCAAATAAGCAGGTGTTTAACCTTCTTGATCAGAGGGAAAAGGATTTCCGTCATATCACAAAAACGGTCCTCCTGGGTGCTGTGGAGCACGTCTCCAGCACAGCGTAAAGCCGCCATTTTGTACACCAGACTCTCCTTGCGACATTCTTTTAACACGACTTCCAGCACCTCAGGGATGGTGGGTTGGCCTGCACAGGGCTTCTGCAGCTCAGCGCTGAAAGCCACAGGAAGAATTCAAGCAAAAGTGAAAAAAAAAAGGATAGTAGATGGGAAATTAACATTTTCCTTCCTATAAAACTGGAATGGGAAAAGTCCTGTGAGAAGTCTCACCTGCATTTGCACACCACTGATCCAATGGCTTTCAACAGCTCCTCCTGGGAGAAAAAGTCCAAATAAGAAAGTAGAATGAAGTAAAATGGTTTTATGCCCTTGCCAACCTGCCAAGTTGCAGGAAATGTGCTCATAATGTCCAATTCCTGAGACACAGCTTTGAATACCGGGTTTTGCAAACCATGATGATGTCAGTTAAATTGACCTTTGACTATTCGGATATGAAATGTTTTTAATCTATCTGCTTAAGACATTCGTGTTAAACATGATTTGTTCATCAATTTATGAGTTAGGACCAAAAATGTGTTTTGTGAGGTCACAAACACTTTGGCCCTTAACATCCAAATTCAAATTCAGTTTATCCTATGTTGAATCTGAGGAATTTACCTGAAGGTGTCACCAAGATATTGTGTGCATAAAAGCTTAAAAACTTAACTGTAACCATTAGTTTTTTGTTTTTACACTCAGATCTTGTTTCAGCAGTTGTTACCTTGCCCGCCCATGTGCGTCCGGAAAGTCCCTGTATCAAAGCTGTCAGCACCAGGCCAAGGTGTGGGGCCACCAATGAACCCGTTTGTTCCTTGGCAACAGTTGCCATGGCAGCAGCACCCTGAGCCTTCATCTTCCAGGACTGAGATTGCAGAGCTTTCTGTGTGATGGCGATCAGCTCTGTCATGTAGAGTCTGATGCCTCCAAAGCTTCCTGGAATCACAGACAAGGGTAAAGAACAAAACATCAGGCTATTGTAATCACACAAAAACATCTAGATGTTTGATTGTACTATGTTTATAATGTATAACCTTTGCTCCAAAAGAGTATGCAGCTACAATTGTAGAAAATCTTAATAACTTCTAATCAAAGTTCTTCATATACATATCTCTAGTCGGTCTTATTGTAGTTGTACTGTGTGAATAAGTTCTCACCTGGGACGTTCTCCTGCCACACCTCAGCCCACAGTGTAGCATCGTGGCTCTCTCCTTTCTCCTCATCAGGACCTGGTGCCTGATGCATGCCCAGGAAGGCCAGCGGCAGGGCCACTCCTGCGTGGCCCTTCAGCACATCAGGGCTGTAGTGGCTGATGGCATGTACGGTCAACGCACATGACGACTTATACAGTGGTTCTGGGAGTAAAAGAGAGCGTTGAGAGGCGAAGAGCACAGTTCCAAAGGTTAAATTGCATCAATGTAGAAATTTGTTTCATTCTGATTTTCCAAGTGAGAAATATTTCCTGCCGTCTCACCCTCTTTCTCCAAGTACCAGGTGTTGAGCTTCAGTAGTAGTTTCTCCACACTGCTGTCCTTTGCCGTCTGATGGGGCGAAAAAGTTTAACAAACAATGCTTACGATATCACTAACAACCTAAGGTGTAATTAATGACATATGGCTGCAAATGAAGCCTACCCTGACAAGGTGTCCCAGAGCGAAGGCAAATGCTTTCTGTACCACAGTGCTTCTGTCGTGGATACCATTCAGCAGGGCACTCATCAGTTTGCCTGCAAACAGCAAAAACATCCCTGTTACTACTTCTCTTGCACCAGACACCAAACATAGTAGAAGTGCAGATGGAAACTTGTGCTGTACCTGAATATGGGGTGAGGTCCTGGGGACACTGCACAGTGAGTGAAACAATTACACTGGCACAGCCACCCTGTGGAGAAGAGCCAAACATTAGACGGCCCTTGAAGAGCTTGGCAGGAAGATGCAAAGAAGTAGGTAATCGACATATTAAGTAGTGGCTGTAGGAGTGTGTTTTACCTTGGTGCCCAATCCCACTCCACTCTTAAGGAGCTCACAGAGTCTAGGAACCAGCTCTCCCAGCACAGAAACATCGAGGTGCTGCAGACACTGAGTACAAAGACACAAAGGACAAAATCTTTTGAAACAATCCTCATTCATCTGTATGACATGTCAGGATTTAAAATAGAGAAACATCAAAATCTTAACCAGGACACGTACAAACTGTATCAAACAGTCACAATATTTATATAGTTTTTACCATGTTGATGGTCTCCATCATTGGGGAGGACTTGGCAGCACTTAGTCTTGCAGCATCCATGGCACTCTAGAAAAAAATATGTAAATCATGTTAATATGAAATGTAATGTGTGAGAAAAACTACTTTGGTTACCGGACTTAGGTGAGGATGCAGTAGAAGGCCGACGTTACCTTCTCCTGCTCGGTAGCTCGGAGGCTGAGGTAGTTGAGGACCTGGGGCTCCAGGGTGCTGAGGGCCTCCAACAGGGCTGGGATGAGTCGGGCAGCATGAGGCTTTAGTCTGGCCCCAGCTGTCTTACTAATCTTCACCAGGGTCTGGATACTGGTAGGAAAAAGGTGGTTAGGACAGAAGAACGTAAACAAGGAGGGACATAAAATCACAGCCTGGTATTCTGGTGATAATACCTGAATACTGCAACTGGGATAAAACCCATGTTGCCTTGACATGAGTGGCTTGAGAGCAACGGAACCAAGACCACATCAGCTGGGAGACATTACCTGAGTGAGCGGACCTCTGAGACATTGCTAATGATGCCTTTCTCCAGCAGAGTGGGCAACAGCACCGCCACAGTTCTCTGGGCTGCTGAGCCTGTAGACTCACACATACGAGTACACACCTAGACGGCACAGAAAGAGAATCTCAAGGGACGACACCTGGATATGTGTACACACACACACCAACAAATACAAACATATACACGCAGGCCAGTCCTGTGGCAAACACACTCACCTTACTGAGTGTTTTCAGTGTTAGGTCTGCAGCCTTCCTCACAGACTCCTGAAATACAAACACACAACGGTCAGATCGAAGCTCAACCAATGGACCAAGTCAACTTTACATCACTTGTGTTTAGTGGATGTAAGAAAACACTTATTCTGATTTCCTTCTCACCTTGATGTCATCAAGGACTCTGAACAGTGTTTCCCACATTTCTGCAAGATGGTCGATGAGGTCATCAGCTTGGCGGCCACGGATCAGGTCATTCAGGGCCAGGCAGCTGGTAGGAAAAACAAATTCATCACAATTCACTTCTTTGGACAATTGTATTACAGCACACTGAGAACAAGCTCAACAGCTACATTCCCATAATAGTTGACATAACTGCAATACTTTCTATAATCCCATGAGGTTGGAGATAAAAGGAATAGGATGTAAAAGAAAAAAGATCAAGGCGTTGAATCCAAGTGTTTCAGAGGGAAGCAGGAAAGAGCCAGAGTTTTGTATTGATGGAGACTTTCAATAGTGGCCCACTGGGGTCCAATATCATATTAAAAGCCCCTGAAATGAGCATATTATGTCCTAATGTCATATGTTTGTGCTGTTACTTTACCTGGACTCTCGCACTCTCCAGGTGTTACTAGTCAAGTTGGAAAGGACATCCTGCAGGATCTCCTTCAGATACTTATCCACCTGAGACACATCAAAACATCCACATATAATCACTACTGAGGGTGGTGTTTATTTACACCAAAGTGTACATACACATGCAAAAGTGCATATTATGTTCTTATTCTGTGCTCTAACGAACTCCTACCAGGGTCTTATCAGTGACCAGTGCATCCCAAATGCTGGTCATGGCCTGGCGAATGCTCAGGTTGGGGTCAAACTGATAGCGGTACAGACGTGGCACAAGCTGGGGCAGGAATGGAGCCAGCTGCTCCCCGGCCTTGGCAGCAATCATGTGAAATCCAAACGCTGCTCCCTGAAATGGGGAGAGAAGAGGTTAGGGTTTGGAGAGGGGGTACAAAAGCAAACCTATAACTTGACAAGAAAAAAGTGTGATGATACCTTGCGGGAGTTCCACATGGCATGGTGATTGGCCAGGTTCATGAACTTGTAAACAAGATCTGGTTGGTTGAGGTCACTGGCCAATGAGCAGAGTTCCTTGTATGTGGTTAGGCCATGGCTGCCATGACATGTCAAAACAGGAGAAAAACCTTCATCTCGCCACACGGCACCCACAGAAACACAGAAAAATAAAGAGAAAATTGAGGTGGTGTGTGACTTACCCATCAGGTGTTTTCCCCAAACCCTCTCCTTGGAACACCTCTGTATCTTCTGAGACAGCATGTTTCACTCTGCAAACATAAAAGATTGTTTGATTTCCTTTCCTCTCCAGCACAGCACATTACATTACAACACCCTGAGAGTCTCTCTTGTTCCATTACTTTACTAAACTCACCTTTTGCCAGTCATGAGTGTTTCTACTAGAGTGGACACCAGTTCATGCTGGTCAGCCTCTCCTCCCATCTCATAGACCAAGCCAAGTCCTTTAGAGGATACGTCCTGACTCAGCTCTAGATGAAAGAAGAAAAAGAGGGATGGATGTAGAATTCAGAGGGACAGACAGTAGTGGGTGTTGCTTGTTTTGTAAGGATGTGCAGGTACAACACTGGCTGATGTGAGTAATGAGCAGATCAGTGTGATGAGAGACTGCTGTCCTCTTACCATCGGGGTCTGAGAGTACAGAGATGAATGCCACCTGAATCTCCTTTAAATGGGACTGTAGGAGAGAAGGAAAAGTTTTTTAAATGACCGTGATAGATCTGACATATACCGGTACACATTAAAGGACAATTCCAGGCGAATTCAACTCGGGGGTGTATTTTCATATCATTTTAGGTCTAAAAGAATGAATCTGAAGATTTTCAGTTTAATCGCTCCTGTTTTGCGGTAGTTGCGTCTGTCCGCGCATCGCCACGGCAGGAATGAATGGGAGTGGATGTAAGTTCCGCTGTTTAGGCTGTTTCCAGCCCTCAAAGCCGCAATTTTTTTCCACAGACAGCGTCAGATGGCTACTCAAACATGCACCGAGAAGTTTATTTACTTCAAGCAAGCCGACATGTTTGTAAAACTAGATCTAATTCAAAGTCTCCCGGAGTCTCGCGCGAGACCCAGTTGCCGTGCTCGGTGTGTTCACATGCAGTGGGAAAAGCTACCGTTTGTGTCATAAACACAGGAATATCAACTCTTTACTTGCTTCAAGTAAAAAAAGACTTCTCGGCGCATGTTTGAGTAGCCACCTGACGCTGTCTGTGGAAAAAAATGTACACTTCGAGCAAGTAAGGAGTTGATATTCCTGTGTTTATGACACAAGCGGTAGCTCCTACTGCGCCTGAATACACCAGCACTGCAACTTCGGGCTCGCGCGAGACTCCGGGAGACTTTGAATTAGATCGACTTTTACAAACATGTCGGCTTGCTTGAAGTAAATAAACTTCTTGGTGCATGTTTGAGTAGCCATCTGATGCTGTCTGTGGAAAAAAATTGCGGCTTTGAGGGCTGGAAACAGCCTAAACAGCGGAACTTACATCCACTCCCATTCATTGCTGCCGTGGCGATGCGCGGACAGACGCAACTACCGCAAAACAGGAGCGATTAAACTGAAAATCTTCAGATTCATTCTTTTAGACCTAAAATGATATGAAAATACACCCCTGAGTTGAATTCGCCTGGAATTGCCCTTTAAGCTCAACAGTTTGTGTATGGATCCTCTTTTAAATCTCTCATCCCCCAAATATTAACATAAATCAAAGCAGTAATTCTTACCCCGTTTTCAAAAGGCAAATAACAAATCTATGTGCACATACGCAACATGTGGGTGGACAAATGTATTCAGCTAAACTCAGTGAAGGAGTATTTCATCAACTTAGTGGAGCAATCCACATCCTTCATAAAAAGGTCAAATATTTCTTACAACTAACAGTAAATACAAAATTAACCCACTGTTTGACATGCTAGTGTTACAGTCACTTCCTTAGGTTTGAGAAGGGGGGGGCTGCCATATTGTGTAATGTTTTGATTGGTTGCCTGGTTACCGGTCCGCTTAAGTCTTAAGTGAGCGGAAGGAGCGGGGGATGCTGGGAAAACGCCAAAGAGGACACAAGGCAGCTGTCCCAGGGAGCTGACGGAAGAATCCCCTTCACCGCAAGATTGATTTATCGTCTAGTTATTGTCTCGTCTAAACACAAATGAACTGACAAAGCCATGACCGCGTGACGACGGACGGAGGTCGATGCACGCAGGACGCCGAGCTGGTGCCGGCCCGGTGCCACTGCAGCAGGACGCCGGTCTGCTAAGAGGGATTCGCCGACCAAGCTACAGGTGATGACCGTGAAGCAACCGGTGAGTCAAACATTGGGCGATATGGCAGCGAATTCCCACCAGACTCCAGGGTTTTAGTAATAGAAATATGTGCACCTGTGTCATCCCTGAAGCCTAGACTTGTTAGAGCCTTAATTGTGAAACTTAACTTGCCAGGGTGGCGCGTGGTCGCGACACTAGGTATAATAAGATCACTTTGCCAAAATAAGTTGTGACCAAACCTACCATCAGAGTTGATGTGTATACAAATTTGTTGTTTAACCCCTAAAATTTGAATACAGCATGAATTGCAAGCATGCAAAAGAGCCAAACCTGTCTTGGGGTTCAGAAGTCTACAGTATTTGCACTATACACTCACCATGATTTCCTTGTGTTGGCTGAGTTTCTTGACCAGAGAGAGCAGCCAGATGCAGGCTGCCTGTCGGACATGGGGGTTCTGGCTGGGTATGTATCTGGCCAGGATGGAGTTCAGGACCCAAGGAACCACATCGTTGTTTTTAACATCTAACAGGTAAAAAAAAAAAAAGTGAATATGTGGTTAAACCTAGTATTTTGCCATGGGAGGTTTGACAGGCATAAAAAAATACTACTGAATGTACTGTAAATGTATGATAAGGCAAATAAATGTACTAGTAATGCAGATGAGCTACACGTGAAATAAGTCAGCAAGTAAAGCACTTTTAAAATGCAAGAGCCAGTGTGACAAATCTGATCATTTGGGAAAAAATGCAATGTGCACAGTCAGCCTCAACACATACTCGATAAGCCAATCAGATATGCCTGAACCTAGCTCGAGAAATGACCTGAATTCATTAGTTCTTCCCATTCTGCCTACATAAGTATAACTGCATTCTCACAGTGCTGACAGAATATGAAGAACTATAATACATTTCTTATTTGAACTTAGATGAGTAGTTAACCGTAGTGCTAACCTTGCAGTCACACCAGACAAAAAGCCTGAATTAGATTTTGTTGTGTTCCACATTTTCAGCATTTTGAAACTAGATACAAACAAACGGTGTATAACTCTGATAAGATAAGTTAATCAGTGATGTAACTGCCTTTGTAACCAGTTCACAGTCATGTTGCTATCACAAATTCCTATTATCTACTTGGAATTACACTTTAGAAGCTGACATAAATGTTTAATCCTTCGATGTTGTTTGTAACAGTTTAAACATTGACTGTAACTCAAATTCACCTTTATAATGCAATGCTAGCCCACAATGTATAAATCTGATCAAAAAGCAGTTTTAAGTACTCTTTGAAGTCTAGCTACAACTGACAGTACTCACTGTGTGGCGGGCTGTACTGCTCCTCAGTACAGGTCCATGGGTCTCTGGCAGCTCCTGAACTGGTGCCTATTGCAGCACTGGTGATGGCCTCTCCAACCGTGAACTGCAGCTCCACCTGTTTGGCCTGAAGATTAAAAACAAAAAGAAAAAAGAGCTTCATAGGGGCTCAAGCAAGAGATTCATGCAGATATATATTTTTTCTTTATTTGTGCTGGCAGACAACTGCACTTCAGCAACAACTACACAGCCTGATCCTCATCTTATGACATTAAATATTGGGTCTTAACAAACATCTTAAAATATCAAATAGAGCAATCCAAGCCAATCTTGCCAAAAATGATCTAGAATACATACGTAATTACACTTTTCTTACCTCTACAGAGTCCATGAGTCCCTGCAACAGCTTCTTCTGATGAGGGAATTCTCCATCTCCCACTGGTAGGTGGCCCAAGGTCTGGATGGATCGCTCCTTCATCTGGACCACAGACATGAACAAGACAGAAAAACACAAATAAGAGGACAAGATGCAAGTCAGCAAATCGTTAAAGTCCCGACATATCAGTATGTATGCATGCATGAGGGTAATTTAGAAAGAGTCCAACGTTACCTTTGTGCTCTCCTTGCCAGAGGGAATGCGTGCCAGCAAGTTTTCCACAGTGGAGAGTTTGGTGAAGCCTTCACCCTCTGCAGGGATCAGCAGGGTACCATTTCTTCCAATTTCTCCCAGAGCTGTGCAGGCTGCTACAGCCAGTAGTGCACTACTGCTGTCCAGGAAGGAACCTAGATGGGCAAACATAACCCAGGGCAGCATTATTGTATTCTACTTTAATTTCATACAAAAAAAGACCTCTATTGGCAAACTAAATAAAATGTTAAGTTACGGAAAATAGATTTTAACAACCCTACATTTAGCAATTTTATTTACATTTCATCAAAACCTAACTTTTTATCATCAATTCATTGTACTTAATGGCTCAATCTTAGTCAGTGAATTAAAGTAAAAATGTAGGAAATTGTAAAGAAAAGAAAAAAATTAAATTAAAAAAAGTCTCATACCAACTGTCTTGGTAGCCATGGCAACAAGTTCATCATCGTCTTTTGAGGAGATGCTCATTTGCTTAAAGGCTTTTTTCTTGCTTGTGTACCTTCCCACCATATAGCCGAGAGCCAAGATGGCGCCATGCTGAGTCTCAGGACTCTGTGGTTCAACAAGACCAGGAAACATTTACACACTGTTGAGTTGAACAGCTGTTAAAATGCAATCTATGTAGTGTTTTACATACGTGGTTGTCTTTGGTGATTTTAATCAGGTTCTGCACGGCTGACTGAAGCTCGTTGCCCGTCATGGTGGAAACCACGACAGCATACAGCTGGGCTGCGAGCTCCCTCATGTCCTCCTTATTTGTATTCATCAGACTCTGGAGAATACAACAGCTGTTATGACACCTGAATGCATTGCCAATAGTAAATCTACCCCAAGATTTGAGTAAGCACGTGAATAAATGAAATACTCACTTTAATCCAGTCAATTTTATCAGCAAATCTCGGAGCCAGTTTCTCTGGGCAGACAGACACCACCTCCAGTAGACAGTACATGACTGGGATTCCTGTTAAGAGATTGTTTATGAATTCCCACAACTTCCCTCAAAAACATATCTAATGCTCATAATGCATGATAAATGAATACCAACTGTATCACAGCCAAAACCTGTTGTGTATTCATTTTATTTAGTGTTGGATATTTAAGTCAGTATGTATATAATTAAATTTACTTTTTTCAACAGAATTTACTGACACTTTTAATGAGACACATGTGGCCTCAGAAGGCAAATCAATATTTGTGTTACTCAGACAATACTCACAACAAGCTCCTACTTTAAAAACACTTAAGTCACAATTCTAACCCCTATTTATCATGAACCCACATCCTCTAGAAGAGCGGATTCATTTATATCACCTCCAACAGCAGACAGCAGCTGCTGCAGCAGATCCATGTAGACGTGAATAGGATTTGCCTCAGACCCCTTTGGCACTGAAGGCTGCGGTTCAGAGGACAGCAGAGTGTGGACGTAGCGTCCAATGACTGGGGCATCATCCTGCATGTCTGTCAAGCGTGTAGACATGGGTGTGGCCCCAGCACTGTGTGCTAAACACATCCTTAGGTAGAGCACGATCTGGGGACACAGGAAAATTAAGTGGACACTGTGGTGGGTGTCTGAAACATTTAACTTTTCAACAGTTGATAAGTTGTAAATGTCACAGGCTAATTAATATTTACCTCCCCAAATGCAGATGGGTTGAAAGGAATAGTGGACGTTCCAACAATGTACTTTGCTGGAGTCTTGATCCTTTGAGCCGCCTGACAATGACACAGTGAAAAACATAAGATGCATCACTTCTTTAAGCAAAAAATTGCCTGGTTAAAAGGATAATGGAGAGTATGTAGAGAGGCTCACTTTCTCCTGGACGTAGGCCACCATGTCAGGAAAGGAGGGCATTGGCTTAGGTCCCTCCTTTTCAGAGATCTTGGTAGGAAAAGCCCTTAGCACCCTTTGGGCCTCCCCAGCCACCTCCTCCCTCCTAAAACACAGAAAATCACAACTCAGATGTCCCATCTTATTTGTATATGTTCCCTGTGTATATAATGCAACAAGGGTTTTCAAGGCTCAATAAAAGCTGTTGCAATTTACAACGATGTAACAGATTTCTGGATTTTGGTACTTACGGATCTCCAGCAGCCAGAAGCAGCAGGTATCTCGATGGCACGTGATCAGGAGCAAATACTGTACTGGCAAACTTCATGGCCACCTGGCGGACTTGCACCTCCGGCTGCACAAAAAGAGTAATCAGTGGGTTACATTTGACTCATGCCTAGTTAATAAACTAGTGAACATCTATGTGTTTTTTATGATCTATTTTGCCTGTGTGCACCCACTTTTCCAATGTATGCAGCAACCAGGGCCTCCATCAGGTTCAGTAGTGCCCCCTGCAGGTTAGCATAAGCTCCAACCATCATGGACAAAGCTTCCTGAATGGCAAGACGGACATCAGGCTCCTCCTGCAGTGGATAACAGAGAATTTTGGAAATATCAGTGCTACGTACATCACCGTGCCCTCCTGTGAACAGAGGCTAGAAAATGAATATATAAACAACTGTGATCATTGATTTTCCAGGACTGTTTTCGTCATGTGGAGTAATCAGCACATTTACCGTAATCAGTCAGTTTGTTAAGAGACTGTCCACCTACCTTGCACATGGACTCAAAAAACTGCTGTACCAGTGCAATATCCTTGGTGAACAACTGTGGCATGCGGCTAGAAAAGAGGACATAAAAGGTATAATATGTTTTGCTGCTATGATCCCACATCAAGTTGACAATGATGGACTTTATTTGTGTATGTATGTATTATACCTTGAGAGTTTTCCCACAGCAGAGTAGGCCATACATAGTAACTTAGGGTCCTGTAAGAACAAATGTTGATTAATAGCTACAAGTCAAACTAAATTGTATAATCTTGGGGATTAAATGTATGTTGTTATTTGTAGTTATACCTCCTTGTATTCATTGATGAGCTTGGTAAGACCATTGAGCAGCATTAGCCCCAGAGGCTTATTGGTGTCAGGGCACCTGAAAAATAGCAAGAAAAATATTTATTTTTTAAAATGCAAACACATGTAAAAAAAAACAACAAAAAAACGTTATCTTGGTTCTCGACAAAGACAAAGTGCACTTTTCTTACACCATACAGATGTGATGGACAAACTGCAAGGTGAGAGACAGCAGTTTGTTGTTGGTGTTGGCTCCGAACAGACCATCATACACAACCTTTGGAGGAAAGACAACGAATAATTGGTTTTACCGTACTCTGATGCATCCTTGAAAATCATTTAGTTAGACGTAACATACAATTGTGTTTGCAAAACTGTGTTTTGGAAATCAAGAAAACACAACTGTTTCCACAGACACAGACGAGCATCATACCTGGATATTAGCTGGGAAACACTCTGCAGCCAGGCGTGACCGCAGGAGATGTGGCAGGATCTTCAGTTTGACTCTTGTGCTTACTGGTTCATGCTTCAGCTCTTGTTTCATATTGCCACCCTAATGCACACAGGAGTCATTACATACAAACATATCATACGCATATAACAATTACAAAAATTAAAAGGTTAAACTTTAAATGTTGAAATTACAAACCTTTGTTTTGAGAGGAACATCCCCAAGATACACCTTGTACATCTTGTTGATTATTAGAGGATTATTCCAATCAATTATGCTGGAAAATACAAAGGTAAATGCATTGAGTTAGTGCCTAATAATTCGGCACTTTGTTGCCAAAGATTGCTTAATAAAGGGCCTGAAAATGTGTAAAGCACATATAACCCATTTGATAACGTAAGCCAATTCACCTACCTCTGTTTACTCCTCAGCTCCAGATCAGCGGCAGTGGCAACACTATGTCGGGTGTCACTGGACGCCACCACCAGGTGAACCACAGTCTCCACCTCTGGAACCTGCTTTGCCTCAATGAACTTCACTATCCCCAGCTTACACTGTTGACACCAAATGCACAATGAACCATTTGTCAGCTGACGGCAAAGGAAATATAACAAAGTGTCTCACCTCTCAAATATACAGTATACTTAAATCACTATACCGAGTCAAGCTTTATCCAATGTACATATACACAAATATATAAACCTCCAAAACTGACGAAAATATCGCCACCACTCAACCTTCAGCTTCTGTTATTGTACCTGCTCGAGTTGCTCAGCGCTCCACTGGGCTTCCCCAATCACTCTCTTGGCTGCATAAACACTCATCCCTGGGGGAGGCTGGGGGAGACCCTGGCCACCCGCAGCCACTGTCCCATCTGCAGAACTTCCCTGGGAGGCGGAGGGAGAAGGGCGAGTCGGGGATTCGTTCAGCACAAACCTAGAGGAACCGAAAAGACAACAGGTCAGCATGATTGTTCAACTGTAACTCCTTTTACTTCTTAGTGAGCCCATCAGTCATAGAGTAACCAAAGCACACAGCAGAAACTCACCCATAAGGCATCAGTAAAACATCCAACATAAACTCCAGCAGCAGCTGCACTGTCTTTGGCCGCTCAGTTAGGTTAAATGGAAACGCATTCTTGGAGGTGTCTGCAGGATACTTCATGTGGTACAGAGTGGGAATCAGCAGGTGCATCAGGCTAAAAGATGAGAAAGGGGATGTAAAAGCATAATCAGAAAAGAAACCCCCCAAAAACACTATCTATCAGTATTTGCGTATGATTTTATTAATGTATCAATCAATGTTTTGTTTTTTTTACCACTACTATGATAACAATAAACATTTTGTGCATCCTAAGACATGTGTGTCCCCTCACCTGTCCTGTTGTGGCTGTGGCTTGCCTTCCATGGCAGTGAGGAGGGTGGGGGCCAGCTCACACTGTTTCCCCACCTCCAGGCGTGGGTAGCCCATCTTGATGTAGATGATGGTGAAATTCTGCGGAATATTTTATTAAAACAGTCACCACTCTTGTTACAAAAAGACCAGAATAAAACACACTGAAATCAACAGATAACAAAACACAGGGCCACCCCAGCGGTTGTCTTACTAGTTTACCAGTTATTACGTAGTTAAGTTACATTTTGAACCAAACTCTCAATAGGCATCTCAGATCTCTGTCAAAATAATGTCACCAAGGATAGCAAGCAAGCACAGTGTTGACTTTATTATGAATGAATGTTACACGTTATCCTCCTGCATGAAAGCGACACTGTAAAACTCGTACCGTGACAAAGGAGGCAGCTGCAGGGTCCTGGTACTGCACCAGCAAGGTTTCTACTGGTAGCTGAATCTTAGGTCGGCTTTTTATTCTCTTATTCAAATGGACCAACAACTCCATTACCTGGAACAGGAGGCAAATAAAGAAAAAGAGAAAGATCCAAGCTACTTAGAAGCATCCTTAGATCAGGAACTGTCAGAGGAAGCGAATGCTGCAGATGCTAAATAAAAAAGGTCTAGGCATTTATCTACGTTTTTGTTTCGAGAGACAATATTTAAGGTGAAGTGTCTGATGGCACACGTCTGTAATTTATCCCGAATTTTAAGAGATGTGGCTGTAAAGAGCAAACTGAAGAGTCACTGACATCATGTTTGGAAACAGAGATAGGCAACACCCTTCTTACTTTCTTTCTCACACCCTCCTGGACACTGGAGAGTTTGAGGAGCACAGGGGGTAGGAACTTGGAGATAATGTCTTGTAGTTGCTCGTCTGTTTCTGCATGGCCCAGGCGAAGGAACACCCGTTCCAGTTGATCTGTCAGGAAACACATTTTAACACCTTGATTAACTCCCGTTCTTTCATTTTCAGCGCAGCTGCAGCCATAATCCAAGAAAGCACACCACACAGGAGGTCAGTTTGGAAGAAATACCTATTTTAAAATCAATTTATCAATAGGTTTTCATTCAAGTATGGGAGAACAACCCATTGTGTGTCTGCAGCCACATGCAAAAACCAGGCTGAGCGACCTTCAGCTTCCATGCAGAGGGAGTAATATATACAAACTCAAAAAGGTGAACTATAAACAGACAGCCCCCCCGTGCATGTTGTTTCAGTTTGACTGATAAGCTCGTCCTGTCAGCTGTTGTGTTGCTGTGACCATCACCCAGCCCTGCCCTCTGTCTCTTGGCATGGCTCATCAACCACCTAGCTGCATCAACTGGCAAGACTATCCACGCATTTCACCGTCTCTCTTTAATACCCCTGCCTCTTTACTACCACTGACATCCTGCCCAATCCACCCAAAATGTCCCAAAATACCAAACCTGGAGATTTACACCTGGGAAGTTTATTCAGTGGACATATATTAATAGCCTGCGTAATAGTTTCATTTTGACCATGACTGGGCAAACGGCCTCCCTGACGTTAGCATTCCGGCTAGCTAACATAGCTGAGCAGCGAGCTATCGCTATATCCCCAGTTTTTAAACTGAAGAAGCTTTATCGTTGCTTCAAAAAACACCCTTATCGTCAGAATAAAGCAGGCTCGTCATTTACTACAGGTTTGACAGCCACGAATGTGACATTAAAGGAGATATTAATGTCCATAATGCAGAGAGAAACTTACTGAGTTCATCCTGAGCAGCCATGTTTGCAGAGAGTCGTTCAGCGACCCCTGCAGGTCAGTGAGTGTCACTGCGGGCGGCGGGGCCACTCCTCAGTTTCATCGCCCAGACAGCATGACACTCACACACACGTTTTACACACAACTTGCGCATTATAAGACCTAAATATACACGTTTAAAGGTATGTATATGAATGCAATATAATACTAAATAATTACAGCGAATAACATGATATATATTTTTGCATCATATAATTTTATGCTTAGCTATCTGCTGTAGGCTGCTGTTGTATTTAGAATAAAATAGTAGCTACTTTGTTCATCCTTTGCAGGCAATTATTGTGTCACAGCAGCTCAAATAAAATAGAATAAAAAAAAAATACAGATCCGACAATTAGTAGAATAAAATAATTTAGGCTGGATACAGTAACAACATTTTTATAAAATCAGAAGGAGACACAAAACATATTTACAGTAATTCAGTTAGTGCAGGATGAACAATTGTGCAATGTTATGTAGCTACAAGGTGCAGGTGTGCAACTCTTACATAATTTTTTATTTTTCAGTGTGATGGCTGCTTTATTTTGTGCGCTCATAATCTGTAAGTACATAAAAATATATGGAGTTTCTCAGAATCCAAGTAGGACAAAGGTCAGAGATCTTCAGTTTATTGAAATACAACAAAGATAATGATGGAGTCTCCACATCATTGTGATTGAAAACAAAGTGACTATGCCAGTTTAAGTTCAATTATCTCATGTATGATATGGAAACTTTATTTATTAGTTTATTTCGGGCATGTCAACTTCACACCCACATACAGATGCAGGGATATGAGAATGGTCATTCAGTGATGTAGACACCATTTATCAATCATTTCAATTGAAATAACATATTCTAGATTTTTGGTTGAGGAACTGTTGATTGCAATTAATCATCTCTGATTTCTATCCATGTAGCCTAAGTAAACTATGGTATCATGCAAATTTAATTAGGCCTATAGCTTTTAATAGTCAATATTGGAGTTGCCTTAGATATCAAAAATGCTGTATAAGATACATTTTCTATCTTATAAAGGCAATGAACTCAGAATTGAAGATCCAATCAATTTTGAGTGAATAAACTCAATTCAACTAAAACAAAACAAGAAATTGAACAGCAATATAAACGAGATAACAGTTACGCTTCAATATTGCAATTAACAATAATACTCTTGATTAAACTGATACATTTTTTATTTAATTGATTAACATTGAAATATGGCATATATAGCCTACTACAATAATATAACAGAACAAAGTAACATGATAAAATGTCAAAAAATATCAATCAATCAAGAAAATTCTTATTCTCATCAAATCTCCTCATTTGAGAACATAAGTTTGTCTAGGTCGTTTTTTTCTTTTCTTTTAATTTTGATCCATTTTCTTGTGGATGTCGTCTCATCCAGTCCATGACGGTTCTGCAGATCTCACAGTGCCTGGATAGGTCCACCCGGTCCGGGTCCCAGACGGTCGTGGCTTGCCATAGATATATCTATGGTGGCTTGCAGCAGCAGCAGCAGCAGCAGCAGCAGCAGCCGCAGACTGACACAGCGCGGAGCCACCGGAGGAGGCGGACCGACCGACCGAAGCACGTCCGCTGTGTACGGACGGGCACGAAGCAGCAGCGGCAGCAGTGAGAGCAGCTGTCATGTGAATCAGCTGGACCACCAAGGAAGGAAGGAAGGGAAGGAGATAACACAACAACTCCACTACGTCTCTTTAAATTAAGGTAAAAAACAATGCTGTGTGTAATTTCTTGGAAACAACACGTGATATACCGGCGAAAGCTGTGCACGGTAGCCAGCTTTTAGTCTCGGTTTATTAGAGAGAGCGCGGTGTTATTTCGTGACTCCTGTGCAGGATTAGCCGAGCTAACAACAGCTAGCCGCGTTAGCATCGCCAGCCTGAGATAAGATAAGTTGGCACAGGCTCGTTCATGCCAGTGGGCATCTCGCAGCGAGTGCCGCCTTGTCATTGTTCGTTCGTGTTGCTGAAGTTGTACATTACAGTCAAAACGAGGTATACAGTGTGCAAAATACCAGGTTTAAACCCGTCGTAGCACACAAAGTCACATAGCATAGGAAGCCCCGGGCCTGTCTGCAGCCACCTTGCAAGGGACATTTAAACCTCATTGACTCGCACATTAAGAAGTTAGCTCATGTGGATGCTAGGTTAGCTTAATAGTTAGCTACTCTTTTCCTTTTGCAACTGTTGTCCTCCCCTCTCCAGTTCAGCTAGGTCAAGTCCCACGGTCACATATCCAGTACAAGCCAAGTAAAGCAGTGTATTATATTAAGTCCACCATGTAGATATAAAGGAGCTAGTCAGCTGAGCTAGCAGGCTGCGCTGTTTGTTCAGCCATTACTTGGCATCATAACAAAACGTAGGCTAGTTGGCTAGCTAGCTGCTTTGGGACAGACAACAAAGATCAGCCAAGATACATAACACTGAAGCAGCGATTAAAGCGAAACTATAACCCAGCTGATATTTAATTATCCCAGGGCGATGGCAGGTGCTTTTTATTTTTAACAAACAAGCCGAATATGCTCGATAAAGGTTTATCCACGTTGTGAAACCATTGTTTTAATATGTGAGCCAACAGTCAGGTTGTAAACACAGAGTGTGTCCAAACACTGTGGATGATATTTTTTGCAAAAACTTGTTTCAGCCTGCAATTGCCTGTTACATAACCGGGTCGCACGCCATTGCATTGTGATTTGCAGTGAAGTAACGATATGGAGAAACATTAAGGTGGAAAACACAATAGGCTCACATGGGGCAACGTGATCCTTTGTCTGGGTGCACTGTAAAGTCGGAGTTGGGAGTGGGATGGGTGGATGGGACAAAAATCTGAAAAGGGTTGTTGACATCGATGGATCAAATCGACATTTGTTGGATCTCTACTTCCACCTAGTGGTGAACCAACACACAACCCAGTTGAATCATATTTTCAATGGCAAAATATAAAAATTGTGCCAAGGTTTCCAGGAAAACCTTAACAAAAGACCCCCATCTCCCCTACCCTACGAATTAAAATTGTAATAGTATGGTTTTTAATGCATCAGTCAGTTCAGTGAGTGTGTCACTGCAGCTGATTAGAAGTAATTAGCAAATGCTGGATTTGTGTACATATGGATTTGTGATATGTACAGGAATAACAAAAAAAAAAAAAGGTTTATGTCATTAAATTGACTGTAGGTCTGCCTCAACAAGCAAAAATAATTGGCAACCATGGAGTGACTCCAATCTACAAAAAACAAATCAATGTAGCTAAATTAAAACAAGAGAATAATAAATGATATAAGAACATAATGTTAAAATTAACACACACTTTAAATTAAGCAACATCAATTTAATAAAAATATTTTGAGACCTGAAAACAAAAAACTAAAAAATTGTTTTGCAGCAATGTTTCCAAATGTTCATTTACATTACTTACAAGATTAACCATGACATCTATTCACCATGCTCTGAATATATCACATTTGTGACTATCTAATCCAGTAAGTATTGCCTTTTTAGTCCACATTTTAGAATAAAATATAGATTTATGTAATTTATTTGTTTACAGGTTAGATCTGGTGAGGCGGCAGGATGGCGGGAGCAGAGGTGTTCACCCCTGCAAACCCCACCTGCAAGATTATGACCTTCAGGCCCACCATGGAGGAGTTCAGGGACTTCAACCAGTACCTTGTCTATATGGAGTCTCAGGGTGCACACCGCGCAGGCCTGGCTAAGGTAGGTGACATCTTCAATCACAACTTGGATAAAGTGTGAAACTTAACCATACAATCGATTTTTTGTGAGCTTTATTTCAGACACAGGTCCATATTTAATTACTCTTTCTAACAGCAACCTTTGGCTTCTCTGTTTGTCCCTCAGGTGATTCCTCCAAAAGGCTGGAAGCCCCGTCGTACCTACGACGACATAGATGACCTGATGATCGATGCTCCCATCCAGCAGATGGTGGCGGGCCAGTCGGGGCTCTTCACTCAATACAACATCCAGAAGAAGCCTCTGAGTGTGCAGGAGTTCAGGCGACTAGCAAACAGTGACATGTGGGTAATATGGAGGACTTTTAAACTGCACTTACTATCTGATTGATTAGTTTAGAGGAAGGGCAAACCCTTCCATTGCACCCAAAGGTTAATATGTGCCACCAAAGTGAGAATTTCACTGTTATTTGTCCATAGGGTGCATGACTGATAAAGTGGCCCACGTATAATTTTTAGAATAGAGGAGGACCTGCTAATCTTACATTAACATAAGTAAAGTGAGAACAGCAACAGAGCCCTTGGTAACATGTCCATGTCCAGACCTTCATTGTGGAACCGGATGAGTGGTTTAAAAATGTGATATTTAATAAGGGTATAAAGCGTAACTCATAATGTATTAATCGTGGTGAAAGTTCTCATTGCACAAGACAAATGTCCTACACTCACAGTACAAAACGCTATTTCTTTCTCCTCCACAGGTACTGTACACCTCGCTACCTGAATTATGAAGATCTGGAGAGGAAATATTGGAAGAACCTCACTTTTGTCTCACCCATATATGGTGCTGATGTCAGTGGCAGCCTCTATGATGAGGTAGATGGCTTTTCTTTCTCTATTGTTGCTTTCACTCTGTGCTACTTTATTCACATGCACATGGGTTCATATTTGTTGCCAGTAATTCAAAGGAACACAGTCTACACCAACACTGGAGCTGTTTCCTGTAAATAAAAACAGTGCATAGAGAACAAAGAGAACAATTTACACAACCTCAGATCTGATTTATTTCCCCATAATACACACTCAGAGAAAATACTTAACTTGGTGTGGGGCTACATTAAAATAAGTGAAGCAATCAGATATTCTGGTTTAAACATGGTTGACTGCACTTCGACACTGTATAGTGTTAGTTGATAGTTTGTTGTATAGTTGCTGTAATGCTCCAAACAACACGGTCTTACAGAAGGACATTGGAGGCATTTGTCAAGTGACTATATATTTGATATTTTGATAAACCCGTCTCGAACTACTGATCACAAAATACAGCTTTATTTTTGTCTGCTTAGATTTTCGAATAGGATAGAAAACAATAAACTCACGCTGGGGCAAGAAGATTGTCTTTGCTTTCACTCTGGAAAATAGAAAATAAACAAACATGTCCATGAGTTAGCTAACATCACATTAACAACTGAGATCTCACACTTCCAAAACCATCTGTTATGTCATAAGTCACCCCCCACCACTACCGCCGCCACCACAGTGAACTTCGAATGAGCACTTTCATTCTCCCTGGGTGAATGTTAACACAAACTCTGCACGTACATCACTTTGCATAGTGAAGCACAAACAATTTAACTGCAGGAACAAGGAGATAAACTCACCGCAGGGTGGAAGGGGTCCCAAGTTTGTTGACAACATTAATTGTATTTTGGATAAACAAGTCATTATAAATATTTTTGTTTGCCATGCATATCCAATAGCATCACCCTGATGGGGTGTTTGATTCGTCAGTGAAAATTGTCAGAGCTTATTTGTGCACAGCTGTGCTGCAGCGGTCATTAACAGCTTTTGTTGGCTTGTTTTTATTTACAGTAGTGAAGTGCCCATACCAGGCAGACATATTAAAACAAGGTCTCTCTCTCTCTCTCTCTCTCTCTCTCTCTGTCTTTCTCACTCTCTCTCTCTCTCTCTCTCTCTCTGTCTCTCTCTCTCTCGCTCTCTCTGTCTGTCTTTCTCACTCTCGCTCTCTCTAGCTGGCTGACATACACATTTTTAAAAACATTAAGACTGTCCTCAAATCCAGTTAGTTTCCTACTTAAAAACAGTCTCTGAGTTTCTTGCATACAAAATCAATATTGTCTGTCTGTGAAACTTGTTTTGTAATGTATGTGTGTTCCCAGATACTTAAAATGATGAACAGTTTCCATGTTTTGGATCAGCTTAGTTTAAAATCAATTCATTTATTTTTCCAAAAAGAGCTGGATCTACACCACAGTTCTGAGACATTATCCACAGCCCTGCAGGGTGCACAGATACAGTAGTACGTCCTTAACTCAGGCTCTTTGTGGGTGGTCAGTTAAAAATTTGTGACCCGGTGCAGAAGGTTACTGCTCACCCTTAGGTCCAGAAGCTGTTACATGTTTTGCGTTTTTGTGTTAAAATTGAGCTAACATTAAAATCTGTGCCTCTTTGGTTGTTCACCATGTTGATGATAATGATAATGGTATTCTAATCAAACTGTAATGGGTGCAGTTGTAATGCTGCAGACGAGGTGAGCATGATGGTCAGCACAAGGGTTAATGCTACAAGGTGGAAGTTATTCAAGTCTCTAGACCCTCAATAAATGGTTAAGTCAAAACTGGCCATAGCTAGGAGAAGTCTTTAACACGCATCAGGTCTGTGTTCTTTGTGGGGTTTCATCAGAGAGACACAGGTGCCAACCTTCTCTTTGGACAGATGGATCATGGGGTTTCTGGGTATGTTGGTACAGATGGCGTTGCTCCTGTTTTTGCAGCTTGTGATATCAAATTGTCCATAAAAAATAATTTAGTTCATTCACAAAAGAGAGGACAAACAGTAGAAGATACCGATTGAATTAAAATGCCATAGTAAACTGCAAACCAGTCCAACCACTGTTACATTGCTCTCTAACCTCTGTTTCTCCTTTTCTAGGACATTGAGGAGTGGAACATCGGTCACTTGAATTCCGTCTTGGACGTAATCGAGGAGGACTGCGGTGTGTCCATCCAGGGGGTTAACACACCCTATCTCTACTTTGGCATGTGGAAGACCACCTTCTCCTGGCACACTGAGGACATGGATCTGTACAGCATCAACTACCTCCACTTTGGCGAACCCAAGTCCTGGTTAGTGTTGCACAAGGATTTTTTTTCTGGGGGGGGGGCATTAGGAATCAAAAGTTGCACAACCCAGTGCAATCGAGTAGAGCAGTACGACAAACTGCAGCCTGAGTTATCATAGCGTTGAATTACCACCACCATAACCAAGGTTATAACACCATCCAAGGGTGCAATTTTATCACAGAGGTTTTAGTTAAAAGGTGTACTTATCATGCCTCAACTCTGTGTTCACATTGACCTTTTCTTTTATGTTAAGTTTTTTTCCCCATTTAAGTGTCTCTCCATTTGATTTCTATAGTTCCTCTACTCTTGTGAGGAGATTTAAAGTCTTTACACTAATGACCCTTATAAAATGCTCATCCAAATTTGTGTCAGGCCCACCATTTTTAGCACTGACTCTCCTGTCAGATCTTTTTCTATGATTAGAGAGGATTTTAATTAAATACAAAGTCATAGGTTTAATTTGATTTACCTGGCAATTCAATTGCACATGGCCCTAGGGCTTTGTTCCCTTATTGCTTGTTTGCACATTGCACATTGAGGAGGTCACATGCAGTGACTGTGCTTCAGGGGTTTTAAATCCTGGTGAGAATAGAAACATAAGCAGCATAAGGAGCTTGATTGGTGTCAACCAAATGTGTTTGATTTCTCGGGAGCTGGAGTCCTTGTCTGTAGGTTGGTGCAAGGCAAAATTGTTGTGGTTAATGTGTGAACTAGTCAATAGCACAACAAATTGTAGTATTGCATAAATCTACCTGAAACACTATTACACTAAATACAAGTGGACTAGTTGTAGTATTTCTGCAGCTTCCTCTACTTCTACCACCACTACTACTCTCAGTTCCATGCTCTCAAACTTTCCATATCCTTGCAAATCTCATCTTTGTACTTCTTACTGACGGCTGATTTCTCTATTTATATATCAGGAGTGGGAGTGTGATGAAGTTACCTTGTAGTTTGGGTCACAGATTTTTGACAGATATTTTTTGGGAGGACCCAGAGGACATAATTTCTGTATTCTCTGGGAAAAATATAACCTTTTTTGGAAATAAACACAACAGACTTGGATCTGATCATTTAACAGAGTCATAAAGTGACTGAAGTGAAACATGATACGAGAAGCAAAGATGAGGGCAAAATCAACCGCCCAGATGGTAGATTGATAGGTGTAGGTACAATATAAACCATATTCTCAAACTGTCAAACTATAATTTCATAGAAAATATTGTACCAATCTGATCGTAACATGATGAAGTCGGTCACAGACTTTGCATTGCCTTGGTGTAGTTTGTATTTGTTAAAGCACTTATTTTATTCAACAGAAGTATAGCTGGTTTTGGGGCGTCGAGTGGCGCAGTAGGTTGAGCAGGCGCCCCATGTGTATAGGCTACAGTCCTCACTGCAGGCACCCCACGTGGTTCGAATCCCGCGTTGGGCAGCCCTTTCCTGCATGTCATTCCCCCTCTCTCTGCCTCCCCATTTCCTGTCTCTCTCAACTGCACTATCTAATAAAGGCACAAAAAGCCAACAAATATATAAAAAAGAAGAATAGCTGGTTTATTAGGAGGTTCAGGTTAAAATGATGGTGTGAGAAAAGAGGTGAAGAATGCAGTTTGATGAAACTGGAGTTTGCTTTCTATTTCTTTGTCAGCTCGGCTTGCTCCATTTCTCTCTCTCTCAGGCCCTAGAGGGAGTTCTGCTCATTAGAGCAGTGAGCCCTGCAACCCCACAGGGATCAGTGTCACAGCCAGACAGTGACACACACATACACAGAAACACACACATGCTCAGACTCACAAAGAGCTGCAGAGTGTGCCAAGTACCCACACACATGCATACCTTTATCATCTAGTGCACACGCTGACGTACACTCTTTCATCTTGCTGCTATTTTGACATCTTGTCCCTGGAGGAGAGCGGCTTAAGGATGCACCTCTCTCACCTCGTCTCACCCCCCCCTCCCCACCCCCCAACTCCTCATGTCACCTCCACCTGAGGTTGCCCCCTCCCCTCCCCGCCCTGTCTCTCACTGCTCTGTTAAGCTGACAGGTGACATAATGATAGAAATGCCACAGACTCGAGGGCGGGTGGTGCTAGTCAAATGGAATGCCGAGTCAAACCTTGAGGGAATTCTATCACGCTCTCTAGGTTTTCTCGTAAGAACTTTAGAAATAGTTAAATTCACATTGCGTCAGCAGTGTTGCACAACAAAATGTGGAATAAGGTTGAAATAAGGTTCTCTAAACTCTTAACTCGGGAGCTATCAGTCGTGGTTATTCCATCCATGTCGGCAAAGGAGCAAGGGTCATATTTTGAAACTGGAGATTTATTACATTAGGAGGTCTAAATCGTAAATGGTCAGCATTTGATTGGAAAAGCTATTAGCAAGCAGACAAGCAATTACAGCGGGAACAGGAAATTTGAACATTCATAAATGGTCAAGATAATGTCTTCCTGTCTATTGTAATTCATTTATCTACCACTTGATGGCAGTCTTGAAATTGTAAAGTTTCCTCTTGAGAACTTAGCTGCAACTCTGCTACACTGAAGCATAATGAACAAAACATGTTCAGAATTTCACTTACACAGTGAAAAATAATTCTGTCTTCCCCACATCTCTCTGTCTAACAGGTATGCCATTCCCCCTGAGCACGGGAAGAGACTGGAGCGTCTGGCTACAGGTAAAAGAGTAATTTATATTCTCTTTGTATTCTCCATATGAACGGAGGTGGATGAGCCACTTAGATAATTATTAAATAACCACTGCAGCATACTGATGCAGGTGTGCATAAAGCAACAAGGTACAGCACATGAATTAAACTCAGCAATGAGAGGGCACTGGAGGTAAAAGATGCAGCATGCTAATGAGCTGCAAACGTGCAAAATCTGCCACTAGTAGAGGTGTAAACTGTGCAAACACTTATGAAAATCCACACTGTATGGCTTTACAGTGAAGAATCCAATGCATACAGTGACATTTGCAACTCAGTAACTGTTAAGATTGTCTTAAGGACGCTAAATCCATGATTAAGTTGTTATTTGGTCCAAATTTGCAATGCAGATTAGTTCAATGGATATTTTTCAAAGTAGAACATTATTTGCCTAGTCATTACAGACAGAAGGTAGAACGATGGGGCAGTAATACGCAAAAATGTTTCTCCAATGTATTTATCTGGTAAAATATCAATGTTAATATATTCCTATATCAAAGTTGAATATTTTGTGTGTGTGTGTGTGTCTGTGTGTGAAACTTTTGCCAGGTTTCTTTCCCAATAGCTTCAAGGGATGTGAGGCTTTTCTTCGTCACAAGATGACTTTAATCTCCCCTTCCATACTGAAGAAGTATGGAATTCCCTTTGATAAGGTAGGCTCCAAAACTCTTTAAAAAAGCCACCCTCAGACTTCCTATTCTTGCCATTTGTACTTCCTTTATTTATTTATTTGTTTTAATTTCCATTTTTTGTTAAAAAACAAAACAAAAAAGAATTCAGTGTTTTATCACCTGCCCTGTCTGATGAACTAACTTCTCTGCCTTTGTTTTCTGTCTTTCTATCATACACCATAAGATTACTCAGGAAGCTGGAGAGTTCATGATCACCTTTCCTTATGGCTACCATGCTGGCTTCAATCATGGCTTCAATTGTGCTGAGTCCACCAACTTTGCCACTTTGCGCTGGATAGACTATGGAAAGGTGGCCACACAGGTATCATCCAACCCGGTTTTAGAAGTGTGTCATACATGTCTTTGATGAAGTGTCTCAGATTAAGTTTCAGTTCAACTTTCGACTTACTCAGTACCTTTACATGCAGAGCTTAATCGAGCTATGCTCAAAATTCGATTTTGGCGTCAAGTCGGACTTCTGTCCTTGTCTCAATTTACATGCAACTGAGAAAACCGAATAACTGACGGGGTCCGCCCCCTCATGCGGCGTCACCCGTCATTTCAGTGGGTTAATACGCCCCCTGTCCTGTTCACTTTTCTGTCACCTCCTAAAAATCTGAATATAAACAACTTAGTAAGCTTAATAATAACTTCTCAACTGCAGTTCCCGACCAGACGCGCCAGTCTGGGCCAGATTCGCGCTGAGAATAGGATACGGGCTTCCTTTTTTCATCTCTCTCTCTCTTTTTTTTTTTTTTTTTTAAATAAAACACTCTTGCTGGTCGCGCTGTGTGAAATGCATTGAATCGGCGCTGACGTTGGGTTTTTTTCTTTACTTTGCCGGGTTCGGGCGGCTTCTCTGCTCCACTTGGTGCCGTCTCTACTGTTGTGGAGCATGCGCACATGCATTGTCCAGTTATACTCCGACTAAGGTGTATACATGACGGAGAAAATCGAATTCCAATCACATTATCTGGGTGTCTTAATCGGAGTTTTGCAACTCTGATTTCAGTCGGACTAAGGTGTTTACATGCACTTCAGTTGTCCAGTTATAGTCGGATTAAGGCAATAATTCGGTTTTTTCAAGTGTCATGTAAACGTACTGACAGTGTCCCATAGAACAGAGCACATTGTAGTTATGGCTCAGGAGTAGTCACTGATTTGTGCAGTCATTTGTTTTTCTAAAGCAGATACTGTATCAGTTCTTGTCTTTTCATCCTCTAGTGCACGTGTAGCAAGGATATGGTTAAGATATCCATGGAGCCCTTTGTGAAGCGCTTTCAGCCTGACCGGTACCCTAACTGGATGGTGGGCAAAGACTCAACACCTATCGACCACACGCATCCCACTCCAAGTACGACACCGGAGCTTCAGAGCTGGTTGCAGGGGCGCCACAAGACCAAACCTACCAATAAAGGGTACTGCAATCATACTTGCTAAATGTGCTGGTTTCAATCTAGTGTAAGAGTGGTGCCATTTGAGTGATATGATACCATTAATGTGAACACAGTTTCCATTGATGATGGGCAGAGAGGATCTGCAAATTAAATTTTCAATGCAACGTTTGGAGAAGCACCAGCTTGTGATGATGTACTAAAGACTAGGTGGATGGTGGCCTTGGTGCATTGATCTTATGTTTATGAACAGAAATTTGGCAGCTTCAAAAGCCTAATGCCTTTAAGTTGCAAGATTTCACTCATGCTTTCACAAAATTTCAGTATCATGATTTTTAGTTACAATCTTGTTTGATCTCTCTCCCCTCTTACAGCAGTAGCCACTCTCGTATGCGCTCCAAGCGCCTCAGAACCACAGAGGAGCCTGTTGGCTTGGATGGCAGCTCAACTCTGAGCAGCAGCAAGAGGAAAGGCCTGGGTGGTCCGTCGGGGCCCAAGGTGCGAAGGTCTGTGACAGGAACAACCTGCAGGGAAGAGAAAGAGAAGAAAAAAGAAGTTGAGCCAAAGCACAACCTGAATGAGAACTCTCTTCAGCTTCCTGGTAAGAGACTAAGTGATCGCACTGGAAGGTATTTGAGACTTTGGATATCACTGTGATCTGAAAAGTGCAATGCTTTTTATGCTTTTCTTTAGCACTTTGAGATTTGCTTTCAAATGTAACGTGCATTATGAATAAAATGTATTGTTATTATTATTGTTATTAATATTAGCTGGCCCAGTGGTGCATGTGTCTGTGTGCCTCTTCTCCTGTATTCTGGAAATTTCTCTCAACTGACATGTATAAAAAGTATTTTTACAGTCCTTGTTTACTTGACACCCTTTTTTTATCCTCAACAGATCCTTGCAGACAGATGTGTGTGGTCAAGGTAAATCGTGTAGAGAGCAACAGTTTGGGATTTTCCAACAAGAGGCCATCCCATAGCTCTTCCTGCAGCCCATCTCCCTCCCCTGCCTCACCAGTAAAGAATGACGTAAAGGCAGAAACAGTTGCTCATGATGACCCTCAACACCTCTCAGGGTCAGGGGCCACCAGCAGGACTCCTGAAGGACAACACCCTGAGGCTACTCAGATGCATCCTGGAATTAATCAGTCAAGGTGTTGCTCTCCTGATCCACAAGACCTCTCAACTTCTCAGGACTGCTCAGGACTCTCAGGAGTCACTCACCTGGAGGCTAACAAACCCAACCCATCTTCCCACACAACAAGTACTTCTGCTGAGACTGAGATGAACCTGTGTCCCCCAGACTGTGAAGCTCAGACATCTAGTTCCTCATGTAGAGAAGACACTTTAAGTCTCACACCAAACACTGACATCAGCATGGACACAGGTACTGAGAATTACACTAACGACACTGCTAAAGCAGAGAAAATGGACACACTAGCTGACCGGAAACATATCACTCCACACTCCACAACAGAAGCACTTTATGATCTCAAAGCTGAGCCAGTAGAGGGGGATAGACGCACATCGTGTGGCTCCTTCTCCCCTTCAGGACACACTTGCAGTTTAGAAAAAAGCAGCACAGAGGAAAATCTTTTCCCTCCTCTGCTACAGAGGAATGCAGCAGATATGCCACAACTCACTCCTGAGCCAGCAGATAAGGTTGGAATCTGCCCTTTGCCACCTGTACTGACCCAAGAGATGCCCTCTCTCACCCCGGCAGATGATGTACTAACTGATGAACCAAAGTCTAGGTTGCGTAGTCACCACGTTGCACCTGTGCTTCAGCGGGAGACGCCAACTGGCTCTGTGTCTGCTGGTGGAGCCAAACGGGGAGAGGGAGAAAATGAATTAATGACATCAAAAGAGTCTCCTACTGTAGAACATGCCAACAACTGGCATTTCGATTCTCCATATAATTGCAAAGGGGCAGCAGCGTCTAGTTTAGAAGGAAACACGGCTCATTTAGCTGCCAATGCAATGCACAAAATAACATCTGGTGGTGCCCACAAAATGCTGATAATGCCAGACATTGCCGTACAAAAGGGTCATACAAAGCTGGAAAATCTTACTCCTGGACAGAGCAGTGCAACCTCTGGCCAGTTAGTTCAGAGTGGTGCACCTCTAACACAGCAGCAGTCCAACTCAGTGGAGTTAGCAAGTACAGATGACTCCAAAGAGTCAAAGGAGAGAGACAGTACATTCAGTGTGAGCAGTGCTGGCTCTATTTTAACCGGTGCCTCAGACAATAATCCCCCAGCTCCTTCCCCTCCATTATGCACTCAAAGTGACAGCCACTCAGCATTACAACTAAACCACCACACTACATTCTCACCTTCCCATTGTTCTTCCCAGAACCCATACATGGAGCCCAAATCATTCTCCAGCAGTATCTGGAAAAACTTCAGTTCCCAGAGTCCTGCAGTCCTCATTCAGAGTTTACACCCAGAGCTCCCTTCTGACTTCACCCATGACCCGCTCCCTTACACCATGTGGACTGAGCCTCAGTGCAAAGAGGTCACAGACCTGGAGGACCCAGACCAAGTCCTTCGTGAGTCAGAGAACCAGGAAGAAGAAGGCGGGCCTCTCACCTGGGCACAGCTGGAGCCCACCTCTCTAGTTTCAGTCGGCGCCGTGGAGCCACTGGGGCTTTGTGGAGATTATGGGCTCCACAGAGGGGAAGAGGAAGGGGCTGAAGGCCTCTCTCTGTGCAGGGAGCTGGGGAGACAAGGGGAAGCAGGGGAGAGCCTACATTCAGATGCAGCTGTTTCACCTCTCGGGACAAGAGAGAGAGAACAGGATGGTGTGTCTGATATGGAAATAGGGGGATCTGATGGCGAAGAGGCGGAGCAGCAAAGTAGTGTCAAGGGAGAGAGCAGTAGTGATTCATCTGATGAGGAGGAAGAAGAAGAGGAAGAAAATGATACAAGTAACTATGAGTGCGATGAATCGGGCCTTGAACCAGGGGAGGTTTGTGCTGTGAGTGTTTTTTGTTTTTTGTTTTTTTTTACTGTGAGTGTTTATTACACATGTTCAGTCTTTAGCTCAGGTTTGATACAAATCCAGATTATGTGCCTTCTTAACACTTTACAATGATGCCTGTTCATGTCAGTACCCTGCCCTGTCAGTGAAGAGGACCACAAAGAGCTGGCGTCACCCACTCAGGAAACCTACTGCAAGGGCTGTACCTACCGCTGTGAAACAACAGGCCACCAGTGATGATGGTGGGCGCATTTAAACACACACACTCATACACTAACACACACACATGCAAACAGTTCATTGACGGATATCACAGGTTTTACCTGGAGAAGACTTGCTACATAGCGAGTGGCACCATGACAGAAACCATGATCCTTTGACTTCTGTTGGACGCATTACAGTCAGCTAGAGAACAGTGTTACAACTTTGTTTGATTTGTTGAGTTTGTATACCAAAAAGCCTGTTTTAAACATTTTAAGTACCTTTTATATCTTCCTTTTTAAATGGTCGTCTGACTGGCGAGAAAGTATTAGAGTTATAAAAAAAACTTCTAAACATTAAGTAATGCCAGGTAACATTTGTGTTCTCCCACAGCGTAGCTTTTTATAACCATTGAACCATTCCCCTCTGCGGTCCCTGCTTCCCCTCCCCATTTTTCACATTTTATGTCCCCCAAATGGTTCCTCTGACGTCAATGTGCACATAAACCAAACAGATTTAACTCTCAGGCCTACCACAGTAAAATGACCTAGTGATAGATACTGTATTTGTTTTCATAGTTTTTAACAGGGTGGGAATGCGGGCCCTCCATTAACAACTGCTAATGTATGAATACGCACAGTCACATTCATCATCTCCATGGTTGTGAAAACCAATGAATAATTCAGCAGCCCCTTTTAGTTGTTTATCCCTGAGTAAGAAATGACCATGAAATGACCATAGCTGTGAGAAGCTCATTTTACAATGATGAGATCTCTTAATCATTGCAAGCAATTTTATAAACAGACAAACGCCTATTCATGTGAACATCTTTCAAGTCACTGGAGGGAAATGTCACCACTGTGGATAGATTGGATCTGACTTAGCAGGAAGTCGATTAATACTGCAGAAGTCAATTGTGAGAATGATGCATGCTGTGGTTTTTGATATTCAGGTCACACAATTGTTTCCAAAATCATAATTGTCTTAATTAATTAACAAACCATCAGACAGGAGATCTGCACTCTGTATTGCATGAATTATCATCTGGGCCACAGTAAGAGTGGCACTAAGTTGAACAGATGAGTGATTGTGAGGTTGTAAGGCTTTATGTTGTCTCAACTTAGAGCCCCCTGAAGCAAGCCTGGCAGAGGAGGAGGAGCAGGAAATGGAAGTGTGGGCGAAGCCCCTCGTCTACCTGTGGCAGAACAGGAAGAGCTGCTTCACTGCAGAGAGGGAGTACAATGCTCAAGCAGCCACCATGCAGCCATGCTGTGCTGTGTGCACACTCTTCATGCCCTATTATCAGGTAAAGGGGAACTCTCTCTCTCTCTCTCTCTCTCTCTGTCATGTGTGCATCTAAAATATATTACAGTTCCATTAGTGCAAGATGGCTCTCATGAGTATATCTACAGACACAACTCATAAACACACCTTAAAATGTGACTGTATGTCCTTGGCTCTGAGCTGGAGATGGAGAAACCAATATGAGCAAATTGTCATTAAAATAGTGCTCTGTGAAATGGGATGTATAATACTTTTTGTACAATTGTAGGCACTTGTCCCTTTTTTTATTACAAAAGTTTAGATTCATCGGCATCTTCAAAGAGACATTTAAATAGTTCACAACTGTCTGTGTAATAATTAAATGACTTCTAAATAATTACCTGTAAATAATGCTAATGTCAATTTTTATCTGTGTGGAGCCAAATCACAATTTATCTCTCAGCACTTTTACTCATCAATAATACTCGGCCCGGTGGTGATGAAGGTCAGGGTTTTTCCACAGCTAATTTACCTCGGGCTAATTGCTGTCCAGATGAGCAAGTTTTATTACCCACCTCCCTGTGTAATAGCAAGAAGTTCTTAAGACAAGCATGAAAGTCACCCATTCTTTTTCCCTCCATAGCCTGAAGACAAAGCAGAGGATAATAGACCTGCCACAGCAAAGGACACCTCCAAATCTTCCTCTCCCACGGAGGGCCCCACACGTCCCTGTGGAGGTCTGAGGAGGACCAAGCCCCTCATCCCAGAGATCTGCTTTTCTTTCCGAGAGCAGAACTGCCCGCCAACTCCCACCAACCCTCTGCTGCAGGAAGATGGCACCTCCCCTCTGCTCTACTGTCAGGGCTGCTGCCTGCAAGTTCACGCAAGTAAGTATGCAAAGGGGGAGAATAGTTTGTATGTACATGTGGATGGGTGAGAGATTCGGGCGGTGTGTCCCAAGGGTGACAGAGTTATAGTTTATGGTTTCTGAACTTCATATTGTCTGTTTACTGCCCACCACATAAATCCATGTTGTTTGTTTTTACATGTTGTGCTTTTCTCCCTGATGTCATTGTAAGAGGGTCAGTGAGTTTAAGTCCTGACTCACTCCATCTCAATGTTCCACCTCCCTCTCCGTTTCCCTTTACCCCCACCACCCCCCACTCCCCCCTCTCTCTCTGTGGTCTGAGGTATTTTATTTCCCTCGTCAGCCGAATTAGGGTGAATCTTCTGTCTTCACCACACACACTTCCTGTCCAAAAGCCCCACACCAGTGCAACAAGCCCTCACACACACACACACACACACACACACACACACACTTAAAAAGCCCTGGGGACATTCTGTTCCACAGCACGCACAGACACAGTACATGTATATTATCGCAATCCCTCATTCACACATTTTAACAGGCGTAGATCTTTTCTCCAATCCATACACATTTTGCCAGTGTATCTTAAGCTTCCAGCCAGTCCTCTACAGTTTTGTGCTTACACACACACTTACTTTAGGCAGTCTTATGCACTGTCCCGAATCCACAGCTTCGAAATGGTGTTGGTTCTCCATGAGTCACTTTCAGTCCCTCATACTTTCTTGACACTACTTTTGAGCCTGTCTCATTTTTTTTTTTTCATTTGAAAGACAGGGTCTACTGTTAGTGAGTTTGAGTGCTCAACTGTTGTATGCTGTGGGTATTTTACATACATCAACTTGCTTTGGGTGAGCGTGTGGAGGTACAGGAGGGTGGAAGCAGGAGATGAAGAGCATGTCATCTGACACTGATGAAAAAACCACAAGTTTGGGTTTGAGACTCCACAATAAGTACGAGTTGATATTGCTTTCCCTCTGTTCTGTTATCTGAACTCAGGAGAGCGGGGGTGAGCTTAGATTTTTATGTTTTAGTTTTGTGATGGATTGTTGGGGAAAAGAATGGAGACATGTGCTCGTATACAGAGTTTAAGTGTTTCTTACAAATAAAAATTCCCTTCAGCTTATCTTTGTAAAGCCTCCAGTCCATGGATATAAACCAGCTGCCAGCTTTGAAAACCATGTTTGTCTTAGTTTAAAATATTTAAACTGTTTTTCCGTTAGAAGCTACCACAATTTATTTAATTTTTCTTTTTTTTTATATAATATTAGTGTGCCTCTGCCACACCAAGGACACAAACCAAAGCTGAACAAAACAACAATATTTACACAAAGTGGCTGGTGTTTTTCATACTTCTTTATGCTTGGCAATGTCTGTCAGCCATGTTGTCTGGGTTACAGAGGGCTAGCTGCACAAGTGTCTGGGACTAAAGAACACTGTCACGCCAGTGCAAGTCTCGCACGGCTCAGAGTGCTTTGACATGTGGATAACCACACACAAACAGAGACATTTATATACAAACATGCACAGATGTACGGCAACTGTTTCTCCTGTGCTGTCTGCATTTCTTGTTTAACCACACCAACATTTCCATACGCACGCAGACACAAACCCCTCATACCATAAAGATCTCCGTTTCCACTTAGTTTGCAATACTGGGCACGTCTGCATGGAACAATACCATCTCTCTGTCAAGAATATCTGGAAACAATGTGGGTGTATGATTTTATTCTTTTATTTATAACTGATGATGGATGAGGAACCACTTGCCGCCAGTGTAGCTGTTTTCTGTGAATGGTTCATTGACACTGTGACACCCACCTGAGCACTTCAGCAGTATTTTTAGGGAAATTTAACATTTTCACTTACACATGCATACGTTTTTATCCATCCTCTCCACTTTTAGGTTGCTATGGTGTTGCTGCAGATGACGTCAGCGAGCAGTGGTCTTGCGATCGCTGTACAGAAGGAAGCTTTACAGCAGTAAGACTCTTTTTTTGCCTCTTGCTTTGGTTTCTTTGGAGTGTACATGTAATTGTATCACATTACATGTATCTGTGAAGCTGTTGAAAAGCATCATGATGAGAACAGTCATTCCTTACATCACCTTAGCAGGGCTTTATCTCACGCAGGGTTTGTAACTAGTGTTAACACTTCTTTAACTGCAGACCACATTTTCCAAAATGCTCACAGTTCCCCTCACAAACACTTAACTGAGAAGAGGAACAGACAGCAACATAAACAATACAAGTTGCCCCACAACTGTTTTGGGAATAAGAATCTGAATCCCCTTTTTTTTTTACGATCTAAAACAAGATCATCGATTCCTGTATCCCTCACTGTTTACAGAACACGCTGCCATTTGTCCCTTAAGCCAATTTAATTGTTATTATCCTGTTTTTTTCTGAAGTATGTGCCACTTGCAATTGCAATGCAATTATTGTATTGAAGGGCCGTGTCTCTTGCTGTTTTCACAGGAATGCTGTCTCTGCAACCTCAGAGGTGGAGCTCTGAAGAAAACCCAAAACGACAAGTGAGATAAGCTTTTGTTCTGTGATTAACTCAGCATACTCATCTCTGTTCTCCAGAGCACAGATGAATGAATTGTCTGTGCATCTGAATCAGAATAAGGTAATAATTTGCTTGTTTGTACATCTGTGTGTGTGTGTGTGTGTGTGCATGAATATATAGATGGGCCCATGTGATGTGTGCAATAGCACTGCCAGAGGCCAGGTTCAGTGATGAAGCCAAGAGAAGTCCCATTGACACCAGTAGGATCCCCATGCAGCGATATAAGCTGGTGAGGAGACACACACACACACACACACACACACACACACACACACACACACACACACACACAGATACAGATGCAGTACTGGAATTCCCCAGGTCCTTGAGGACTGGCTCGGTCTAATTAATGAAGTGTTCACAGTTCTAATTAACAATGTGAGACGAACATGCCCGCAATCAAAGCTAGATAATTAACCACTGGTGGGTGGGAGAGGGGGTTTGTGTGTGTAGGGCTGTCCGTGTGCAAGTGTTTGTCTAAGTGTGGGTGTGTATCTGTCCGTATGTGGATGTGCATGCATTTAGAGTGTGTGTGTGTTTGCTTAATGAGAAAGCTGGAGTGTGTCTCAGCAGACCTGACATGGTGCCACTATAGTTAGCTCTGTGCTGCAGGCAGCATGATAGCTCAGCAGAAACCAAAGTGTTGGAGAGAGGTGCATCATAACACAAGCTAGATAACGGATAACGCTTCTACCCTTTCCAAGCTTTCATTATTGTTTCAGCAGTGAATATCACATTTAAAATGAAGCTCTTTGAAGAAGGATATTTGATAAGGGCATGTGCTGTGACTCCCTAAAACACCCTGAAACACAATTTAATTTGCTGTGAGTTTAGTATTTAAAGCTACTAATAACATAAACGAGTGGCAGCCGTTGACATTCAGACACAATTAAAAACATGAAATGAAATGCAGCTTTTGATTGTCAGGGAAATGAAGACATAAACTCAGGTGCTGCCTTATAGGCCGGTGACAGCCCCCAACCCAAAAATATCCAGTCATCTCTTCGCCGCCAACAATTGAATGGAGGAATAAAGAAATGTCAACCTTGAACAATGAAATCTAATTAACATTAGACTGTAGCAGTTAAATTGTACCTTGTAAACTTTTAACTGAGTCTACAGAGACGTCAGCTTTGTAACCAGGACTGCAACTGAAGATCTTTTCTATTAATCTGTTGCTTATTTTCTATGTGTCTCTACTGTTGTGTATTGCACAGGAAAAAGCAAAGCCATACTTTTTTTATTTGATCATCAAAATAGTTGCCATGCATTTTTCTGTTGATCAATTAATCAATGAGTCAATGCGGCCGTAGTTGTAACACCACAGAGAAGCAGCCAGTCTGTCTTCTTAGATGAGTGCTTAAATAAATGTAATTGGGGGGAAACTAGTGCACTGTTACTGAATAGGACACTTTGTGGACACAATGACATTACCCACAGGGTATTTACAGGGATATGGTTCATATCTCCTCACACCACATTGAAATTAAGCTCATTTGGATGTGAAAGCACAAACCACAAAGTCAGTTTCCATATCCACAGGCCAAAATCTGAACAAAATGAAAATTATAGTCCAGACCAGGAAGGGTGGGAAGCTCATAAAAAGCCCCTGATCTGACCCTGATGATGGACAAACTCTTTCAGATCTTGTACTGATCTTAATTTTCTTTCTGTGAAAACTTCTTTTCCTTCACTGTTAAATGTTATTAAGTTTGTCGCAGTGCCAGTTTTTGCATGACGCCACAGATTGCACTCTTTCTAGCAATGCAGCTGAAAGAAGATTCTTTGAAAATCCTGCACTGTAAATTTCTCCCTCTTGCAAGCTGTATCTGTTCTGAAGATTCATGCACGACAGCAATCTGTTTGTTCACACTACATGATGACACAAAGTCTTTACTTACTGCTGCCAATTTCTCACTAATTAACATGCTGACACAAGTGTTTTCTGGATGGACTGTGCTGCAGTTGATGATAAAACAGATGGGCCTCTTTTAAACAACCTCTTTTGAGTTCTAATTTAAGGTAGAAACATGACACACGGCACAGACTGTTCAAATAAATAATAAGCTCCTTCACACATACTGTAGTAGAGAAAAGGATGTGCATTATGATGATTATGAAGGTTTTAACTTATCTTTATTGGTATTTAACGGGGTGAGGTTGGGGATGTTGCACCTTTCTCTTGTCCACTTCATCATTTGTATATTTGCTGTGAGCCACGTGTTTTTAAAGCTCGCATTGGACCCATTGCCCCTGCAGCAGCCCAGTACATTCATAATTTACTATCACACAACACACATGCACACCGGCGCGTGCACATACACATTCATAATTTACTGTGGGAATGTTCTTAACGCATGGTTCAACACAGGCACCCAAATACACTGTGGAGAAGGCACAAGTATGGGGGGGGGAGTGGGTTAGGCTCATACACGCACACAAACCTGCACACAGCGAAACATAAAGCTATGCTGACATATTTACACTGCTCTATGTTTCCATACACATTGTTTTTCCACCAAGAAACGTACATGTATACAAACAAATGCACACGCGTATCTCCCCGCCATTCATGCACAGATTGTTACATGCCAGTCAGAATCTTGTCATGCTGATCTCAAAAGAGGTGGACGAGACAGTCGGGCCGGTTCATCAGCGCACCGCCGTCCATAATGGAGGAGGTATGGGAAAAGGCTTTATGAAATGTAGGCCAAGTTAGTCACCAAGAAAAGCACTCAGTAAAAGTCAGACAGTTCAGAAACAGAGGAGCGAAAAAGCAATAGAAGATTCATTAACAAGGAAAAAAATGCGATAAAGTTAAGGATTTTCATCACCCGTTTGAAATTGAGCATTCACATCGCCTTTTGTGTTGCTTTTACAAGAAGAAAAGGGACCTCTCCAAGTGTCTCGCTGTGCACAATACCCTCTGATCCTCAGCTGATATCTGAATTAAGGAGGCTAAGCTGATAATTGCATAGGTGAAGCCAGCCCTGCTGCAGAGGTTAAATTTAATTAATACTGCCCAGGTTAATTAATTAAATCAAATATTGATTTTTCAAAGAAACGAACAAAGGGCATTTATTTCAGAGGCTCACCTGATAAGGACAGAGACTTAAAAAAACAAAACAAAAGGTTGGATATCCCACAGCATCACCTTCTTATCCACCCTAGAAAAGCAGGGCTATATATATATCCTTTTCTCTGAATGTCATTTTAAATGTTTATCTCTGTACTCCCACACATGCTGTTTAGACATATCCAATTCCTTTGTGCACATGATAAAAATACAAATGTGACAGATTACATGTCATCAGGTCCTTTCACACACTAAGATTCATATTTACAAACCTAAGCTAATTCCCACTTTGAGTTCACTTGCTGCCGAGGCACTTCCTCTGTGGAGGTTTTTCTATATATAGGCATATGATCTGTCAACATGTATGGATAGTTCAGTATGGATTTACAGGAATTAGATTAATGAATAAATTACCTTCAAAGAGATGTGAAACCACACCTCAAGAGAGAAGGAAGACAGGGCGGGGAAGCGGAGCGAAAAAAGAGAGCCTAGATGGGTGTTTTTATTAGGAGGAGAGTGAAGTAAATGGAGTGAGATGGGAGGCATGCAGAAGGGGTGAAAGAGGAACGGGGAGCTCGCAGGGTTATAATGGGATGATGTCGTCATTTTTTCCCTTTAGTGGGAGAGCGAGGGATTTGTGGGAGAGGAGGAGAGGGGAGATGTCACTGTAGAGGAAATGGACTTGATGGGCTGCTTGGTGCAGAAAACCAAGGGATAGTCTTAAAAATTTAGGTACGAGTGTGTGTTTGTGCATCGGCTGAGTTTATGTGTATCATGCCCTCCGATGTGCGGTTGTGTACTGCTCACAGACCTCAAAGGGGGGGAGAAGAAAAACAACACCACAACATAGACATAGCAGCACTGGTTTGTTGTGGAAACCTCAGATGATGTCATCTGATTGGTCTTATTTGAAGGTTTCCTCATATTGTAGCGGTGAAATAACTCTCGCTGGCTCTGGCTCCCGCCTCATTTTATACCCTCGTATCTATGTTTTGTTTACACCACCGTATCCAATAACAGTGTCTTGAACAGATTTCACAGATATGATTATTTGGAGCACATAATGGTTTTAAATAATGTTAGAGGTTCATGCCACAACCGAGCAATGATTCACTTAGCGGTCTCTTGTCTCTAATTCGCCGCTGTTTTTCTTGAGCTCATATTCAAGGTCCCTCAAGTGGAAATACAGATTTTAAACTACTTCTTTTTTTTCAACCAAGGCTACACTTTTTAACGATGTCAGATTTCCATCGCTGTAGTAAAGTTACTCAGTGACAGTTGGTTTGATGGTTTGAATTCAGACCCAGCTTATGTGTAACTAAAGTGTATTCAGTCCCTCATTGGTCAGTCCTTGGTACTGACGGTTTGCTCTGGACTGTCTGTGTTTACAGAAGTGCATCTATTGTCGTAAACGCTGCTCAGGGAAGCGTCAGGCAGGCGCCTGCATCCAGTGCTCATGTGGCCGGTGTCCCACCTCCTTTCACGTGACCTGCGCACATGCTGCCGGCGTGATCATGGAGCCTGATGATTGGCCGTATGTCGTGTCAATCACCTGCCACAGACACCAATCAAGGAGTTCGTCAGCTGTAAGTTATAGGACCAGTGCCTCCTCCAGCTGGTGTGAACCAAGCTGAGCTCAGAGAGAATGGACAAGGCATCGTGTGAAACAAACTACTGATGGGAAAAAACTGTTGATATAACGTGTTGTATCAACAGTTTGTCTGCCAAACAGTACCTCATTAAAAATCATTCAAATATGGTGATTGTTTCTGTTTTAAGAGACAAACAACATCAACAGGGAAATCTGAAATATTTACAGTTCGTTTTGTGTAGAAAAAAACGCATTTCAAGTGAAACCTGCTGAAAAATAACACTGTTCCTTTGTGATCGATAACAAGTTCCTGGTGTAAATTCTGAAAAAAAAGTTTCCTCTGTTACCTCTACCACCATTGTTAACACTGAATAATAAATGACTTGAACATGTGAGGTGTAAATGAAGTCATGTCTTGACTCTACATTGTACTTAATCTGTATGGTACAGTTTGTTATAACAGAACTCCCACACTGTAAACTTGCAGATAGCTGGTGCTATAGGTGGCTGTACACTAAGTAGATGTAAAGGGGCAGTGGTGATTTAATGAATCAATGAAATGATTAATTATTCAGAATAGATTTTCCATTAAACCAATGTTTTATTTATTTTTGCTTTGACTATATAAAAAAAAGAACTAAAATATATATTTAAAATTGCATCCATTGTTCACTCAACTCATCACCTTACTCATGTAGCTTTTAATGAAAAGTGTCCATACCAAGGTCTGTGGATCAGCCACTGTTATGAGGACATTAGTAAATCCTTAGTGCCGAGAACATTGCAAACTAAATTACATTCACCTCTGTTTTTTATTGGAGTAGCAAAAGCTCAAACTGGTCAAATGAAACCAAATGGTGCCATTAGATGTGTGTAAGAAAATGTTTCTTGGTAATTCAGGTATCAGACCCTTAAAAAAGATGACATAGTAACATGAACGACTTTTGGTTTGACATCATTTCATGTTAATTGTCATACATTAGTCTAATTGCAGCTCCCTGCTCTGTCTATAATAGAAGCAGCGAGCGTGCCAAGCGTCCATCTCACTGGGCCAGACGGTGATCTCCAAACACAAGAACCTGCGCTACTACAGCTCCAAGGTCACACAGATCACCTCCCAGGTGTTCTACGAGGTCATGTTCGATGACGGCTCCTTCTCCAACGATACCTATCCCGAGGATATAGTGGTGAGACTATGTTTAATTAGATACGGGTTAAAGAGGTCACCCCCCAGTTGTGCGAGGGCATATCAGATATTAAATCCCCTCATTTCAAATCAGCCTCTTTTTTTTGGTTCTCAGATGGTCACTGCATTAGGGATTACCAATAAGCTTGTTTAACATCTTACTTTAAGTTGTGCATCTGCAAAGCCACCGTGATTAAGAGTGATTATGAATCATTTCTCTAAACCTTTCTGTGAGCACCATGGAGCAATGTGGATTTGTGAACAGGCCATTCAAACTGAAACACAGTATCAGAGGACTGCTGAGTTGTCATGGTAGCGGCAAATAATCACCAACATGACCGTTCTTGATGAGTTGAAATTCATGGATTTTGTTCAAGTGATTATGGTAATGACTGAGTCTCACTTGGTGAGCTTAACACTGTTTCAGAGAAGTGGCTGTGACAAACACATCCGCACACTAGTGTGTTACTGTATTAGTGAGGACACTCAATCCTGAACCACATCCTTAGTTGACCTAGTCTTCTTTAGATGTACGGCAAATTGTGCCTCTCTTTAATTCTTACTTTAAAAGCCTTCAATAAAAAAGAAGGTCTTTTTTATCTGGAAGCTGCTATGATGGAAATTCTAGTGTCATTATAAAATCTGACTACTATGCCATTTATTTCTTTTATCATATTCATGTTCTGGTTGTGTTTATATGTTTTGAACACCTTTTCATTTGAAATTGTAACTTGTTGTTACATGTTAAATACCCACTGTTAGGTGTATTTTACAGAGAATGAGCAGAGATTGTCCAGTGTTGTGTGAGTCTGTATGAGAGGTTGGACATCAGTTTAAAAACAGTGTGCCTGTTGTGTGGTCTCCATAAAGGTTACAAGTATACACAAGCAGTGAGGAATAAGATGCTGAGATTTTAGAGCGTTTGAATCTTTCACAGCAGACTTGTCAAACAGCAGGGTACAGGGTCTGTCTGTGTCAAGTCTCCCTGTGACATTAACCTAATTCTACCAGTAATCCTAAAACTAAAAAGAGCTCTTCTCAACAAACCGCCCACTGGGAATGACACTTCTCATTTTTCTTTCTTTTTAAGGACTTTTTTTTTTTTTTTTACAAACTTTCAGGCACTTTCACAACCGATCATTATTCTCTTGTATTTTTAGAGCAGAGACTGTGCGAACTTGGGTCCTCCTGAAGTAGGAGAAGCTGTTCAAGTGAAATGGCCTGATGGGCTCTTCTACGGCGCCAAATACCTGGGATCCAACGTCTCCTACATGTACCAGGTATGCACACGTGAACTGGAGGCATGCAGTTATAATGTGTGAAGAACAGACACAATTTGTATAAGGGCCAATCTTTTTCTTTTAAGTGCTGAATAAAAAACTCAGTTGTAGGTCGAACCAAAAACTTGTTGAACTCCCTCAGCGTCAGAATCATTGTGACTCCAGTGACGTCGTCAAGGTCCGCAGGTCTGCAGTGTGTGTGTGTGTGTGGGGAGATGAAGGGGGAGAAATATAAAGATGCTCAAGACAGACTGAGGGAGGTGACTAAAGAAAAGGAGAGGGAAGATGATGGGAGGATGAAAAGACAGATGTATAGGAAGCAAAAACTATTCAAACCGAGAAGGCAGATGGGGAGAGAAAGAGAGATGGAGAGAGCAAGATAGAACGAAGAGGAGGAGGATGAGAGGGAGGTGACAATCTGCATTATTCAAACTCACTGAAATATTCACTAAGCAAAGAGTCATGCACCTTCCACTTAAAGCTTTATTTAGTTGAGCTGGGCGTCAACCGTTAGTTATGCACAAATGCATCTGTGACGCACACACTCAGTTTGACATAGGTCAGATTTTAGAATAAGGCTGAACAAGAACTTTCCATTGTCAAGGTATGTTTAGGTATGAAATGGTTTCAGCCTCTGTTTTACTTCAAGGTCTACATGACATTGGAAAATTAGAATTTCCCGAGCAGGAAATGTTTTGTATCTTTTTTTAAAAGAACAGAGGTGACATAAAATTGGCCTCTTTCTTCCTCCCACACTGTCAAATCACACTGCTTATTCATGGTTCTTTGTAGCGTATGATGAAATATCATTACGATGAAATTGGTTATCTTGCTTTTCATAATAAAGGTATAAGAAATGCTGTGTAAAACTCTGTATTATTAATGCATTAACTAGACGAATGTTTAACCTCACCACAAAACACTGCTCTGCACCGTCTAACCCTATTATATGTAGATAAATACAGATTATTTTATCACACAGAAAATGTGGCAGTATGTATACAGACCTTAACAGTGTTTGCACAGCCAGCAAGGCAAAAACAAGTGTGCACATCACCAGGTGCGGCCTGTTCAAACTCATTGCTTCATTGTAATAACTGAAGGGGATATCCACATTTTTTATGAACTTCTCTCATCTGAGTAATGGTGGTTGGACAGTTATAGGGCAGTGAATAAATGACTTTGGTAGGGGAAAAAAATCCAACTAATGAAACTATAAAATTAAATAAAAATTGGAATTTGAACAGTACTCAGTGGAAATTATGCCCACAACCTTGGATGTGCGAGAGTGAATTGTAAAGTGTTCTGGATTAATGTTTTATGTCGTCTCAGGTGGAATTTGAGGACGGGTCTCAGGTGCTGGCAAAGAGAGAAGACGTCTATACTTTAGATGAAGACCTGCCTAAAAAGGTGAAACATAGACTTGTAAGTATTAGACTTAATGGGCAACACATAAACTTAAAAAAGTCAAGTTTGATCAATTAAAACACGTGAAAGTTAAAATATTCTCTTTCCACCTGATACGTTTTCTTATTTACTGATGTTTCTCTCTTTTTACAGTCCACGGCCTCAAGCATGCGTTTCCAGGACGCCTTCTTTACCACGCAGGGGGAGAGGAAACGGCAGAGGACGCCCAATTCACGCTTCCAGAAGGACTATGTGGCCCTGCCAGGCCTCCGTACAACTGCCAAAAGCACATGGGAGCAGCGCAGCCACAAAGGGAAATGAAGTCATGGACAAGGATCAATGACAAATGAATGCACTGAAAAAACAGTGGATGCAGAGGGGAGGTTGTTAGTGTGAGTGTGCGTGTGTGCGTGTGTGTGTGTGTGTGTGTGTGAATATGCTTGTATGTAAGTGTTTTCGGATATACTTCCATCTTGACAACTATTGCTCACACAACTTCTCTGTGAATAGATGAGACGAGACAGCGTGAGGGAGCTGGGCGATCTGCATTAGATGGACGTTAAATTATCTGTGCTTGTACACTGTACTTCAGCGATTGGTGGATGGATGGTGTGACAGGCTGGAGGAGCTTTCTGATTGGATAGCTGGACTCTCATTGGATGGGCTTACAGAGGGCATTGTTGCCTCAGTTGCCTCGTGCTTTCACATCTGTCAGGGAAAACAAACGTGACTTACAATTGTCACATCACCCTTTTTGAAATAAACAAACTTTTTTCTTTGTACATGGAAAATTAAAAAGTGAGATTTTTCTAAATAGCTTGCCTATGGTAGCTTTTTAGGGGTCTGTTATTTCCCATTATGATTTTGAATATTTATGCACTTTGCTTGTAGTATTCTCCTCATGTCTTAATGTTTCGCCCCGCATGTTAAACATTGTCTCCTAACTGCTTCTGCTGGCCAAGTCCCAATTGCACCACAATGGCTTCCTCTCTGCGTGTTGCTCTATTGTTCTTTTTTAATCAGCACAGACAAAAGTATGTTAATTGTGTAATTTGACATTGAATAACTGCAGAATAAAGAAAAAGATTGACCACACTGCTGAGGTTAACAAGTCAGACAGGAAGCCATGCTTGTGTGTTGGATTTTGTGCCCTCCTAATGTGAAATGCTACTGTTGCTCTGTTGAATGAAAACACTTTGTTGAAATTATTTAAAATTTGTATTTATTTTTGGCTTGCTATAGTTAAACTATTGCTAACTGCTGTAAGGAAAACAATAAAAAATTACATATGTTTTTTTTTTAAATAAAGTTGTCAGTTATTTTAAATAAGATTCAGTTCATGAGAATTAATACTCTTAATACACAGAGGAGACGGTCCAAGCCAGTATTAACACCATATTTAGTTTTTAAATAAACATGACAGGTGAATATGTTGAAGGGATGTGATATATCAACTAATGGTCTTTATTCACAAATAAGAGATTCAAACTTGTTTCCTAACTATTGTTCACAAAAGTTCTTATTTTAACAGTCTACACTAACCTGCACTCAATGGTAGCAATATCAATGTATAAATATCCAGGCGTTTTATTTGATACTCATTTACATTTAAACATAATATTCAAAATCTCATCATCAAATTGCAGCAAAAATTATTTTTGTGCAGAAAAGGATCCAACTTGCGGTTTAATTGTAGAGAAAGTGTAGCTGAGTCGTTTTCCTTTGGTTCCAGATAATAGTGATATTATTTACAGACACACTGCAGCTTCCACTCTTAAACCTCTCAGATTCATTTAGAGATCCCTATGACACTCAAAACTGCATGCTTTATATAACAAAGTCGGTCGTTCTCACTGACACAGAGGTGTGATAAACACCTTTTCATCCATAAAGCTCTTAAAGGACATTAACCACTCCATGTAATGTCTAAGCTGGACTGGACCACAGCACTCACTCTACTATCGGCCCTGTGCTTCACATCCAGAGGGTTTACTCAGAACTTGGAAAATCTTCCTATAGTGTCTGTGCATCAAAGACATATCACAGACTTATCTGCAACACTGTCTCAATATCAACACCCTCACTACCTTCACTACCCCTGGACAATCCAAGACAATGACCTCAAACCACTTTAACTCAATATGCAAATCTTTTCACTGAGTAAACTGCTCTTTGGGACGTCAACGTTGTATCTCTATGTATCTCAAGACTTAAATAAATGAGTGAAATGAAATGAAATGAAATCAAACCAGCCCGTGTTTGAAATGACAGACCACAGCCATTGAGCGTTGACTGTAAACCCTTTGCCGGATACAGGAAGACAACTACATCAGACTGGCTTTAAATGGTTCTTATTATATCAAGATGGAGCCAGCAAGGTTTCTCAATGACGGCCAGGGAGATACGATTAAGGAATTGACTTTCTGTTGCACCAAGGTTTAAACTAACCGGCAAAAAGGTATTTCCAACAGTCTGAATCTGAACTATGTGACCAGCACTCGCAATTACATAATTGTACAAGTCTGCAGCGTCGTGCTGAAGAATGTGGAGCAGAGTGTTCCTGGCAGATCAGCCCTCTTCTTCAAGCAGATCTTGAGGAGCCTGGCAAAACAGACAGGAAGTGAAATCCAGCAGGTAGGTCTTAAGTGGCTGTGGCAAGGCATCAAAAAGCTTTGTACTTCCATGGAAACCACGTCACCTCCTGCTCTCCTGCTCTTTGTGGCTCTTTGTGATACTGGAGGAAAAAAAATCAAGGAGGACAAGGTATCTGCAATGAAACAGCCAGAAAAGAGAGAGATACATTTTATCAGCCCCCCCCCCAGTGTGTGCCAAGAGGCTCCTGAACAGCCATGCTATACCCTGCAGTCTTTTCTGCTCTTTTAGTTTCTAACATTTGAAACTTTTAACACAAAGAAATAAAGACTTAATAGGTTCAATTAGAACGACACGTTTCTGGGATGTATCCACTTAACTGTGCACCACGAAACCTCTTCAATTGCTCGTATTTTGTCAGAGTTAAACGGCTAATTATATGTTGAACTGTGACCTGTGGGTGTGTCGATTGATCAGAATTAGGAGCTGCTCCAGGATCAGGATCAGGACCGGGATCAACTCACAGGGACAAGCTCATGTTGATAGATTTTAAGCTTTGCTCAAAGTATCAATCAGATGTCCCAGTTGATCCGTGGAACACAAACTTGTCTGATTTTTGACTCTCTTAAATAAGAGAGTCAATAGATGTGAATTCTGGGCATTTTAATACATGAGTTAATTAATTAAACTAATTAATATGGCTGACCGAGTAAGCCTGGCTGACAAACTGCTCAGCTCCTTTCTCTTGGACTCATAGGGAACCTTAAAACTTCAACCACAGCTAAATAATACAGAACAAAACAACAGTGTGGACTGAGGTGAGAAACTCCAGCTACCACCTCCAGTTTCTCCTGGGGGAGGTGAGTTCATTGTGTTCTGTGTACCTGTACTACAGAGTTTCACATACGGCTGCTGCTGTGATAGAAAAAGATAAGGACCAGAGAACCAAATGGAAAAAACATGTGGCTCTGATTGTTTGTGAAAGTCATCCCACACACTGTAACAGAGGAAATCTTGAGCTGATGACACAGCTCATTGCAAATTCAGCCGAGCTTCAGAGGCTGCAACAGGCAGACGACTGATCACATATGTTCTGCCTGAAGCCCAGAAGCAAGACTCTAACCCCTCCGCAGCCTGCTGGAGACACTGGAAGATAATTCGCTGGGCCTTTAAAGTGACAAGTCAGACATGAATGAACAAGGCCCCTACAGTCGCAGCTCTCCTCCTGCGGTGCAAACTGTAGCCTGAGTCTGTTTCCCAATATGGATTTAACAAGACTAAAAGTTTATAACATTACAACCCCAGTAAGGCTGGAGAGCTCATTAGACAGCCCCAAACGAAGATGCTGTGTAAGAAATGCCAGGGTAAAAATAGAGATAATTTCGCTATTCTTAGCGTTTTACCACAAGAGGGGAAGAGGAATGTAAAGTATGACCTGAGGGTGCCATTAAAAGAAATGGTTGCATGTCTATACAGCAGCCATTTTAGGACATCTTGGGTTCAGATAGTCAGGCTCAGCTCCGCACCGTGTCAGACTGGACTCTGGAGACACTGTGGACTGGTTGAAAGCAGAAGAAGAAATTATCGTGGTTAATCTAAAAATAGCTTTAATAAGTAACAAACCACAAAAACAACATTTAATTTCAAAAGGATCTACTGCTGTGTCGTGGTGGCCAGATAGATCTGGTAGGGTCCATGGCTCAGTAGGTTCAAGACCCATTGGTGACAAAAGGGGGATCCACACAATATTAGGCGGGTGGTCATGATGTCATGACTGATCAGTGTGTAGACAAATAGATTTATTGATAACTTTACTTGATCTTTCCAGTTGAGTAATAAGGTTTTCTTATTAGTGGATGTCAGTTTGTCTATTGGCATTGAAACAGTGTTGTCATGGTGAGAAAGGAGATTTTATCTATGTGAGTCATTTTTTTGGGAGTGGAGTTGTGGAAGTTTCTCTTTTATGGTCGCTTTCCCTGTATGCACTGGTAGTGACAGTGGTGAGGTAATATGTTGTGTGTTTGTTTGAGAAGGTCAGAGGTCATGAGAGAAGTGCCTGGGGCTGGTTGCTCCTCTCCGTTTCCATGGAGAGAAGTTGACGGGTCCTGAATTGATTTTGTAGACAGGGTTACATCAGGTAGGACTGAGAGTGGATGAGACAGTTTGAAGCCAGATGTGTGATTTGTTTTCTACCAGTGGTATTTAAAATCTATAGTTTATTCGTCTATGAATGCAACATGCTGAACGGGAAGAGCTGTACAGACGGTCTGTTCAGCATCGAGCCAGGCAGAACTGGCGTTGCTCCTCCAGTGTTGTGTGGCTGTTGGGAGAGGAAGTAGTGGTAAAAACTGGGAGCATCACACACACCATATTGTTGGGATGGGTTTTTGCAGCGTTGTTATTTTGATCCTGGGCCTTGTGCCTCTCCAGTGAAATGTATTGATTGTTGAATTGAGAGAGGAGAACCAGCCCAGGGGGCGGATTAACAGGGGTAATGGTGGCAAATAGATTATTTATTTTCAGAAGCATCTTCATTTCAGCAGAAAGGAAAGTTGTTCCACAACAATTTATGTATATAAAGTGAACCAGCATTGTTCTGTTTTGCGAAGTCTATTCCAACCACGTTATTTAATGTGTAAAATACCAACAAAAAACAGCGGTAGCTCTCATTTCACTTGAGTTTATTTGTAACAAATGAAACTTGTGTCGACAAAGAACAGAAATCCATACAGACCTGTTTTCTGGTTTTCACACGCTCCGAGAACCAATGTAAGAAAATAAAAAGCACTTGTTGACCCGGAGCAGAAAACAAAAACAAAACAAAACAAAAAAAAAGTTTACATTTACAGACCAATTGGAGGTAACTGATCCAAGTAACACACCATATTTTCGTTTTTATACAATTTATAAACTCCAGTTTTATCCATCTACATGATACATTGGGGGTAAAATAGAACATTTTTTGTGAAAACTCCCAACAAATCCACAATGTGATGTATTGCACATACTGCTGTGCCATAAAACTGTGATTTCAGGTGCATCCTTTTATTATATCACTCTCTATATCTGTTAGATTTTTATTCACTCTTTAATCATTTATTTATTTATTTATTCATATTTACGCATTTCAATTACTCTCTGTGTTTTGTGTTATTTACATATACACAACCATGTGAGCATTACAGGGTCTGCCTTTACTGAGTTCAAGTAAAACTCCTTTTGGGGGGAGGGTTAGGGGGGGCTATCAGAGATAATAGGATACTAGTATTAGTGCATAGTACAAAGAGAGAAAGTGCAAGTCTTTCCATGACAGGTGCGACCAAAGGGGCATCTCAAAAGTGGTACCATGCATACAAAAACGACAACAGGGATTTTACTGTAAGATGGTGGAAAACTGTCAATGATCCCACATATGGTTAAGTGTAAATGGAAATAGAAAAAAAATGTCAATGTCAGTTGTGTGTTGTTGGAAATGTAGCACCGGAACTTCTCTCAGCCTTTGCCGTTAAAGAAAAATATATAGAACTGTAGACGTCAGAATGAAGAACACGGTTAACCAGACTGATTTTGAGTAAGAGGTGTCAGGTAGGATACATGAGGGTATCCTCATGGTTTGTTATTTTGCTTTTCTACAAACTGACAAGGAAAGCCACTGCTGTTCAGCTCTATATAGACGTCTACATAGCTGAGTAAGTATGACTTGTCTGAGCCAGCTCACAGTCAGAGCCAAAGTCGCAAATGTGGCCACAATTTCACGGTAGGCAAACTGAAGTCTCAATGAAAGAGTATATATACTGTATATACATAAAGCTTGTGCAAGTGTCCCAGGAAGAGAAGATGGAGAGCTGTTGTTTTTCTGTCCAGAAATGATCTGACTGTCCTGCTAATAACGTATTTTGAAACCACATTTTTTTTGTTGATTTTTTTTTTCATCAAGAGACATGATGACGCAGTTGCTGGGTTGAAAGTGATGAGTACAACTATCCAGCCTACACAGAGCCTCCCATACAAAATTTCACAGCCGAAAGACAGAACACACAAAGATACTTTCACATACTGTAACGTAACAAAATCATATACACACAGACATTCAAGTTCACATACGCGCAAGCATACACACGTAAAATACACAAAAAACCCTTTAAAGTAACTTTATCAAAATAGGCGTGTAATATAAGGCACTAGAAATCTAAAATCAAAAATACTTATTAGATGCTGTTTGAAATATGAGTTTGATCATTCATTGGTTGCCTTGACACACAGAAGGATGACATCATCTACGGGACTTGTGACATGGATAAAAAGAAAAAAAAAAGTTCTGAGAGGTCAGAGGTCGTCTGTCCTCAGTTTGGACACGTTAAACGGTGGTGGGAACCATATCGAGTGAAAAACATCCTTGTGTCTGGAAAATGACGCACCATCATCAGTATCATCATTGTAATGGCATATAACTGCAGTTAGTGACTTGACACAAAAATATATAATACATCTACTTATTGCACACTGAATCAGACAGAGAGAAAAGTCATAGGTGAGCATTCCAGTGAGATAATTATTCCTTCCCTGACCCCCCCCCACGACCTCTACGCCAACCCCCACTTTTTTTTTTTTTTTTTTTTTTTTACATCCCTGTCTTGCTCCCTGCTTGAAAAAAATCTTTGTGAAGCTTATTTGGACACATAAATAGTTGTTTTTTGTTTTTTCATATTTTGCTTTCTGTGCATACTGTCTGTTGTTGTGTTCTATCTGGCTTCCTCTCAACGTGCACGCTTGGTGGGATTGTTCTCAGGACATTGTTCAGGACTGGTAGCGTTGGATTTAATACTGCAACTCTATGGGCCCCTGGGAGGTCCAAACAATTAAAAAAACAAAAACAAACAAAAGGCAGCCCCTCCCCCCAGGCTTCTGACTTTGCAGACCGGATAGAGATGAGGCCATAAGTCCTGTGTGCATGCGAATGTGTGTGTTTTTAAAAAGAGAGTGTGGGTAGAGAATACACTCAGTGACACTCAGTGGTGGCGTTTTCATAGAACTGTGAACATTTTCCACACTATATTTGATTGTACACTTTAAAACAGTACTGTATCACTTTTTAAAAAATCGCTACAGCTCATTGGATTACACAAGAAACAAAAGAGAGAGAGAGAGAGAGAAAAAAAAAAAACGACTTTGCCTTTGTATGGTCAGTGGGGACAAAATCGTCAAACTGTAAAAACAAGAAAAAAAACAAAACAAAACAGAACGTGCCATACGGAATACCCAGTTAAAAAAAACAAAACAAGATAATCACATGTTTATATTTTTTCTAAAAAACTAAATGAATGTTTTACTTTGTGGTATGCATTTTAAACTTTTCTCAAATTTCCTGTATCTTTAATTGTGAAGCATAAGGTTGAACTGGTGGTTTTTTATTACTATATGGTAGAAATACTTCTTTTTCATTCACAGGAAATGAGAGTCTGTTCCCAAAACAAAACAGAAAAAAAAACACTTCTTGGTGTCTTCTTTTTTTGGGATGTGTGTTCTTTGTCTTTTTAATACTGTGTGCTCTGTGTTTTCAGTCTCCTGTTGGCAATTCTCTGGTGCTCAAAAGTCCCAGTTCTTTCAGTCCACGAGGCCTCCATACGATGGATTTGTAGTCTCCTCAAGATAGAAAAATCAAAATTTCCTGTGACAGCTAAATACCATTAGCCGGGTCCTGTTTTTTTTAGGTCGGTGATGCTACACTGGTGGTGGATGAGGTGAGAGTTCCACACCCAAACAATGTAAAGCAATCTGGGTGCTCACAAAAGCACTGAAACGAATAAAAATCTAGATCTGATCAAGTATTTTGATTGGAACAGTGGTTGAAGTTGCTTCTTCAGACTGACCAATAGGTGTGTTTGGGGTTGAGGGTGGAAGGAAAACACCCTTGTCAAGCAGGTTGCTATGGCTCAGTTAGAGGTGCTCTTTCTGGGTATGGGAAAAGCCGATGGTCCCCCTTCACTCTGCATGTGGTGGCGAAATCTTCAAAGAAACATCACAGCCTAATGCATTAATTCAGGCTGCATGTGACCTAAGAAAAGTGCACTAGGTGGGATGTGGCATGAGAGACAGCCACTGGGTTTATGTTGCATAGTGATCAAAGCTTCCCAGGTACTCCAGACTGGCCCGGTAGCAGAACTGGTACTGGTCCTGGAGGGAGGGAGAGAGAGAACGGGTCGGTGAGACACAGGAATCGACTGGTTGGCTGACACGGGAACAAAGCATGAGCGAGAAAGTTGGGGGAACACTCACCTCTGTCTGAACTGTGGCAGGTCTCTGAGTGCGCAGCATCTTGACCGTCTGGAAGATGTCCACCACGCCCTCGTACCTCATCCTCTCCAGCACGATGCTGAGGGTGATGAACACACCGGTCCTCCCTACTCCGGCACTGTTGGTGGACAGGTGGAGACATATTTAGAACTGGATGTATCTAAAGGCTAAAGGCTCCTGTCACCGTCATAACCCATCCTCAAGCCCAGCTTGAATCAAAACCTGAATGTGTTTGTCTTCCCTTTGCACGAAGCTGACATTTACCTAAGTAAACCAGAGGTCCACTTAGTGCAAAGGCCCAGAGCATTGGTAAATGTCACTGTATATATAAGATTATAAATGATGAACCAATAAGAGCAAATACCTGCTCTGTATAAGAAGAGAATAATGGCTACATGTCCTATTGGCATTTAAATTATAATGATATCTATAATAAGAAAATATGAATTAAGAAAGAAACAAATACATTGTGACCAGTGTAATGGCTCGAAAAGCTTTGCCAGTTAAAATAAAAATGGTCTGTCAAAATGTAGGTGATACAGGCTTTGGGTCTGAACCACGGTCGTCCTATGAGAGACCGTGGATATAAACTGAAGACTGTAAACTAAAGTGTAATAAATTCAAGTAGGTAAAAAAAGAAGGCAGAAAAAGTCAAATTAAGCAAAATGTCCCCAATGACATTGACACTGGGGTCCGCCCACATCCAAAATCTACTTAAAGAAAAATGAGATAAACTGGAACGCTCCCTATTTATCATTTAACATGTTCAATTATTCAGAGTGGATTATGAAACATACACAGGCTGGTAGGAGGGATGCATCTTACCTGCAGTGCACAGTAATTGGCCCGTCCTGGCCAAACTGTTCTTTCGTTTTGTGCACCTGGCCAATGAAATCAATGAATCCCTCCCCTGACTTTGGCACTCCTTGCTCTGGCCAATCAGTGAACTGGAACTGACGAACCGTCCGTGATTGGCCATCCTAGATGAGACGGAAATGTATCACTCTTTTTTAAATCCAGAAAAAAAGGAAATTTAAAACAGTACAATTGAACACACACACACACACACACACACACACACACACACACACACACACACACACACACACTCTAATAACTCACCCTGGCATCGGTAACTTTAAACTCTCTGAGGATGTACTGGGGCATGTTGTACTCAGCCATGGGATCAACCACAAAGTACTGGTACCTGGCAGAGCGCTCTGCCGGCCAGTACTGGTGGCACTTCTCCTGCAGGAGGAAGGCACAGAGGCATTTAGTTCAGAGCTCTATGTCTGAGTCATTCAGTGTGAAAGGAGAGCAATGTCTGACTACTGTGTCATGAAAATGTCTCCCTGACGTGTGAAATTCATTATTCACTTGAAGATAATTTTCAGGAAGATGAGATACGAGGTTCATGAGATATACGTGTTCTCACTCTTGACACTGTGTTGCCTCAATTTTCATTGCTTCATATATATTTTTTTGTAGCGGTTGATAGTCCTCTCCTGGTGTAAGGACTTCTGCCACTGCAAAGTCTAAATATAACTGCTGATAATGCTGCACCACAGTCAGTCCTTCAAAATAATGAGCCATTACGTCAAAGTGTGTGATATGTAATATTACAAGACATGTTTATCTAAAAGTAATCCTATAACTAAGCTTAAATCACTATTTGATTGCATTATCGTATTATGTGTGTCTCCTTGTCTAGATATCCCAATGCTATTCTCCTGTTTTAAATCATACATGGTGGTTATAATGATGTGGGATAAGAATTGGTGCATCTGACACAGCACCTGTTGCTCTACTGTCCTACACTGAATTTGAGCCAAGAAGTCACACGACCTGGAAGTTACTGAGCTAAAATGTTCATATTTACATTATGCAATTATTAAAAATTAATAAAAAATGTAAAAATGATATAAAGAGAAGTGTGTCTCATACAGCAAGTGTGGCTCTACTGTCTGTATATGTATAATGATGTGTATCTGTGCATTCGTACCCGTCCCATCTCTCTCAGTTTGGTTAGCATGACAACTATGGTGGAGTTGTGTTCCCACAGCATCCTCCAGTAGTCCTCTGTGGTTTCCGCCAACGGGCCCTGGGTTGCTATATAGGCCTTCTGCTGCCTACACACACAAATACATGGAGATATATATATATATATGAATATGACACTCTCTCTCTGAAGGCCCAGGGAGGCATATAAAAAGACAACAGAATAACAGATGCTCTGTTCAGCTCTCTGACCTGTATCCATCGATGAAGCTGGCGTTGATGTAGTCAGATCCTTCCACTCCCCTGATTGGCTGCAGACACACACGTGTGGTCTCATAGGGCATGATGTTCACCAGCCGGTTCTTGAACTTGTTGCATGGCAGGTTGGCACTCACAAACCGTGATGTGTGGGCCTTGGCACTGGCTAGACGCTGGAATAGAGAAATAATAAAGAAAAAAACACATGTATAATATCATACTGATATGAGCGAGAGAAGACGTGTTAGTGGGAGCGTGCAAAACACTAAGGATGGATGGGTTAAAGGGAGGAAGGAAAATAAAACAGTGGTTCAGACAAATTCAAGGACCTCATTGAAATGTATTCAGCACAAGGCTCGGTTTTCCTCTGGCACATTGGACAACTGAAATTAGAAAATCAGCTTGACTCCGCAGGCCTGAGGATATTTAGTCAGACATCTTGAATTGAACAAAGGAGGGCCGATCCAGGGGGACAAGGGCAGTGGTAGGGAAGGAGAGAGCAAATATAATGAGATGAACCAGAGGAGGAAGGAGAAAATCAAGAGTCTAGGGGCAGGAAACCACAAGGCCCCACACTCTCCTGACGCACATATGTGAACCACAGTTGATCCTGTACCAAAGCAGAAAAATACAACAAAAAAACCCCCCAAACAAAACCCTAGAACACACACATGCACACAGATACATGCAGACAGGCAGACGTGAGCACAGACTGTACACTCTCTCTCACACTCAACCGCTAGATGACATGGCATAAAACGAAAAGGCGGAACAACAGAGAACAGGCAGAGGGAGACCGCAGACTCGTGGGGTGGGGTGGTGGTGAGGTGGGGGGGGGGGGGACAACGGGGTCTTGTGAACCGAGCCATCGACCATCAGTGGCTACCGGAGCGCTGTGGGAGCAACAGCGGTACCTCATTTTCTTATACACAGACCAAGATGGAAAATCCCACACTAACCAAAAGGTTCATTAGTTCATGTGGGTACTCTGAACCCAGTGTTCAGTGTAAACAATAGTAATTCTTCGTGTCATTTGGTTTGAATTTAACTTGGGGCTTATCAATAGAGCCTGGCAGACACGAAAACCTCTCACCGCTTTGATACACGTCATTATTTTCACCGACTGTTAAGCTTGGATGAGGCCGTGCCCTGTTGGCAGCCACTTTAAGCTCAACCAGTAAACTCTGTGTGAAAGGAAACAAAAACATTATTTCTTAATAGGGTGTTGTATTACCCAACGCTGCCAGAGCAGCTCCGTCCCTTTTTTCTTTTCCCTCACACGTGCTTTAGCTTTGTGTGAGAGATGCGATGCGGCTCCTCCGTGAGAAATTCCATCCTTCTTGGCCTTTTTTTTTGTTTTGTCGATGAACGCGGAAAGTGCTGCTTCAGATGGTGCTTCGTAGCGCCCCATAAGTGTTCGGAGTGAGATGAAATCTGGGGACTGGGACAACCCTGGCATATGTTTTACATCAATACAAGGCTGAGCAAACAGTTGAGCGAGCGTTCGGTTCATTGTCATTCTGGGCAAACCACTGCCATTAGGACAGGAATGCCGGAGCATAGGATGAAGGAGATTGCTTGGGGAAAGCCACCTGCTTTCAATATATACCTGTTTTGCTAAAGCTGATTCTCTTTCACCCAGCTAAGCCAGACACGGGAGAACTTGTCTGGCAAGAGGTGAATATCAGTATATACAGTATAATGAAAATAAAAATGGTCAGAAAAAAATGAAAATAACACCACTCAATAACACTTGAACCTCTTATGCTCTTAATCTTCCTGCTTGTGTGTTGATGTCTATATTTGGTGGGCGCACACCGAATTCTGATCGGCATGCAAACGTCTGTTTGACCTTTCTGAAAGATTTCTGGCCTATATTACATGGTTTTTTCTGTGCAGCCCATCAAACTTTTAAAACTACAATGCTTTGTAAATGCCCCGGCAGAACTTTCAAAAGGTGCAATCCCATAATCCCCTCAAATCCAACTATCCATCATGACTATATGAAACTCTCAGTGGGGGGCTGAAAATCTAAGAACCTCAAACCGCCCTGGGAAAGAAGCGAAGTGACTATCAAGGTCAGGAAATTCAGGTTGAGGAAAGGAGAGGGTTGTTTCTCAAGCTGTTCTTCCCAAGATGATCCTCCTGTGAAGAGCCTCAGCAGCTTCTGAAGAGATCTGGAGGAGAGACTGTTTTGCTGACTGCTGTTAACGTGGCCGAGAGGCACTCAAGGTACCGAGCGTCAGGGAAAGTTTAAACATCTACAGCTCACACATTTGTAACTGAACAAACTCCTCATCTGCTAATGTGGTCTCTGTGATAGAGAGCCAGATCCAGAGCCGCTGCTAATTTGATTCTGAGATGAGATACTTCTGTGAACAACATCTTCATTGTTTGAGATGATGTGGTGCTATTTTTAGAGCCTCTTTCATTTAACTTCATTTTAATCCATGTGTTCTTTAATGATGCAATTTACACTCAATTCCACCGGGAAGCAAAACAATTAAATCCGGGGATCATTTTCGATCCTTAACCACCCTTATGATTCTCCCTTCTTTGGCTCGAGACATGTATTTAATGATACGTTTTACCATTTTATAAGGTCATTTGATTATACCAAAAATGTCATTGAGAAAACTGCAAGTGGAAAAATCACACATACTGTCAAGTAGTTCAGCACAAGGGCGGGAAACAGGGTGAAGCAAGCTAACTAGAATTAAATAATCACCTGCAAGTATTTTTGCGGCTCAAGAATGAACATGGTGTGTCTCATTTGTTCATTTGTTTCAAGCCTCTGATGTGTGTACTGTACGTTTTATGGGGTCAGGGCGGCCCAGCAGGTCAAGCGACCACCGTTAGACACTGATTTTAAGAGCTGAGGTGTCCGTGAGGCGCTGAATATACATACAGCACCACCTTCAGGGATGCCACTGTGCAGCTGACCCTGACGTCTGACCTCCTGTGCAGCACGGGGCAAGAGAAAGGTCTCTCCGTCTCTTTCAGAGGCCAGCGAAGTGTCACGTTATTATCATTTAATCGGTTTTATGAACCATCATAAATCAGTAATTTTACAACCTTCAGGGGCACGGTGAACGGCGCTCACCTTGAACTCCAGCTCCATGCCGGTGACATTCTCCCCGGGTTCAATCTGCGTCAGCCTCTGGATGTAGGAGTACAGGTTCCTCGCGGGAACCTCGGTGTTCCCGCAGGTCACGGCCTCCAGCAGCGCGTCGTGAATGAAGATGTACTGGTCCTCCGTCTGGACCATGTAGTTCCTCTGGGAGCGCATCAGCGTGACGTGACCGTAGATGTCGATGGTCTTCTCGTGCTTGATTCGCTCCGTCATGCCGTCGATAACGATGAAGCAACCTGTGCGACCCACTCCAGCGCTGAGCGGGAAAACAGGACAAGGGGGGAGAAAAAGAAGTTTCGAGTAGAGGAACAGATGGTGATGAGATTTTCTCACATAACCTGGGCCAGGAGGTGTTGAACAAATAATTTTCCTGAGTGTGTGCTGTGTCTCCAGACCTAGTCCACGTCTGGCCCTGTTGCACGGCGCAGAAGCTCTTAACATATTGTGCCTAAGTCAACTAAATATCACAAAAGGTGCCAGCCAGCAATATTTCCAACAAAGGATGTAAAAATTGACATCAGCGATGAGTCAGCATCGCCGTCTCACCGGCATTAGGAAGATATCCTCTCCTATCGACACACAATCCAGAAATATAATACATTTAGCTGCCCACCCAAACACTTCACATTTTTGCTGTGTAAGTACCTCAATGGTGAAACACCCTGACCAAGCAAGTTTGTGCAAGTGAATAAAAACCTCTTTATATGGTTAAATTAATACCAGCATGCATGTGTGTGTGTGTTTGTGTGCGTGTGTGCACTAGCATGCGTGTGTGTACAGTATGTGTGTTGTTCAGGTGGAGTGAGCTTGGGTCCATTGTTTGATACAGAGGCTGGTTGATACGTTAAGACACATTATGATGGAGTCTTGCCAGGATAATTAAATTTGACTGATAATCCTGTTAGATACTCCATCTGACTGCTACGGAAGATTAGGTGGAGCTCCTCTCCTGCCAACCTCTTCACCCCCCTCCCTCCTCTTCATCTCCCTGCCTCTCTATCTTCTCTCCATGTACCCCTCCAACACTCTCGCACCAGCCCCACCACTTTTTCACTAACACGTTTTTTTTAAGCCTCCATTTTCTCTCCACCTTTCCTTTTCTTTAATTCATCATTTCCATTCACTGTGTCCTGGATTTGACCTCACCTTCTCTCTCATTCTGCACATATCTCCCCCTCTAACTCCGAGTCCCTCGCTAACTCTCCCTCTCAATCATTGTCTCAATCCCCCTTTTCTTCCCTTCGCTCTCCTTCTCCTCATTCTATACCTCACTAATTCTTCCTCCCAAGAGCTTCTTCTCCATATTCCCTCTGCTACCCTCTATCATCTTCTCTCCTTCACTTCCTGGTAAGAGGCAAAAAAAAAAGGCAGCTTCATCTGAGCTCTGGAGCTCAACACTGAGCCAAGACTGTAATGACAAGTTTCCAGAATCCTCCTCCAACCAATGCAGGAGCCTCCTGCCGCTCAGACAGCAGCTCATTTGAATAGAAACTTCTGAACCCAGATCTACCCCCAACTTATATGGTAAATAGTCAACAGTGGAACCTACTTATAGTAAACAAGGTCAGTGTGGTGGCAGCTGTTGTTGTTGTTAATCTTAGAGATGATGGAGGCTGTTAAGAAAGGAATGCTGGTGTTTCAGCCAGCCAGGACGGTTTGGGGTTTGTATAATGGCAGGTCAATCTCATTTCAGTTCTGGACCTGTGAATGATTTTATACAAGTGCGACTGGAGCCTTGGTGATTTTCTCAGACTCCTGGGTTTTTGAAAATTATGTTGCAAAGTAAAACCCAAAATGACACACTGGTGTTTCATTGGCACACATACACACAAACACAAAATACAAATTTGTCGTTGTTGTGATCGTCTACCTTTGTGACTTTAGGAACCAATTTGGTAGTGAACTTTAAGAATCAAATAAAGTAGGCCTACACACACCTGCAATGGACGACCATGGGTCCTGCATCTGGAGGGTTGCAGGCCTTGACCCTCCGAAGGAAGGCCAGGAAGGGGGTGGGGTGTTCAGGTACCCCGTGGTCCGGCCAGGCTGTGAACTGGAAGTGACGAACCTCACGTTTCTCACTGGAGCCACTCTGGACAAGCAGACAGATGAGCTTTGTCAAGATTCAGCCATAGATTCATGCACCTTTGCTGCTTTAGGATCAATAAATCATTTCTTTCTGGTCATTCACTGGGATTTGTTCACAGTAAAACAAATATAACAAAACAACATTTCATGGCTGACCTTACTGTATGGATATGCTGTTCACTTTACATGTAATTGGAAGGATTAATATGTATGACAAAGAATAAAAAAAAAATCTTGTTTGTTCTCATATGGCCATTTGTCATGTAGGGCCTAAAATACGAGCAACCCCCTGTGACACGGAGACAGAAACAAGCACAAACACACAAACTAGTGTGCATGAATATTTCAACAGATCAATACACACTTGACCTCATTACACTCCGCTGCACACTTCATGTTACCTTGTAAAGAGCAAAGGTCCTGACAGAGTAGGTGGCCAGCTCCACCGTGTCTAGCAGAGTGACCTGGATGAGGCCGTAGGTCTCTGTGCCCCGGGTCGGCCAGTACTGATCGCACTTCACCTAGAAGGGAAGAGAGGGAGAAGCTATGAGACATGCAGAGCAGTTTAGATTCGTCTCTACTTGGCTGCTTGTGCTCGTGTACAGAGGCAAAATAGGAGGGTGAGTGTTGAAGCAGTTCAGTGAGAGGGTTTGCAAAATTCAGACAGTAATGTTCGGAAAAAATGTGCACATAGAGAAAACCCAGCGTGTGACAGGGCTCTTAGTAAGTGTGTGTGGTGGTGAAGGGTGACAGAGAGAGGGAGACAGAGGAGAGAGAGAGAGAGAGTTCTGCTTTCTGTGGTGTGTGATCCTGCAAGTTGTTTCAGATACTAGAAAACTGCGTGGCATGAATTTTCCAGAGGTTGGTGGGCTCTCTCAAGGATCCACCACAGTGCTCAGGAAAGTCAAGTGATACCTTAAGTTGAGCCCGGACATATCTGACTCTGTACATTGCCCCACATTCCGACCTCGCGATTCCCTACAAAACTACACCCCGCACACCAAATCCCAGCTTCCCTAACCACCAAGACGCCTAGAATCCCCCCGTATGAAGCAGTCATGTTTGTAGTTCTTCAGCTCAGCCTCAGAGACCATAGAGGAGAGAGCATGAAAAACAAATCCCAGAGGGGAGAAAAGAGGGGAGGAGGGCCTTGGCAGAATCAGGCCAAACCAAACGTTATGTGCTGATCCCACCAGTCCTCACATCAAAGACAGCAGGGAGCTCAGCTCAGCTCGCTCTGCATTCCACTGCTCCAGACTGGGGATTATGTGTTTTGGCCCAGAATGTTCAGGCTGTAATTACAGCTTTTCAACTGTTGTTTTCCCACCAGACCTTGAGATACTGTGGGGACAAGAATGGTCGTCCACGTAGGGGGGCTAGACCACTGCCAAAGACCAAACAGGATCGCAGTAAATGCCTGATGTGAAGACTATATTATCCATTGATATATGGGCTAACAGCATGACTGTGCCCTGCTTTTACATGGTTTGATTGGTGCTAAAAGGAAGGATACTGGCACAATTCCCACAGTGGGACCATCTGTGATCATCTGTGTTGTTAATGCGTAAACACATAATGGCATAATGTTGAGAGGTGTTAAATGAGATTAAATCATTTTCTCCAACAAGCAGCCCACTACTCCCTCAAGCAGTAGATACTGAGGTTGTGGGCTTATAATAAACATCTAAGAATATTCAAATTGAATATCCCCATTGTTGCATAATGTTGTAACTACTTTGTTGAATACAGAGAATCTAAAGCAAGCTTCCAAAAACTTAAGAGGTATCATGTTCATGAGACAGTAGCAGCCTATGGCTTACAACCATGTAGTCCTCCAGCAAAAAACAAAAAACGTCATAAAACCCCTCATGATCATGTAGCCAGGGTGTTAAAAAAAAGACACTTTGATGGCTACGTCCTGTTCTGCAGAGCCACAAGACAGGAATAGAGAAAAACAGCTGTGGGTGTGATCATGCAAACTGTAGACACTAATGTGCACTCTGTCTGAACTGCAGTGGTTACAATAAAACCCGTTTCTAGTTAACTATAAGTGCCTTGTGGTGAGTTGAAAACAATTCAGCATTCTCACTCAATGCTCTGGCTATTGCAGAGAGAGGGGAAAAAACATGGAGGAGGGAGGGGGCAAAAGAAAAAAAAGGCACTGAATAGAGAAAAAAGGTAAGGAGGAAACCATGTGAGGTGAGGTTGCATTTTTAAAAGGGATTAGCAAAGGAGAGAAAGAGAGGTCTTGCCTTAGAGAAGAAATAAGAGGGCATCTGAGGGTCAAACAGACACAACAGAGACAGTTGGAATAAGTTGAAAAGGAAACAGAGTTTTAACACAAGGCACAGGTTAATAGGAAAAAGAAGCACAGATGAGAGGAAAGGATCATTTTCTGAACAGGGCTCTGGACATAATTGGATAACACTTAGCCATGATTCATACCTCAAGCCATTCTTGTTCATTATATTCCAACATGACATTCTCATTACATCGGATTTTTACTCAAGTACATATTCTTTAGCAACACCAAAATGCCTTGAAGCCAAATGATTTTGTAATTTATTACCTTACCCCCTCCCCCACCCAATTTAGCAGCATTTGTAATCCCCCGGGTCTTGCTCACCATTCTGCTTTATTGTATTTCACTTTCTCCAGCTCTTGTCAACACCGCGACACCTTGCACTCTCGTACATCCTCACCCTGCCCTCACTTACACACTTTTAGTTTGGTCATTATCATTATGTATTGGCTGCTTTTTTAAAGGTTGATTTCCTTCCTCTTCTGTCCTCTCCCTCTGCATTTTGTTCTCTTGAATCCATCTGGACTCTACTGTCCTTCCATGTCCTAAAAAAAGAACACCTTTCCCCTGCCCTGGTCTGCCCTGTGCCTCTCCACTGCTGTCAAACCAACCATATCCCAGTCTGCCTCGGCTCATCCTCTCACTTCACTGTGCTGTAACCTTCAATATCGATTCTGTCCCACTCACCTCATTCCTAACTCTTAAACAGCCTCTCCTGTCTTCCTCATGCCACAATACTCCACTTAGAGTCGGCTCTTTCCATTATATTCCACCATACCCTTTTATACCACTACACACTCTTTTACTTTGTTCACCTTTATGTGCTGTCAAAGGAACATCCAGTTGAAAACACTGCTGTTCTTCTGAAAACAGCTTAATTCTCTGTAATCAAAACATTAATATTCGTCATCACTGTGTATTCAGCGTACACCGACCTAACCTAGTCTTCTTTACCATATCGTGTTTTTGTGATATCATTCACAACTCTATCCTGATGTTGACATGTTGCTGTCCTACCCTGCGTCCCACACACTCATCTCATCCTGTCCCCCCCCACTTCTTTCTTACCCGTGACTTCTCCTCCAGTTTGGTCATCATGATAATATTGGCTGTGTGCTGCTCCCACACCATCCTCCAGAAGTCCCCGAAGGTCTCAGGGAGGGAACCCTGAGTGGCGATATAGGCGTTCTGACGGCGGTAGCCATCAATATAGTTAGCGTTGATGTAGTCACTGCCTGGGACACCTGCAAAACAAGGGGAGATCGAAGGTTACGGAGCGCGGTGGGGAAAAAGACGGGGAGAGAAAGTGTGTGCGAAGTGAGGAGGAGAATGAATTGTGATGGGCTGAAGTGAGTGGGAGAGCACGTGGGGGGAAAGTCGCCCATTTCATGTCTGCTCCCCTGCATCATGTGTGTGATGGATGGCATTAGAGGTTCAAAGTCTCTGCACTCTCTCACACGGAAACACTCTTTGTCCAAGTAATTTCTTTGCAGATGAACCTGACTCTTATTCTCATTCATGGTGAAATAATCTATATGGATTATTTAAAGTCTTTTACCATGAAAGCAGGTTTATGTCCCAGTAATAAAGAGTGTGGATCATCTGAGGTCATGGCAGGGAGATTAATGTTTTCACAGGACCAAGCGTCCTTTGGTGTTGGATTGTTCAGCCGTCTTGTTTTATAATACATGCTAAGACGATCATGGGCCTAATCTGAGTATACTCTGGATGTGTCGCTTTGAATGGCAATATGACTGTAAGGCGGTCTCTGTGTAAGACTCGGCTGACACTGCTTGTCCTGGAAGGGATTGTGTGTGTGTGTATGTGTGTTTGTGTGTGTGTGTGTGTGTGTGTGTGTGTGTGATGTGAGACACCGTCTGTGTGTGTTTGATTTAGGATCAGTCCTGCTCATCTGGGGCCTAATACCATAATCCGAAAAATCACTGAGTCACAGCTCAAACATGCACACATACACCAAAACACCAATGTACACACACAGACATACACACAGATCTGTACGCGTACATTTAGCCGTGACCCGATTCTGCCAAAGTGGGACACAAAACTCCTTTTGAGTCGTCTGATCACAGTTTACATTTGAAAAGATGGAAGTCAATGAGCAAACAGTAGAATCCCAACAGCAAGAAACCCCTGCAGCTGATTTCCTTCTAGTATTTTATTTTATGGGCACAACACAGTTCCTTACAGTCATAAAACCCCAGGCCATCATTGCGCACACACTACTGACTGACACACACACACACACACACACACACACACACACAAATCGAAATGACAGAGGAGTGAGGGGTGTTCGTACAACTTACTTTAAATGGGATGGGGACAGATGGTAAGAAGAGCTTTGAACACATGTTTGTCAACCTCAGTCTTTAAAAGACAGCTTGGCTAAAGGCTTTGATGTGCTACAACTTCATTGCAAGCAGAGGCGCTGCGCAGATAAAACACACACACTTCCAGTCATCTGTGGCTTTACTGGCTTGGCCGAAAGTGTGTGTTCATGAATGTGTGGAGGAGACTGGGAGCAAAAGTGCATATCTGTGCTTGTGTGCATCCTGGGCATGTATTTTAAATCTTTAGTAGAGTGTATGAGTGTGTGTGTGTGTGTGTGTGTGTGTGTGTGTTTGGACATGCTCAAGAGTATATGTGTTTTCTAAGCTGAAAGAAAGACAGACAGCCAGGGCTCCAGGACAGGCGGGGGTGGAAGGGCTGCTCACACATGCTCTGCCCAGATAAGGCTCATCTGTTTGGGCTTGGCCTCCCACTGCCTCCCTCTCTCCACATTGGAGCTGCCAGTTTCTCTGCCTCAGGTCTTTCCCAGCCGAGGTGGGTGAGTGCGCTTCAAAACGCACACTGAGAAGAGAACTGAGACTATTTTTTTTCATCTCATTTTTTTAGACCGTTCAAAAAGATGAAATCCAAGGAAATGGGCACACCATGAAAATATATTAGCAACCAGGCTATAAATAAAGCATTAGCCTAATTTATTTGGATGTATATTCAAACGGACAAATGACTGTATTAGTTTTATGATGAGGTGCCACAGAGGGTTGAGACAGCAGTTTGTTTGAATCCTGTAATGACAATTTTTATGGTGCAATCTGATGCAGGCACAGCATTTCATATGTGTTGTATGGGAACTGGCAGTAAAATACATCCATACGGACTATTAATATCTCATTTGTCATGGACAGCAGTTTTCTCTCACACACACACATTCACATGTATGTACTTTCACTGACACAATACACTCCCCAGCCTCTAACTCCAACCTCATCCATCACAACTAAATGCCCGGTCTAAACCCTTAGCATATCCTTAACCCTGAGACCCAGTCATAAACCTCAAATGACACTTTAAAGGAGCGAGGAAGTCACTAAAATGGTCTCACTTCCTAAAAATGTCCTCATTCTCAACATCTGTACTCTTGTGCAAACATGAGTGAACACACACATACATACACACACACACATTCACACACTTGCACAAACACCGGCTGGCTGTGTGTCTTACCCTCAATGCTGGAGAGTATAACCCTGGAGTGATCATAGGCAATGACGTTAGCGTAGCGGTTCTTTGGTTTGTTGACCTCCAAGTTGGAGTTCTCCCACGTGAACTGCTGACCGGGGTCGACGGACTACAAGACACACAAGTCAAGGTCAGAGCAAAGAACAAATACAAACAGACAGACATGCAGAATTATTACAGTTCTTTCATTATGGGGCGTTTTAGACAGTCTTCAGATGCTTTGGTCAACCGATTCGTTTATAGAGATGTTGTTTCTATCAAAAATGTAATTATTGGTTTTCAAACGGTCATACCAGCGTGTGGTGTGTCAGTAGGATTAGGTTCTGAAAGATGGCCACAGCATACATGCTTGGGATTTTCATTACAGCAAGGAAAAGAAACCCCCCTTTTTGTTACTATAGCTCAAAAACTGTTATTAAAATTCACTTGCAAAAGAACCCGAAAACTAACTACTGTCTTTTTTAAACCACTTTGCAACCTCTGTAGTGTTGTAAGACGTGTGGTGTTTCCACTATGTCTAACAAGATCAACCATACACAGTCGACATGGCCACTTTTAACTTTAGTGTTGTATCTTAAAACCTGCTTTAAATGTAGAAATTGGCCATTGAGAAAGGCAAGAAGAGGACAATCTCATTAATTTGAACTTAAAGACATTGTCCAGTGTTGCTGTACCGTAACCCCAACATAAGAAAACAAGTACAAATTGAAAATGTACAAAGCTTTATTGATACTGGAACCCAATATCCCATTTCTAGAAACAACAAAGAGGTAGAGACTTTCCACTTTTGACAGAAAAATAGCTACCAGAGAAAGATGATAAAAGCACAATAAATTCCTCAGGGGGAGAAAGGATGGTTGTGTTAGACCAACACATTAAGTTCCTGGAGGGTAATTACAGTGTAACCATTACTGTTAGCTGGGAGAGGCAGACATGAGGTCATTATGAGGCTGTCAATGGAGAGGGACGAAGAGGAGAGAGCCAGAGCAGTTTAGCAATTCTGAATATTTTATGACACATAATTATGGTTTGGTTGGGGGAAAAATGGACAGGGGTGGTACTGGAGGAGTGCGTGCGTGTGTGTGTGTGTGTGTTTGAGGCAGCTTTTTGTGCACTGGCCAACATCATGTGTGTCTGATTATTACACCACAATCGTTTCTGGCCCCCTCTCCCTCCCTCTTTCTCTCTCCCTCCATCCCTCCTCTATCCATCTCTCTCGTTTCCTCGTTAAGGGTTCAGAACCGAACAAAGAACACAGTCATGCAGAGAGAATGCGAGGCTCAACCGAGCGGTTCCAACTCACACCACAATTACATACGGCTTCTCCCTCACTGTCTCTTCCACCCTCCTTTACCCTCTCTCCCGACGCTTTTCTCCCTGAAACATCCTCGGTCTGTTTTTATACTCTTTGCATAATGTGTCCTTGTCTTCTTCGAAATACGTATCTCTGTCACACACAATTTGTCTCTCTCTTGTGGTAGCCAATTAGAGCCTTATGTCTCCTTCTTCACCCAGAGGCCGTCACTTTAAACTGATTTTTTTTTTGCCAGGAAAAGAAAACATTTTTACCCCTTTAATAATTCTCTGTGGAGCTTATTGCAATGCCAGTGCCATTTGCAACATAGCCAGGGAAATATTGGGAAACATTTCTACTTATATGCGTTTTTCTTTTTTTGAAAACTACAGTTCAGCAAACCAAGCTCAAGCACATTGTTATCACCCTGCTGATTTTCTTTTAGTTCCACATTAACTGTGCGGCACGTTAAGGAAAACTAATCATAAAGCTTTTTTCTTTTTTTTTTTTTTTTTACACAGAATACTTGCTTCCTGTATCTCTTGGCGAGTTTGTTCTGTCTTTTCCTTCTCCTCTTTCTCTACCAGAAGATTGATAACCATCTGGCTGTAAGCAAACTCTCTCTGAGCTTGCAATTTCAATTTCTCTCTCTTACATTTGTATAGATAACAACAAGACAGCAGTGAGAGGGAAATGTGCTTTATCTTGTATCGCTCTATGAAGACGAATCAAAACACAACTTAACTGCACAGGCTATGTGAGGCGTAATGTACAGCGCCCACCGTTGAAATTGAAACGGCACCAAAAAGAAAGTGATGAGTGAAAGATAAATGTGTGCGACTGCATCAAAAGCAGATGAATTTCCTAAGTTAAAGATTTTCAGGGACAGATAATCAGCATTCCTACCTCGTACTCTTGAGAGAACTTGAGATTGTCGTTTGCCTTGAGGCGCTCAATGTGATCTGCCAGCTCAGAGATGGGGACAGGCGGGTGACTTGCCATGCCTGCCGAGCACAGAAATAGAAAAAGAGCCCATTTCTATACACGTACAACTAAACTCTTTGGGAGGAAAATGTTTAGAGTTAGGATTCTCAGAGGATGTGTTGTTTAGTGTTCTGTCCATGGTCAGTGGAGGAAGCAAATGGAAGTGTTGTTTTTTTTTTGTTAAGTGACCATTTTCTCTCTAGGCAGACAGACAGAAAGAACAATGTGCGTGTTCTGAAAGTTACTGAGGCACAATAACATGTCCTCAGAGTAAATGCACACTGCTGGTGAAGATAAAAAAAGACTATGACACAGGCGGTTAAAAAATTTAGCATGAAAAAAAAAAAACATATTTGGTTTTTTAAAGAAGTAGTCCAGCGGCATTTTGATGAAATGTTGTCAATTCAAGCAGCTTCATCCTATTTGGGATGGACGGTTAGTTGGCATGAAAATGGGAAGGAAAGAAAAACAGAAAAAAAGACTGAAGAAAGAAAGAAAGAAAGAAAGAAAGAAAGAAAGAAAGAAAGAAAGGAAAGAAAGAAAGAAAGAAAGACAGAAAGATAATGATAACAGAGAGAAAAGAAGATCTATGGTGGACTGAGACCAACTAACTTGACAAACGACGATAACCACGGTACACTGATACGCGGTAGGCTGAAAAGGGAAACAACATCAGGGTTAATCCTATTCATACAAAAACAGGACTAATAATTAGGAAGTCACATCATCCAGCTACACAGTGTCTGTTTGTGTTTATCTGTGTGTTTTTGAGTGTCCACTCTACCTGGGGTCTGGAAGTTAATTCTGCGAAGCTCCACGGGATCAGTGGGATGGTGAGAGGACATGGCTTTGCTGCAAGGGAAACTGCCCTTCCTGCCTTCAGCCTCAGCTCTTTTTCTGGAATAGCACATCAGCAGACAACATTTACATGCACCTCCACCTGATAGACTGAACCTGTCAGTGAATGGAAAAACCTGGATCTGATAAAAATGTGGAATTTGCAAATTTAGGCCTAACCTCAATATTTGGGATTCATAATGAAATGAATGGGGCACAGTGATGTAAGTGTTTGACTTCAGAGACAAGCCACTTAAATTTATTCTTTGAACAATCAGGGTTATAGCTGTACTTTTTTCTGTTTCAAAATCTAACCAGAGATTTGCTAGTGTTGCAGCTTTTAATATGTTAATGGACAGCTCATTGTCTGGTGTGATGATGGGTCTCCTTTTGTTCATAGTCTCCTCTGGAGATAGAAGCAACATTAAAGCAATTGAAATGAAAAACCTCATGCAGTGCAGTGGCCACTGTTTCCTATTCTGAATATTTACAAAGTGATTTTATGCCCACGTCCCTTTCTAAATTGTATGACTCGTAGTGTACAATTCACCCCTCACACTGCAGGTTAATATGCCCTCATCGGAGAAACACTGGGATAATCCTGACTCCATTGGGATCTATTATCTACGTATTCTTTGCAAAGGCTTTTCAAAGAAAAACATCCCTTTAGGACAGAGGAAATGGTAATAGATAGTGTTTGTTTACCTGTCAGGTTTGCTGGATCCAAACAGGCAGAGGGGCAGATAAAAGAACAAGACAAGGATGAATAACATTAGTGTCCAATCAAAAAACATCACTAAAGCAATGCTGAACTCATCAGTGTGTCCCTCTCACTAAAACTAAGTAGATATGCAGATTCCTTCCATGCACTTCCTGTAGATGTGAGGATGAACCATTAATATAAATCAGAATGACAAAAAAAACCGCCATCCTGTGTTTTCACACAACACTGCCTGCACATTATCGCCCAGCACCCCCTGGCACTGTGACATCTCCTACATAATAACATGCTGGAAACATATAACAAAAGTGCAACTCTGCTACAAGTGAGACGCTAATGGCTGCAGAACCACCACAGGTTATACTCCAGGGCTTATGAACTTTAAATTATTACCATCAAGGTTAATAATTTTGCTATGCCACATTGGTCACAGCAATTATCCTGTGCATTAACAAAGCTCTAGCTAGAAGACCAGATGATTATCATGAATTATGCTAATGAGCCATAATGTTATCTTTCCATTTCTGCTCTGTTAGCAAACTTTTCTCCCTGTGAATAGATTTGAAAACAGATTACACAGACTCTCGCACCAAACAGTGGCAGTTCTATACAGTACGAACCTGTGAGCAGAAATTCAGTCATGATTAGTAACAGATTGAGATGTTAGTCTTGTTGTCTCATTGCAGAGAAGAAATAGATATACCTTAATATAAGTCTTGCATAAGTATGAGTCATAAATAATCAACACACATAATGAACCAACTGGGATTTGCTCAGCTGTTGTTTATGACCTTGTTGTGTTAAAGGTGACTGAAAACTGCTGCTTCAGGCAAGACGGTCTATCTATAGGCAGGCGTCTTTACAGCAGTTTCTGACTTCTGGTATTCTGCTGCGTCTGTCTAACTTTCTCTCTGACTGAGCATTTAAGTAAATATAGCTCAACTCACAGCACAGTCTTTGTCTTTAACATATTATGTGCTTGGTGAATTTTTCAGACGATGTCACAGTGTTAAAACCGCGAGGCTTAGAAGTGATTTATGGTTAACATGTTATCTTAATGGGCTGGATTTCAGTCACCTTTTCCTTGTCTGACAACTGACAAACAAATAAATGAGAGCATTTTAATGGAAAAAACCATCAGGTGTACTAAAATACAGTATGTGAGGATGGAGAGCAGAAGGGAAGCAAACAGATAAAGAGCTCAACCCAGCTAAATGCAAATATAAGGCGATGTCGTCGTCATGTATATGCTGATTAGCATGCTCCCTCATCTAGCAATGCTTAGCGACGTTTCCAGCCAGTTTAGCTACATTTCATTGAAGACAGTAGTTTCCCAGCCGTTTTCAACTACACTGAAGTTCGCATACCGACCACTCACGGTTGAGTCGTATACAACATTATGACCAGATCTTGTTGATTTCCTTTCTCCTTCTACCACCAACCCAGTGATTTAATGAGCTGTTTATTATTTCTTGGAATAATCATGCTGTTTTTACCTCTTGAAGAGGAGAATGGCGATGACGATGCAGACGATGAAGATGACAGCCAACACAGGCCCCACCACCCACAGCAGTCCCTCCTCTTCATCAACAATTGGCTTGGGATCCACATCCAGTGAGGTCACAGGGTCAGAGTAAGGGCTAGTGGCATACATGGTCTGCAGGAGGACATGGTTTCATTGATTATCTCCACACATAAATTAGATTAAATAGTTTTCAGATGGATGAACTGTGTGTGAGTGTGTGTGTTTCTATTTTTACTCACATTCTCTGAGAGGTCTAGCAGCGCGAGCACAAAGAACACGTACTCCTGTCCGTTCTGAAGTGGACGGTTGCGGAAATCGCCGTAGTTTCGTCCGTCACCCAGCGTGAACTCAGGGGGGAGGGTCTTATAGTGAGCAGTGACGTAGGCTCTGGGATCTGATTGGCCAGCCTGTCTTCGGATGCGAAGGGCACGACTGACACTCGTCCTGTTTATCTCTTTTAGAAGCTGAAAGGGAAGGAAAACAGGGGAAGGTTTGACGAGGATAAACAGAGGCGAAGGGAAAGGACAAGAGGAGTGAGGAATTAGAGAACAGGAACAAAGGCAGGAAAAAGAGTATAAAAGATGAGTAATAAAGCAAAATGGAAATAAAAGCCTCATCAGTGTAGGAAAAATGGGCTCTATGGTGAAATATCATTTAAACACAAATGTCTTCATCATCATCATCATCAACTGAATTGCTACCACATTTATCCAGTGAGACAGTGGGCACCATAAAAACTCTACTGAAACTAATCTCACACACCAATGTGCTTTCAGAGGAGCATAATGAGGTACGGATGAAGAAGAAGTTTTTAGAAAGAGGCAGGGGGTGGAATTAGATGGGAAATGGCATGTGAAAGTATTGTTTGGATTAGTCCCGCATAGCCAGACTTATCTGTTATGGACTGAAGCGGCAGTGGTTGGCCAGGTCACCTTTACATAATATGATACAAACAGTCTGATATAACTGAGGCAGAAAACCTTGCCACAAGGCTCAGCACATATCTTTGTTTATGTGACTTAATGTTGTTTATATAGCCCTATTACAGCGCTACACTTATATGTTCTCATCTCTTCCTGTATCCACTCTTTATCACATTTACTGCCGATCATCTCCATTTGCCTGAACGTCACTATTATGAAAGAATAACATCTTCATTAGGACTGCTGTCTGGCTGTTAGTGTCAGACTCCTGTCTGCTGTACAGCCTACCTCATCCAGGTTCATCTGGTCAGGCTCCTCCCAGGGATTCAGGAATTTTCCTCTCTGCTTCTTGAGTGGCACCACCACCACATAGTAGCCCCTGAAATGTGACACATATACAATGGGTTTAGACTTCATACCATGGACAACACATACCCTCGATGTCTCAGTCCCTGGAGAAAGCTCAGTGTTCCAACAGTCAAATTAATACAGTAGTTCAACATTTTCGGAAACAAGCCAATTTCAGCTGGTTTGTGGCTGTGGCCCTTTGGTAAGTTCCTCCTGATGGCCAGGCCAGCACCTTGCGTGGTTTGCCAGTTGTGTGAGTGTGTGAAGAGATAAATGCTTTATTGATTTCAGCTACTGGCCATTAATTTCCATTTTTCTGAGGATCAGGTGAGAGGATACTGGGCTCATATCTGTGCGTTGTATGAGAATGTACAGCCTACATGTTAGCTTAGCTTGACATTTTGCTGTGAAATGGAGAGAAGCAGATACAGTAGACTACCTAGTGGAAAAGGTTAAATCTGTTCACCAATTAACAATTATATTTAAGTTAGGTGAATTTAAAGGGACAACGAGGAGTTTTGGAAAAGCGAAGCATTTTCACACTACATTTATGAGCCTCCGCGCGCACCGTAAAATTCTTTGACCGGCGCAAGACGGACTCATGTTTTCATTCATCAATAATCAAAGTCAGAGGTTCAAAGAGGTTCACATACCGTCGTAGTTCTGACCATAAACGGCGATTCAGTTGCGTTATTCTCATGACTCGCCACGAAAGGAAACGCTGGTCGGCTCGACCAGCATTTCCGCCACCACTAATAATAACAAAATAACGATAGAGACAGAACGATATATTTATCGAAAATGGGCCCATTAACAAGTGTGGGTAGCGGAGATTCATCCAACGTGAGACTTTTTTATAACTGAATAGAAACTCCTCGTGGTCCCTTTAACTCAGTTGTTTAATTGCTAAGAGGTGCTGCTAATCAAAGCCAGGCTAGCTGTTTCAAGTGCTTAACCAGTGTTTTTCAACCTTGGGGTCGCGGGACCCCATGTGGGGTCGCCAGGAATTCAAATGGGGTCGCCTGAAGTGTCTTTTACTGATAAATTACTTATCTTTTTTTTTTTTTAACTTATCATCATCCTTTTTTAAATTATGATTAATAACACCACATACAATCTTAAACTGTATTCTATACTTTAACTTTCTCGAACATAATCGAGTTTAAAATGCAGCAAATAAAAATATCTGAGCTGGCGCATCTTGATTGACGGCACGTGATCGCCAGAAATTTGTGAAGTCAAAATGCGGTCACGAGCCAAAAAAGGCTGGGAACCACTGTGCTAAGCTAACAGGCTGCTGGCTGTAGCGTGACTGGTGTCAATCTTCTCATGCAGCAGTAACAGCTCTGACACACCACTGTACGTCAAACACTCAAACACTGTGGTTGTTTTGGGAACATGTAGCCACGTTTGAATGTTAAAGACAATGATTTCACAGGATTGGGGATTTTCAAAGGAAGTCATCAGACCTCAAGAACCCATCAAGCAGCAAGAGCGCAGACCAAAATCACCCATGTGTCCTCAGCGGATGACTCACTCTACAGCTCCATGTTGGCACTTAAGCTTTCACTGTGCTGACAGTGCTGTGTGGTACAGTAGAAAGTAGTGACAGAAATAGCAATTAAGAATAAACTGAAGTGCTCAAATCTGGGAATTTTGCATTAGTTGGTCCAAAAAGCTAATCAAATGAAAAAACGAACAAACAAAAGAAACAGTTTTTGGTGCTGTCTAGAACAAGGTCACCTAGGCTGGGAAAGACTATGCCAAAGAGAGAAAAATGCTGTTTGGGATCAAAAACACTCTAAAAGCCTGTTGAGGTGACTGACAAATAACAAGATCAATGGCTCTCAGCACATGTGAGTAGCATGTGGAGTGATTCTGGCTGTGCTTCAAGGATGAATAAGAAGGAGTGCTTCCTCTTGGTGTCTATATTTGTTCTTGGTTACAAAAAACAGATAAGATTATCAGCTTTGTGCTTTCATTTGGCCTGTTGTGGGAGTTCTCAGACTATTGCTTTGCTGCCAACTCAGAGAAATCCCTCCTGATAGACCAATAAATGAAAAGCAGCAACGGGTGGAAATAGTGAAATTACCTCTCACGCTCTACAGAACAACTCATTTTACAACAACCTAACTGGAGCCAATTCTGCATTCATCACAGGATTCACACCTGTTCATTAGACTAAACCGGTTGTTTCATATGCTCGCTTACATCCCTCTCCCTGTCCTCCATCTTTACCTGACTTTAGCTGTGGTCTGCACAGTTGGTAGCTGCACGGTCACCATGCCGTCTGCGTTGGTTTTTCCCACCACGGTAGGTTTGGTCTTCAGGATGTCTGGGGCCGTGGTGGCGGTGACGCGGTGCTGCAGGCCCCCGGCGCTGTTAGCCCGGTTGGTTAGTAGAAAGGAGTACTGAGTGTCCGGCTCCAAGCCTGTGATCAGTTTCTGAGTTTGCTTGCCGTCCACTTCAACAGACTGTCCTTTTCCATACAGGATCTGCACAACGGGTGTGTCACATCATTGAAAAATTATATGTAGTACTATGTACATACAACAACAATACTGCTCTTGTTTGTAACTGAATATATATGTACATTTACTTGATTAGGTCTAGAGAGAGCCATTTAATTGAGCCTCTATTAACAACTGTCCTTTACTTCACTTTTCCTTGTTTTATCTGATTATGCTTTAACACAGACTTTGCTTTTGTTGCTGTTTGGTGTTAATGCTAATTAAACACATCCTTTATATATTTTACATTAAAAGCCCTCTAGCAGCTCAAAGAGCATAATCCAGTTATGTCTCTAGAGACTGTGTCAGCTATCAGACAAGAAGAGCTGACTTTCATCAACAGCAGCTTTACACCGAAAAACTGGGTCAAATTGTTGGAAATGATCAAAATCATTATTTACAAATCATCCGAACCACTGTAGAACATTTCACATTCCCACTCACCAGAAACATCGGGCTTGTTTCTAAAATCTGGCTTTATTTGTAACACTATTTGCAACCTGGTCGATATTTGAATTCCAATTTATATTTAACCACATTCAAATGGTAAAGTTCAAGTGTGCTCACAGTGAAGGGCTGGGCGGGGTTCTTGTCTCGGATTTCCCAGGACAGCAAGACAGAGTTCTTCATGGCTGCTTTTACTCTGAAGTTGGTGGCAAAGACTAAGACACAAAAGAGACAAAAAAAAAAACATGAACATGATTCACCAAGTTTCATTTAATCTCTCCACTGCACCAAACACAATGGCCTTACCTGTGTATCATTGTCTAGTACCAGTCTCAAGCTAGCTACCTGCTCTGTTAAACACACCGTGAGTGTGACCGGACAGCACTCGAGACTCTTACCTTGATTTTGGAAAAGGACGTTGGGTCTAAGACTACAGTGACAAGACAACGAAAAAGGACACGTAGGATGTTGTCATCAGATGTTGTGTGTGAGTGTGCATGTGTATGTGGGGCAATATATGCACAGTTGTGCTGTTAGGAAGCGCGTTTTGCATCCTAAGCAATGAAGATGGGTTGTTAGAAACTGAGTGTGAGTCCTACCTTGGTCCAGCCGCTGCGTCCTAAACTGGACACTGGGGCTGTACGGCCCGAGGCCGACAGCTGTGAACGCGCACACCCTGACATCATACACAGTATCGGCACTCAGACTTTCCAACAACACACTTGAACCTGGAACGGGCACCACAACTTCTGAGGCGTTCCCTCGACTGTTTATATCCTTGTACAGCACCGAGTACTTTGTAATTTTCCCATTTTGCTCAATTAGGGGGACTGATTTCCAGGCCAGCCGGAGGGACGTGGCAGAGGCCTCCTCAGAGATGATGTTTTCTGGGTATCCACTGGGAGCATCCTCCGGTGTAGTCACCTCCTTTACCGCCTCCTCTCCGTAGCCCATTTTGTTACGGGCAGAGAGTCTGAACACATAGTTAGCTCCTTTGTGAATGTCCTGGGCGGTGTACCGGTTCTCTTTGCTGGGGAACTCCACCACCGTAAAGGGTAGGACATCGATGCGGCCAAAGGTGAGGCGGTATCCGAGGAGTGGCGTAGGTGGGTTTGGAGGTGGATACCACTGAAGCAGAGCAGTACCTGCATCAGTGGCACTTACCATCAGCTTGGGCTTCTCAGGCACTAGAGAGGGAAACAGGGAGGGCAGCAAAAAGAAAATGATGCAGAGATAATTAGAGGATAATTGCAGTGCACATTATTTATAACCTCAGGCAAAATCTGCTTAATATGGCTCCAAGTGAGTGGCTTCTTACTGGCACAGCAAGGTGTGACAGAGTGAGACAAACCAATTTAATGATTTAATGGCCCCTAGTGATGCTATTGTCTCAAAGATCTATACGAGTTCTGTGTGTTTGTGTGTGCGTCTGTAGCTCTTTGTCTTTCAGTATGTTTGTGAAAGACTTTGAGTGGACACACTTACGTGGCAGTGCAGTGCAGACTGTAGCAGGCTTGCTGCGAGCACCATCGCCTTTGGCAGTGTAAGCCCCCACTGATACAGAGTAGGAAGTGTCTGCCTTCAGGTCTCCAAGAACGACCTCCTGCAGGACAACGGAAAACAGAGTCAACTTTAAAAGGCAACTACTTTTGTGAGCCTGCAGAACAATGACCAGGACTTCAGTTTAATTAAAGGTCCAGGTCGAAACCAGTCAAGAAGTGCACCCTCTGTGACAAAAAGCTACAATTCTGTGATTTTTTTTTTCTGATGCTGTACCAGCACAGAGAGTTATTCAGCTCTTTTCTCAGGCCAGGAATTATACGTATATTGAAGTCATTTTTCTTTCTTTCTTTCATTGCTAATGGGGAAAATACTGGAGATTTGGTTTATGATCAGCTCACCAAAACTCAGACAACCATATCAAATGATCTCAACAGAGCTGAAAACATGGCCCACTCTCTACACAAAATGTCATTTAGGACTCAAAATTAATTTAGATGTCTCCTTCGGAACAACAAACACAATATATTTTCAATTTCTTGGCCTGCGGTGTGCATTAAATCACAATATTTTGGCAATATCCACAAATTACTATGTGTTATCTATGTGTTTTCCTGCAGTCCTTTGTTAAACATTCTGGGGAAAACAGAATGGAAAAGAAAAATGGGTTTTCTGGGCTTCAAGCCCTTCTTTCACTTGTCAACTCTCCATGGGTTATTTTAATTATTACTATATTTAATAAATAATTGCCTGAAATAAAGGTTTACTCACATATTCAGTTAAGTCATCATACTCCCACTGAACGATGGCGCAGCATGGAGGAAAGAGAAGAAGGACAGAAACACACAATTCTTAATATTTGGGATAAAATCTTAATTTGTGTCTTTTCTACTCTTGAAGTCACATGCACCGACTTTTACCCTCATAGAACTATCAGTTACTATCAGAAACAGACAGAGGTCCATTATCCATCCTGGACCTGAAATTTGAATCGTCTCATCCAGTCAGCCATCTGTAGCTAACAGACAGATGTGCGAGTGCTAATCTACGTATTTGAACAATCTTGGGTGTGTCCTCAGTTCTTTAACCGTTCATTTGTGATAGTTGTTATTTTCAGCACAGTCCTGTGAGTCATAGAATAAGTTTATATGGAAGCAATGACAGATTGCTGCAACAGATTGCTGTACTGTGTTGTACAACTGTACAGACAAAGAATTGAAAAAGGAAATCAGGCAAAATGTTTATCTCATCTATAGTAATAACCAGATGGCCACATGCTGGCTCTCTCATCTGAGAAACATGTCCATGTAAAACTCATGAGTTGGGACAAACTAAGAATTTCTGTGTCTAATAATTGTGACTTTAGTTAAACTACATTTCAAACTAAACAATACTCTACAATAAAAGACATGCATACATGAAATATTGTTTGGGTTTCATCATCTCCCTGACACAGTCAATTTAATTTTACAAGGTGTAAAAGAGCATGTTAGTGTTACCTGTGTGTCCTCTATGAGGATGTCCTTGATGAACGGCTGACCCTGAGGCTCCCCGTAGTTCATCCTTACATAGTGGACTTGGTAGCCTCTGATCTGACCGTGCTGCCGTTCCGGCGCTGGTGCTCGCCATTTCACCTTAATGGCCGAGGCGTTCACAGTCTCTGCCTCCACCCCTCGCGGAGGACCACTTGGAACTAAAAATGCATTTTGGGATAGAGGTCAAGAGTCACAGATGATGGGCACTCAAACCTCTCAAGTAAAGGCCTTTCACTTTAGTGAAGTTTTTTGTTCTAATCAAAAATACCTTGTTTTTAGGTGCAGATTAAAAAAACAAAAACAAAAAAAAAACTCAAAAGCTGAAAAAATTTAAAAATACAACCCTCCAAAAAGTCTAAAACTGCTCTGATGTCTTGGAAAAAAGTCAAAATAGTAAAAATGTGAGTGCTTGAGGAAAAACATGGAGGAAAAAAGCAGTGACGGATAAGAAGCAAATGTAGAGAAAGATAAGAATGGCAGATAGAAAAGGATTTGTTGCCAGGGGCAGATTAACAGTGGCAGGCAGTCAAAGAGAAAATATTGTTATCAAGAAAAACCTCTCTCGTGCTGCCAAGAACTACACTTCTCACAAAAAGGAAAAAAAAAATACTGAAAAAAAAGAAGAAAAAACTAGTCACCTCTTGCTATCTGACTGACCCTCACATAAGCACTCTAAAGAAAGCTGAAGTCAGAAGATTTTCTTAGTGCAGAGATGAGGAGAATGAGCATGAATATCAAAAAGTATCACTGAAAATATTACAAATTGCTCTAGGCACAATAAAACAAATTGATTAAAAGTAGTTGAAAGATATTCAAATTGTTGTGAGGGAACTGCAGGGGAGTTGGAAGGACAGAGGGTCAGTAAGAAAAGCCGAGGTGAGGAAAGGCCGAGGTACAGCCATAGCCAAAGGGTTTGTTCTGGTATTGTTAGTGGGGAAAATTGTCATCTTAAAACAGGGAAATCCCGACCACACCTTTTCCCAAAATACAGCGTTTTTTAGACGACAGGGGAAAGTGTGGATAAAAGAGGCTGGTAAAAAAAGAGAGGATAAAAATGGCTGCTGGAGAAAAAAGGGTTGCAAGAGAAAGCAGCGGTGAGGGGGTAGCAGGAGGAGATTTCCGGATGTTGGAGGTTTCTGCCAGTAATGGAGGAATAAAGGAGAGGTGTTCCAAACTGAAGGGTCTGACAATAGTTCTTAAATGCATCATCCGTTAAGACTGCAGCTCAAGAATAGACAAAATGCCTAAACTGGCAGGTGGAAGAAGCTTGCTGTTAGTTTAGGTTGCTTTGAGCGCATTAGTGCTATGATAAGTGAGTTAGAGGTAACCATTGTTAGTGGGGCGGACCGTCCTAAGACAGGCATGGGGTTTGTTTTGGAACATACCGTCCTCCTCGGTGCGGATAAGCAGCTGTAAACTTTCTGGTCCATCCCCAGCTTCCGTCTGCGCTCGTACTGTTATGCCATACTCAGTCCATTTCTCCAGGTTTTCCAGGAGATAGGGAGAACTTTCCGGAGGAATTCCATCAATTCTTTTGGAGGTTTTGTTGCCCTCTGTGGTGGAGTACTGGATGGAGTATCCTGTAATGATGCCGTTCTGAAACTCCAGAGGCGGTGGACTCCAACTTACCAGGATGCTGGTAGAACTGGGACTGGTGCATGTGATGTCCTGGGGAGGTGCTGAAGGAACTGATTGGCCAGTTTTGAGGAAGCACAGTCGGGGGGGTTGTTTGGGTGAATGTTATTTGGTTGTGTGTGTAAAGTTGTTATTGGTGGGTGGAGAGGTGAGGGAGTGAGGTTTGCCGTTGAGGAATGGGGATGAAATTGAGCAGACGAGAGACAGAAAACAAAAGACAAAGAAACATAAAATGAAAACAAAACACTGGAGAACTGAAGCTTATACGAAAAATGGTCCTGAAACTAGAAAGCAAGATGGCTGAACAGAGATACTGAATGATGGGTGTCAACTTCTGTGTTGGCAGAAATGTTTGATTAATGAAAACGAGTGAATGACTTAAAAGAGATGCAACACAAAAACACTGACTAGACCTTTAACACACAAACATACCTTCTCATACCTTACTTGTCCTTACAGCCTACCCAAGCCTCTGTGCTTGATCCATGATGGAGTTCTCATCATCTCTATCTACTGTACAAACCTCTGGCTTCTTACCTGGATTGTACTGAATCTCTTACAGACCTCAGGTTGATGGCCAACAAATGAAGTATTTGCTATCAGTGATAATTTAGTTGAGTTTGTTGAAAAACCTTCTCTGAGGTTAAGTTCTAAAAATAATACGGATATTATCTGCTGTTTGTTGATTTATCAAATCTGAGGTCAGTTATAATCTGGATTGAGGGTGGCCCCTTTTTGTGACAATGCAAAAACACATCAATGCTGCTTCAACTCTTGCTTTTTTGTCTATGACATCTAAATTCATGATGGTCAGCTCTTGCATTACATAATATGGTTCAGTTTTTGTCTAAATTGTCATTTTTGCATTGTCAAACACACATGCACACACACCCCCAAGCACACTCACTCTCACACAGCAGTACATGTGGTTAGACCTACGCGTCTGTGGCGTGTCGATGGACACTTCGTTGGTATATGCTCCAATCCCATGCTTGCTCCTGGCAGCGAGCTGGAAGGTGTAGGTGGAGAAAGGCTTCAAGTTCTTCAGCAGGTAGGAGGTGGTCGGCTCAAAGCTTATTTTCTTCTGTGAGGATGTGAAAAAGACGTCAGGTAGTGAGACAGAGTAGCAGAAGGAAAAGGTTGCATCTGCTATTAACTACAGGTTGTTGAAACAACAGCATGGACTCTTCAGTTCCCCTTTAATATCAGCATTAATTCATCTTCTGTCTGCTCCACCATCTGTCCAGTCAAACACTTGTCCTTTAATCTGTTATCATCCCTCTGTCCATACATGAGTTTATTAGCCCAGCTAAAATGTCCTCTTAACTACAAATCCAAAGTGAAGGATGAAGCCCCTCCCTTCAGTCCTACCTCCTCTGTGTCGTCAGCTCGTCGGTAGACCAGTTCGTATCCTGTGATCTGGTTGTCTGGGCCACCCTGCGGAGGAGCCACCCAGGACAACAGGATACTGGTCTCGGACTTGGCCTCACCCTTAAATTCTGAAGGTTGGGATGGAACTGCAGAGTTACAAAAAACAGGATTAGCAAAACCCGAAGCGTTTGTTGTAATTTTCTTTCAGGGTGATGAGTGCACACATTTCCAGTGTGGTGTGGTACATCTGTCTGACACTTAATGTGCGCTCTCACCTCCCTGACTTTCAACTCTTACCTCCAGTTTTGGCAATAATCTGCAGGTCCTGGGACAGAGGCCCATCTCCTACAGAGGTGAAGGCCAGCACTCTGATGTAATATGTCTTGTTAGGAGTCAGACCCTGGATGGTGATGAAGTTGGCGCTCCGCACCATCTGCTTCTCCCACTGCACAATAACAGAAAGACAGCACAGTGCATGAATGCAAGCAGACACACAGGTGCACACTCATGTATTGGATACAAGCAGACAACACAAGTTATCAGTCAGTTGTGGTTAATTAGGAGCAACAACAAAGTTAGAGGGAGCAAGGAACACGCAGATGCACACCTGGTTGACTGGCAGAGTGTTGTCTAAGGTGTAGTACACCCTGTAACCAACGACCTGTCCGTTAGGTTCCTCTGGTTCATCCCAGTGGATGATGGCTGTTGTTGTGCTCAGCATACGACCTCTGACCTGCAGGGTAAACAGGAAGAACTTCAGCACCACTGAGCAGGGGTGAAGTGTAGACTGGATTTTTATTGGAGAAAGTTTTGTTGAGAGAGTTAGTTGTTTTGTTTTTTAAATAACTTGAAGATAACGTTTGAAAATCTCACACTGAAATGTGTAATACTCTGTAATTACTGTAATAACACTGTCCCTCAAAATAACAGGCAACCAATTATATATTGCTTTACAGCAAAGCTTGAGATAAAGAAAAACCATAACAGACGAAGGCGCTGAACAATAACGTTTTTCATCTTTTAAAATCAAGTGTTTATTTACGTATATACTGAAAATGTCAGTTTTGTAAAATCAAGGCATCTTGCAGACCTGTCTGGGAGGTGAGGAGGGGGCCTGCTCTGCTGTGCGGGCCTCCACCACCTCGCTGGAGGGACCTTGGCCGATGGTGTTAACTGCTGCTACCCGAAAGTCATAGTGGGAGTACGGACTGAGTCCACCAACGCTGTAGCGGGTCGTGGCTATGCCATCGATCTCTTTATATGGGTCCTCTGAGCCTTTGGCACGGTGCTGGAGAGGAAGAGGGAAGAGAGAGCATGTGTTCATTTAAAGCTGCATTAGTCACCTTTGTACAGAGGATGTACAGTATAGCTCTAGATAACAGTAATAGACAGTTACACCAAAAAAACTCCAGACAGCATTCTCTTTTCTACAAACCAGGATTTGGGCACAACATGCACAAATTACTAATGTGGCTGTCCTGATTTTTGTGAATGAAGTATTTGGTCACTACTTTTTGAGCAGTTTGTGTTTCATTCTTACATTTCATTGCTCACAAGACACCAGAATTTCATTTGAGCTATGTGGGCAACTTTATCACTATCAGGAGAGACAAGGGGTTCTTTTCTTTTGCAGCCATACTTAGGGATTTAGTCAGTTAATAACAGTTTATGTTCATATAAAAATCTAGTGCAGCTCCGGCTGTGTCACAGAGACCTGTGTGCACATGCAGCAGTGCTGTGCGGTAGGTAGTGCATGGGTAAGAGTGAAATGTGTGTGTGCTTGTGGTGTCCTTTACACACCTGGATGATATAGTAGGAGACGGGTTCAGGGTTGCCAGAATCCCAGGTGAGGGTGATGCTTGTTGCAGTTCTCTCCGTCACCACAGGGGTGCCAGGAGCCTTTGGCAGCGCTAACAGGGAAAAAAAGAATGAGAGAGAAGGAGTGAGGAATCTTATGTGCTGTCCCACCATAATGAAAACAACAACAACAACATAAAAAAACATTCAAATTATGGAGCTTAAAACTTGTTCTGACTGAAAAAGTTGGAAACAATTTAATGATGACACGCGTTCAGAATCAGAATGATGCCATGACTGTAATCTCTACACAATAATTAGAAAAACAATTATGAACTAAATTAGTTTGACGACTGGACAAAACAAATCCTGTCACTTCAAAAACTCGTTATCTATCACTTCAAAGAGAGTTTTAACTCGCCACATACAGTATATAATCCAAATTCAAAACTGTGTATATTGACTACTAAATCCAGGCTTGGTGATAACATCAAAATGGGTCAGTACAGAACACAGCAGTCAGAGAAAAGTGATTCTGTGGCCAGCACCAGAAACATGAAAAACGGGGACAGAAGAGATTTTCTTGTAGATTTCCTACAATATTAATTAAATATTGAAATTTCCCTAAACACACAACAAAGCACCAAAACCATTTTCTTCTCCTTCCATTCAGAGAGAGTTGAGTAATAAGATGTTTTACTTTTGTTTTATCACATTGTATTATTTTGCTTATTATCTCTTTGTAATTGTCACTTTAGTGACAAATTATCTTTTCTATTCATTCATATACTCTGCATCTACAGTACGTGGTATGAGTCACTCAGGAAATAGAATAACTTGACTCATCTTCACGTATGCAATCAGGGGTAAACAATCTATTTTTGATAACATCTGGGGCCCATTTAGAATAAAGACTTGTCTGGTTGGGTGGAAACACCTGGGGATGACCCATAAGTAGCCCTCTGCAGCCCTCTGCTGCAGTTTAATTATTTTATTTTTATATATATTTCACTTACTCACGTAATATACTGTATGTATTATTATATTATTATGTTTTTAAAGTCCTGCTTTCGTTAGTGATTCATATTTATTATTTGTGTTGTTGTTTTGTTGTTATGCATTGGTCGTGAATTGAAGACATGGGTTCTGCACGGTTTGGGGCAGATGTTTGGAGTCCTATGGGTTATACAGTATGTTGCTATGTGCTATTATGTTTGGAAATAAATAAAGATATTATTGGAAAAAAACAAACTTGACTCATCTTTTGTCTTTTAAAATAGAAATGTTTCCACAATAGTTCAGCACATCAAGTGCTCATACACAGACAGAATGTGCTGTGGTATTGTCAACTTAACACTTTGCTCTTTTGAATAAAGTCATAATCAAAGTCTCACTCGAGGCAAGGTCAAACCATCACTGCCTCTCTTGCTCGCACACTTTCCTTTTTTCCACACACACTCTGATGAACCCACCTTTAACAATAATTTGGGCCACCTCCTCAATCACGCCTAACGTCGACATGGCGACACATGTGTAATTGTTCGACTGGCGTACGTCAGTCAGCTCCAGGACGTTGCGGCCTATGGGCATGTCGTCCTCGGGCGTCAGGTCCTCTGCTCCCAGCATCCACTTCACGTAGGGCATGGGTGAACCCACCGCCACGCAGGTGATGTTGACGTTCCCCCCTGGCATGATCTCACTGTCCGCTGGGGGGATGGAGAAGCGAGGGGGGACACGACGAACTGGACCGGATAGCAGTGAAAGCAGGGCGGCAGAAGAAAATAAATGATTAGAAATTCATGACAGTGTTGTTGAGCAGAGTGCAGTACAGTGGATAAAAATCAGGGTCTATACCCGGGGGGATGATTATCTTTTTGTAGTGCCATGTGCTTTGAAATGAAGTTTTATGGTGTTCAAAGAAGACTGCAAGCATTCAGACAGTCTGATACATCACCACTATGGCGCATGTGATATCAAAATGTTTTATTCATGGTGTTTTTAGGTGTGCTTCAATAAATATTTTATGAACTGAAACACAAAAGATGCTCATGAAAAAAAAACTCGTAGCAAACACACATGCATTCACAGGGAAAAAAGAGAAAAGAAAGAACACAGGGTACAGTACATCTCAAAGGAGTAAACTGTACAGGCAGGTTTAAACCTTCAGTCCCACACATATAAAACAGCCGAGGCACACAAACACAAATGGCAGTTTAATGGAAGAAAAGGAAATACTCAGGAGAGACTCAAAGGAGCCACACAGTCGTTACAATACCAACCTTCTCGCAGCTCTGCAGAGGGAGGTGGGACAGAGCGCAGCAGGAGGAGGAGGATGAAGGAGGGGGAAACGGAAAATATCAGAGAAGAGACAGGAGATAGAGAGAGAGAAAACACGTTAGACAAAGGGGCATGGCGAGGTGGCAACAGAAAGAGGGGAAAGCCAAGAGAAAAGGAAAGAGAAAGAAGGAGAAAGAGAGAAAGAGGAGAAGGAGGAGAGAATAAAAACAGAGGCCATAAATGGCCAGCGTGTTGGTGAAAGCCTTCCACTGGCGGCTGTCTCCATAGACCGCCTGTCAAACACTCACTGAGCAGCACCGCAAGATTTTACTGGCCCTGCAAGCACTGTTAGACGCACATCACTGACTCTGTGCTGTTTGAGTGTTTCAGTGTGAGAGTGCGCGTGTATTTATATATATAAAGATATATATATATGACATAGATGTGTGTGTACGTCCAGTTGTGTGTGTGTTTATTTCTCATCTCCGGGAGTGAGAAAAGCATTTTACGCTGTTTAAAGCTCTTTTCTTTTTCCTTTTTTTGGGGGTGGGGATAGTGATGGTGGATGTGGTGGAGTTGGGGGCAGACAACAGAGCAAAAGGCCCCGGGAATGAAAATGTCTCTAAGATGCAAAAAATTTGGTGAATATGAGTGTGTGTGTGTGTGTATGTGTTTGTGTTTTGAAGGAAACAGTGCCTGAGGAAGTGAGATGCCTGTCAGATTTGGGGAGAAACACAAGTCTTAACCAGACAATGATTTGGTTTTTTCCCTCTGAGGTCTAAAGGCTAAGAGTTGAGGGCAGAGAGATTAATAGCCTGAGTGAAACATTCAGCCCTGTCTCAACTTGACGTAGAGGAGCTCTCATTTAAAAACCATCCAGTTTTACGTCTCTACAGATAAAGATTTGTAAAACATAGAAAGTCTAATAGCATCACATCACATCACATTAATATGATAAGTGCACATTCATAACAGAAGGTGTCTATGTAAAAAAAAAAAAAGTATGAATACACTCCATGAAAAGAAGCCCCAAACTGCACATTCATTATCAATGTGGTCCATAAACCTAACAGGCTGGCTTTTATCCCTCTCTTACCTCTGACGTAGAGGTTAGCTGGGGTGGAATAGCGTGTCCCATAGCTGTTGGTGGCAACACACTCATACTTCCCCTGGTCTGACTCCTCACTCATCTCTATCTGGAGGGCACCTGGATGGAGGGAGGGATGGAGAGGAAGAGAAGAAGAATAGGGAGGGGAGACAGAGAGAGAGTCACACAGAAAGAGAGAGAGGGAGAAAGAGCAATCACACAAAACTGGATGACATTAGGTAAACTGGGTACAGTTTATAAACACATCAACATCTACAGTAAATGGTAAAAACTTCAGAAAGGGTAAATGGGTCAGAGTTTTCAGCAAAAACAAGCTGAACTCTCTATGAAGAACAAGGGGCTAAAAAAGGACCCAAGTCTATTGGGAGGCATTAACAAGTTTCAAGACTCTGCCTAAAACAGGGGCCAGCCTCCTGATTTATAAATGGTAAGACAACAAAAACAAAAAAAAAGAAAGAAAAAAAAAGATACTGATAGAAAGCCTACAAAAATGCAGAATGTAGTCTACATGCAAGGCAGAAACAAATAAACCAACCAGCCAAAAGGTGGAGAAATCCAGTCACAAATACAGCATTTAGAAAAGTCTTTGCTGAAAATTGAGATGCAGTTACATTAGGGAGCAAATCATGTTTCAGTTTTCAAGGATAAAATCTGACAAAGTTATTGCCATGGCAATAAGGCATCCCCCAACCCTTTCGGATCCACCAATGGGATCAGGAGTGTGATGTCATTTTAAAACACGCCCAATAAGGAGGTAAAGACATCAACCGACCTCCATCAAGGCCAACAGATTCAAAAAGCAAAAAGGAACGACATACGCAAAGCCTTGGGAAGGGACCGATGCTTTCTCGCTCCCTGAAAATAGAAAAACTGTCAAAAAAGTCAACCAGAGGTTCTTTAAAGATGGTGTGGTAAGGCAAAAAAGCGCCCATAAAAACTTTATCAAAAAAGTGGTTGTTTGGGGCTTTTTATCGGTAATGAGAGAGAAAAGAGAAAGTAATGGTAAAAAACTATGAAGAAATGCATGTGTGTGTGTGCGTGCAGGTTTGTGTATTCATGCGTGTGTGTGAGCACACTAATGTCTGCAAGTGTGTCTGAGTCTTCACCATCTGGACTTTTCAGGCTGAGCGAATAACAGCTGGGAGGGAAAACAAAAGTGGGACGTTTGATTGGGCAAATATAGACAAGGTAGAGAGACAGGCTGGGCCAAGCTTAGGTCAAGACCCCCCAAAAAGAAAAAAAAAAAAAAAAAGAATAAGAAAAAAAGGGAAATCAGGTCATAAAAAAAGTAAAGTATGCTTTGTTACCTCAAACTAAGCAATAAAAAAACAGGTTGTAAATATCATGCTTTAGATTGGAAACAAAGAATATGTAAAAAGCTAAATGATGTTAAACTGGTGAATACAGAAGAGAGATCACAATATGGCAAGGAAGGAAGCGATGGATTTCTGTGTTACAAAGTGAACGTTGAGGCGGAGATGGAGAAATGAAAGGATGAAGAGAGGATGGAAGGCGAGAAGAGGGGAGGTGATTAAAAGTCATAGTATAATGAATTGCTTGCTCAATTCCGATTCCCCCTCTTGCGCCTGCTGCAGATCTGAAGCAGCTGGATGAGTCTGACCAATGTGGCAAAGTCTTTCTGGACTAGAACCCACACTGATGAGCCCGATCCAGAGCTGCTCTGCTTTTTTTTTTTCATTAGATCTCAGAGACAAGCAGGAACGAGGGGTCGAAAAGGAATCGGGCCACTGTGTCATGTTGGTCCTCCCAGCAGTCTTACCTCGTATGGGCGTGCCACCTGAGTGGGCAATGAATGCACGAGATTAGAGAAGGAGAAGAAGAAGAAAATGTTAGTACCACAGAAGGGGAACGGGATACGGGAGGGAGGGACTTAGGGGTTGGGGGGTGGGGGACTGTGGGGAGTTGGGAGTTGGGAGGGGAGAGGGTAACTTTGAAGGAAGAAGAATCAAATCAGAGAGAAAAGACTCAAAATATAGATCCTTAGAGAGAGAGAGAGAGAGAGAGAGAGAGAGAGAGAGAGAGAGAGAGAGAGAGAGTAGGAAGAGGAGGCATAGAAGGAAGAAGGCAGAATAAATAAAGACAGAATAAGCCCAAGAGGAGAAAGACAGATACTACGTAGAGAGACAGAGTGACAGAGCTATAAGGAGATGGATTATTGATTTGACTTCATTGACTTACAGCAGTGGCAGATGTGGCTGTAGGAGTGGGGTAGTGTCTGCACTGCTCTCGGCTGGCTCTCTAAGAGGTGGAGTTAACTGCCCTGAGTCTCAACCTGCTCTTGTCCTCCATGTAGGTCAAACCTTGGTTTAATCTCACTACTAGAAGACTCTATCGATTTAAGTACTTAAACACATATTACTGTTGTTTGTCCAAATGTTCCTAAAGGAAAAATCCACCCTCCAACACTTGATGTTTAAAAATATTCTCCCTAAACCATATCTTTTTTTGTGCGTGTGTTTTTTTTCTGGTGTGTAACTGGCAAAAGCAGACAATGTGACATCGAGTCCAAATCCTTCCATGGGGGCCGCCCACAACTGAGTGTGACAGCCGAGAAATTGTCAACAATCTAAAGCATCAGTGGTAAATGTCAAGTCGATGTCTCAGCCCTTCAGAATCAAAGAGCGAAGGGTGTGTTTACGGATTCAGTATCTTAGATCGACCATCAGCAGTCAAACTGTGAGAGGTTCGTTCGTGGTGGGAGGGGGTGAAGACAATAGACTCATGTTAGACACTAGACTGTTGTGTCTGGTTTCGGCGCTGCGAAACAAGTTTATATGTTTTACAATTAACACTTGAAGTGTTTGAGGCACTTGAAAATTACATTGAGTTGATAAACGCAAAACCCCCACTTTGGTCTCTCAATTTCATCTATCATTTATTTTTGTTATTGTTTGATCTGCCCGCTGTTTTCTCAGTAAATTATTTGGTCAATAATATGTCAGAGAGTAGTTCAAATTGATCACAATTTCCCAGAGCCCAATGTGATGTTTTTTCCCCCTTCAAATTGCAAACAAAATTGCTTGTATTGTGCAACTAAACTGAGACTGCATCAGTCAATGGAATAAAACAGGAGCAAATACAGAAAAAGCAGCAATTTTACACACTGAAGGGAAAGGGGCTGTTTGGTGTTTTGGCCTAAAAAATAACTTCAATCAACCATCGAAAATGCCTCAAGCTAATTTTCCATCACAGACTAATGGATTGATGGGCCAATCTACCAATCTAAACTAATAGTGGTCACACACAGGCATCTTATCTATAATATTAGGGTTAGGGTTATTATATTAATACTATTATCAATTTAAGGAAGAAAATCCCTGAGAAAATGAATGTTCAAAGAAACTGAATTTATAGCACTTTTTGGGAAAAATTACCAAATATAGAATTGAAGAGTGGATTTTGTGAACTACCATACTAAAAAACACAGTATCAGTGTCCACAGTAGACCAGTATTTTCTTCTCAGCAGTTACCAAGTTTACTACATAGTACACATACTGTTACTACACTGTGTGGCCAACGTCTACAAGTCTGAAACCTGGCAGCTATTGATTTCCCTCCAGTGGCTCCACCAGAGGCCTACCTAACAGCTATCTACAGCTGATGGCTTATTGAGCGGAAACTCTATACAGCAGAGCGGACAGAGTAAGTGGGTGAGTGAATGACCGAGTGAGTGAGTGGGTGAGTGAGTGAGGGACAGAATAATTGAATAAGTGAAGGAGTGGAAAAAGTAAATAGGTGAGTGTGAGGACAAAGTTATTGCAGTTCTTTGGGTGTGGAAAGGCTGCAGGTGCACAGGTGAGGGTGAGGCCAACTACCTCAGGGGTGACAGATGTGGTGTGTGTGTGTGTGTGTGTGTGTGTTTGTATATGTGTATTCATGTCTATGTGTGTGTTTACAACCAGTTTGTAGCACCTATAGTAGGCTATGTTGACTTAACCAAAACAATGAATGGATGTCTTCAGAGTTGAGTGTGTGTGTGTGTGTGTGTGTGTGTGTGTTTGCATCTGTGTCTCATTTTATATTGTGTGTGTGACTGTTAGTAAAATGCATGCCATGCATTTTAATAACACCTCAACATTTGCATAGGTGAGCAGCAGCAGCAACAGTAGCAACATTAGTGAGCAGTATATAAAAGTGGACTGTGAGGGTGTGGGCCTTGGAACAGAAGCACTTACCAAAGGACTCTGTGGTTAAAAAGATACAGAGAGAAAAGAAACAGCATAGACATGGCATTATAATCTGACCGTTGGATACACAGAGGAGTTGATTTAGTAGAAACACCTTGAAAAAGCACTGGAACTTCAAAAAAAGTCCTCTGTATTGGTTATTTACACAAAAGTCTGAGCTTAAGAGAAATGTGAAAGTCATTTATGTTATCGTTACACAGAAGAAGCAAGGCTAATATATCTGACATTTTAACTTTTAACATTACTTCTAATCCTTATGATTCATTTTTTTTTCTTCTGTAAAATAAAAGTCAAAAGGGAGTCTGAGCAGGCTGTTGAGGGCTGAGCCAGAGAATTAACAACAACAAAAAAAACAGGGACAGAAGCAAAGAAGGTTGTTGTCTGTAAAGAAGGCAGAGAGTTGGGTGTTCAGTCACAAGAAAAGAGGGGGTTTCGGGTCCAGAGTTGGTCCCTGGAAGCAGAAGGAGGACTGAGGAGGGGAGGGGACTTGCTACAACAAGTTGGGATGTGACACACTACTGTGGCTTTAGAAAAACTGACTCAAATGGATTGAGCGGGTTGATTTGAACTGATTCTATTCTGTATGTGTTTTTAGTAATCTGTCTTTTAATTGAAAGGATTCTGTCAGTGTATTTCCTAAATAAAAAAAAGAAAAGAAAGCAAAAATAACAAAAATCTTGGATACAATGTCTGTGAGTTGATTTCACACCCACGCAAGACACGCTTTCCAGGAAATGAGGAAAAACCAAAGGTTATTTGATTGTTAAGTCACAGCAGTGAGCTATCTTAGGGAGGCCACTCCCTCCATACATGCCACCATCACCTGGGTTTTACCTTCCAAATTCTGTCAGTGGAGAAATTTGCTGAGATATATGACTAGAGACATGGAGCACACTGATGCGTGTTGTTACAAATATTTTATAATGTTTTTAGTAAGTGAAAAATTAAACCGTTCGTGATGGTGATTTGCAGAGGAAGACCTCAGAGAGTTTGCAGAGAAAAAATGGGAGTTCACTTTTAAAGGCCTTGAGGAGTTTAGAGGGGTTTGGCAACCATACACAGTCAAATCATAGCACAGCAGCAGCAGCAGAGAGGGGCAGCTGAGAAACACAGCCAGTAACCACGGCACGAGGAGTGTGGAGCAGCAATAAGAAGAGGGGTGAACGAGGGCAAAAATAACAGAAACTCTGTAGGAACAGAGAAATAAAAAATAGATTGGCTGGGAAAAAGACAGAGAAAGGAACGGATATCGTAGGAGGGATAAAAGCAAAGTAGAGAGGAAGAAACCTTCAGGTTGAAATAAAAGCCAGGGGTTGAAAGGAAACGGAAAGAACAGAGGGATAAAAGAGCTGGTTACCTGAGCGGAGCTGCTTGATTCGTCCATTGTTATTGGACGTGTTGACCGGCAGGAAATCCTTGAACCAGGTAATTTCTGGGTCAGGGTTGCCGCTAGCAGCACAGAGCATGGTGGCGGTCCGGGAACGCTCCACCACTTTCAACTGGGGTCCCATGTCTATGGTGGGGAACCCAGAGGGCAGCTGGTCCTCTGCAAAGATCAAAAACACATCTTCAGCTGAGCAGCAGAGAGCAGTGGCCTTTTTTGTGCTCTACTCCCACAACTAAAGTGCCCTTTCCAAAAGTGTCTATGTAATGGATTTTATTTAAAGTGGATTTTTATTAAACTCTAAATTTTCAATACAGGAAAGTGGAGATTAGACACAATTTTACACCAGATAGAGTTATACTAGAATTTCAGATTTTTAGGCCTGCCTTTTTTTTTTTTTTTTTAATTGATCAAATTTGCTTTTATACCAGTACCTCTTATAATGGTACGTAGGAGTTGAAGGTGTTAACTCATTTTTTAGCCGCCCTCATGCTTTTACTCTGGCATCCCTACTCATCTGTTGTGACATCTCCAGCACATAGTATTGTTGTCACTACTGTCACTGTTCACCCAAATACAGTACATAGCTGTTATTGTAAATAATAAATATCAACAATCCACCAATGTGTGATCATATTTGAGTGTTTATTTCTTTTCTTTTTTTCAACATACTGCCAAGTGACTGCAGAACTATCCTTTGTTGTATAAGTGCCCTTGGTTTGAATCGCTGGCATACTGTGTCACTTGTGAGCATAAGCCAATGGGACATCCTCATGTATGAGGATTAGTAAGAACTACCTTTCACACAGGATAAAGGAGGATAATATCTTCATATTACAATGTCCAGCTTCCCCCTAAGGGGAATTTCACACAAAGCCGTGTCCACAGAAATGTCCTTCCAGCTTTCACATAACACTAGGCTGATATAATGTCACCTTATCAGGGCTACAACCAATGTTTCAATGAACTTGGCATCATTCTGCCTCAGTTTTCTAGCTACTAATGCTTCCTGTCATCAGTGTTGCCAGATTGCCTATTTTATAAGGGAGATCAAATCGGTGAGTTCATTAGGCTCTGCATGCAGTGACTGATAAACAGACAAAACATAATCACATTCAAGTTTATTGCAACTAGACTGAAACTTTTTGCTCTGTGATGAACGGCCTGTTCTTATCAACTCATATAAATAAATATATTGTACAAGTCACTGCAGAGATAATGTTTTCATTACTGTGACTGTGCATAGTTTGCTGCAACTTGTCATTTTCACACTTGTGTGTAGATTAAATAAATGCGATGAATGAATGAAAGTGTTGGTTAGCGAGCTTTTGAGGTGTTTCTGTTACACTCTGCCTGACCAGGCTGATGTGTCCTGTTCTGCTAAGCCTGCTGACATTAGCTCCACATTTATTGTATACTGTAGATGTGAGTGTGGTATCAATCATCTCATCTTCAGTAACTCTCAGCTACAAAGTGAATACGTGTACTTGCCCAGATCACAAACTATCCCTATAAATGAAGCTGTCTGCTTCTGAGTTCTGTTACCTGCAAATCCCAGGCCACTGCACGACTAAAGCAGATAGTCTGTGTTCAGCAGAAAAGATAACATGAGCCCTGAACTGACACCAAACAGGTTTTAAACTTCTCTGGGTAACTATTACAGTTTGAAAAGGTTTGCATGGAAATTGGCAGCTAGTCACATGCGGGAGCCGAATTTAGAATCAATTTAGAGTCAAAATATGTTTTGCATGAGCCTTGAGCCAGGAGGCAAGACTTTTAAAAAATCCAATAGAGAGGTCAAATAGAATAAGTAACATTTCATTCCATCTGACAAACTACCTCACTAAAGCTTTGGGCTACCAATCTCCGAATAAGAATCAATTGAAAATCAAATACTCTCTGTTCTGCTGGGAATCGGTAGCAATTCAGCTACACAATTTTGTCCAACTGAGTCCATTGCGCGCACACACACATACACACACATACACACACACACACACCTCTTTGGGATTTCACCCTTGCATAAAATCAAATAGACGAGTCCAATAAAGACACATCCACTGGGACTCGCACCCTTTTGGGACTGCAAATCAAATGTGATACCATAGACCTCCGAGGCAATTAAATCAAACATGAAGAGTCATTCCACTGTGATAGAGGAAATCAAAGGCAGCGGGCCAACTTCATTCAGCTCAAGTGGGAGAATTAAGAGAAGGGAGGGGACAATGCTTGGAGGAGGTGGGGGAATCAAAGGAGACAGAACTCAGTCTGAAACTGAAAAGATAACTGCATTCATTCTTGGAATCAAATAGGTTCAGAGCAAATCATCAGCTTTTAAGAAACAAATTCCTAACTTTGTTCAAGGCTGCACTTTGAAACTGCAAAGTAAAATGTCAGATCCATGACTCATGCATAAAAAAGTGGGTTAGACATAGTGAAAAAACAGGCAGACCAGCAAGGAGCATGTCTTCCTGCATGTTTGCGATGTAGTCTATTTTAATTTTTCCCTCATCTTTTTATTTTTTTATTTCTTTTTTACCCACAATCCCTTGTGACTTTATCCCTCTCAACCACAGAGAGCCTCATTAACGGGAAATCCTAGAGCTGAACCTCGCCAAGGAGATGCTAATTCTGGTACTAGCCCATCGAACCATAGCCAACGGGTCGTGAGACGTTGGCTTCGCGAACGCGTGTGTGGCCTTTTAACAGCTCCGGTTTCAATCAATCACAACTCCCAACAAATGGAAACACAGACATGATAAACCGAGAGAACAAGATGAGAAGGTGTTTGTGTGTACGAGTGTTGTCTGTGTGGGCGAGCGGTGAAGGAGGGCAAAAGTGCAAAAAAAGAAAAGAAAAAAAAGGAACGAGCAAAAGAGAACAGAGTAGAATAAAATAGTGAGAGACAAAGAATGAGAGACAGAAAGGAAAACAAAGGGAGAGAGCAAGAGAAAAACAGACGGAAAAAGAGGGAGAGCACAAGGGACCCATACAGCATAACAATCCTGATTCTCTCCGCTTTCATTATGCAAACGCTTACTTCAAAGCCGAGCCCTCATAGGCAGGAATAATGCATTCTATTTCATCTACCTGGGGTGGGACACCTAACTGAGCAACGAGGACGCACACTTAGACTGCTACCCGTCATGCAACCCCTGACGCGTGAACACAAGGAGGGAAAAGTTGCACACATGTGTTGTGTGAACAGAAGTGCGTAGGAAGTTTAGACAGCCAATAGCACAGGAGATGCACTGGATGGAAATGAAATGCACACACACACACACATGCACTACACAGGTGCACAAAGACATATACACACACTTGCACAGACAAAAACAAACAAAAGCTTTTTTAATTTAAACCTGACAAGGTGTGAGGTGATAGCAGTGAAAGTGTTAGAGGGCTGATTGAACGGGATGATGCACAGACACAGACACAGACACAGACACACACACAGACACTTACACACACACGTGCAGAGACAAGTTAACACATGCACATAACTAGCCTCCCACCATCCATCATGGGGACAGGTGTAAGCAACACCAAAGTGTGTTTGGGACAAAGCTGCTCCCGCATTTGTGTGTGTGTGTGTGTGTGTACGTGTATGTGTGTGTGTTTTTAGCCCGTGTGTGAGTCTGTGTCGCTGAGCAGTAACAGTTAAGAACCCCCTGAGGTCAGAGCAGATGCGTAACCCTACACTCCCTCGTTGACAGAGCCTTCCACACATCCCACTGTTTCATTTGGACGTGCTCCCACTTCAGTGTTTCCACTGTGTGCGATCCAGATAATTTCACAGCTCATAAAAAAAAACCCGGTCTCATAATCATGGGAACCACTGTGCGAACACTGTCCTCTTTATATGAGGCCCAAAATGAAATCCACACACACACATGCTTGGTGAGTTTGTCATCTGTAAATCTGGAAGACTGCAAGTTAAGTCTGGTGTTACAGTCATGGGAACTAAGGCATGAGCCGGCCGCTGTATTAGATGATTATGTCTAATGTTTGCACCTGCAAAGTGAACCTGTTGATGTCATTCAGGACATAGAACGGATGGATCTAATACAATTAACACCGGTCTAATATATTGCGAACCAGTGCAACAGTCCTGCTCTACAGCACAACTGTGATTCTATGTTACTTATTTGTTCAGATGGTGCACTGCTGATTCACTTCTGGTTTTCTTTGTGAGGCCACAATTTGCTTTGCGTTTTGTTAAATTCATAATTAATTCATTAAGTGCACAATCTTTTGTCAAGTGTTTGTGAGCCGCACCTTACTGTGAGGTTGCAGTAGAAGCAGCACCAGTTTACCTGTATATAGACTACTATAACAGGTAGAAATATAGGGAATGTGAGTTAAAGATACATTTCAGCTTAGCTGGTTTTGATCCTTCTTTTTTTTCTTTTTCAATCCTTTGGTAATAATAACCTTGTTGAGACTAAAAAGTTCGAGAACATGGTGATGTCCCTAAGAGAAGTCAGATGGGGTGAGGAACAGGAAGCAGCTGGCCCCAGCCGGGCCAAACTTATTTGGAAGATAAAACGAAGGGGAACAGTAAAATTACTATCCAAACTGTCTGTTGTAATTATCCACAACATTTTACAGACTCCCTTTCTGGTTTACATTTGACCTACCACACTTCTCTTAGCAACATTTCTGCTGCACTCTGTTGAACCCACTTTCCTTTTGGTTTAAATACGCTGACTGAACCGTGGGTTTGTTTACAACTGAGCTGATCATCTGACCCACCCTTCTTTCTTCTCCATTCACTATGCAGATGTCAATGTTCTTAGCACATACTCAACAAAAATGAAGTGCTACAAATTTATTGATAAAGCTGACAATTTTATATTTTCAATTTACAACTTTTTTTTTTCATTCAAACAGACACACCCTCAGCTTCATGAATTATACAGCATCAGACTGTACAGTGGATCCTACAGCACATAATTGCTCTCAAGTTCATTATTATTTCAGCCATTGCCAATCACGGCCATTTACTGGAAGCCAAGATTTCAATTAGCCTGGTTCTAATCCACAGTAATTAAGCCGGCTGACCTTAACACCGGATCCCTGCTGTCAAACAGTCAGTCAGTCAGTCACTGGAGCTGTGTCTTTACAGAGCCAGGGGAGACAAGGAGACATGACTGACAGGAGGCCGTGTGCGTGCGTGTGAACCTCTGTGTGTGTGTGTGTAAGAGTGGGTAGGCATGTGTGTGTGTGTGTACTTTGTAACTGACGTTTGGACTGACAGTCTATCAGGGGCTATTAGCTGCTCCCGGGTGGCCTCTTATTCATCCGCAACACAATGACTCCTCTGAGGAGTAGAAAGAGGCTAATCACTACATAAAGACTGACTGTCTTAGATTGAGGATAGATTTGTCTGAGAGTGTGCTTGTGTGTGTAAGGGTATGCATATGTATTCACCTGTGTGTGTGTGTGTGCGCGTGCTGTGTGCAAGAGTGGTTGTGTTCTTGACAAAGAGAAGGATTGGAGATGAGTGGATGGGGGCTCCCATCACGCAGGCAGCAGGAAAAATCAAAAATGGACGCTGAGACACATATACAAATTTACACGCGCAGCCGAGCCTGCTACGTGCACACGCACACTGATACATGGACACACACAGACATAAACACACACACACACACAGACATAAACACACACACACACACAGACTCGAGCAAAGACAACCGTGTGAGACAGGAAAAATTCTGGATGGATGGAGCGGAACAGCGCTGAAGATGCAAAGAGTGGTCTGATGTGAATAATTTAGAGGTTGCTGTGTAGTGGACCTAAGAGCATATGGAGAGAGAGACAGAGATGGGAGCGGGACGGAGAAAAGGGAGAAAGTGTATGGAGAGATGGAGAGAAAGAAGGGGTGAAATGAAGAGAAAGTAAGGAAAGGAATGAACTTGGGGGAGACAAAAACACAGACGAGACGGAGCAAGAGAAGAGAGGGAGAAGGAAGAGTTGCAGACTGTTGTTACTAACCCTCAGAGAGACAGGAGGGAACAAGAGAGAGAGAGAGAGAAAGAGAAAGAGAGAGGGAAGGTGGTAGAACAATAGGCTGCACGTCCTTTCCCCATGAGCATGTACTGTAAAGGCAGGCAATGTGATTATCCACACTCGAGCAGTTTCCCTCACTAAGACACTCTAGAGCTTCAAACTACCGGTACATAATGTTCTCCTAATGGACTCCACTAACACTAACATCACTATCTGCATTAATGGACTCTCTCTAACACTAACACAACCATTAACCGCAGTGGACCTAGGCTTACACTTGCATATTTATATATATCTACACAAAGATACAAAAAAAAGCATCCTGTGAGTCTGCAAGACAAGCTAAACTTCACCAGTCAGAACGTATGAGGACCTAGTGGGTGGTTGTACCTTTACGAGGTAAAACTATTTCTTTCCATAAGAACCCTGCATTAGGCATTTAGAAATATATGAGCACACAGACACACACACACAAATACATACTGTAAGTGTATGAAAAGTTAATGCAGTAGTTATAAGAGACTTATAGATTATATTAGTCAATAATTTCTTAACAATTACAACTACTCCTGTGATGCATCCATCCACATCATGTGAATGACAGTTCTTATAGACATTAGCAAATCCCCACAGTGTGTTAAAATGGTTCATAAATTCACAAAGACATGTTGAGCTCAAAGGTTTACTCTTATCTCATCTCACTCATTATCTGTTCACACATCAGTTAAGGATGCCACAAATACATGATATTGTGTTAGAAAGATTTTAGAGTTTTCATTAAGCCTTAATTATATGTTAATTATAATTGTGCTTGACAGCTGGTTGGGAACAAGAGTATCCTGTGTGTGTGTTCACACTGACCTCGTAGCACACTTAGTCTGGTGGTGGCAGTGATATCTCCTGCAGAGTTAGAGGCCTGACATTCGTAAATAGCCTCATCTCTTGGGGTCCGCAGTGGCTGGATCCTCAGGACCGAGCCGGACCCATCGTCAAACTCTATTACCTGTTTGAAAAAAAAAAAAACCTTATTGAAGTGACTGGATTTTGTATTTTCATATTAAAAATGGAACTAATGACGTGTTAAGTGAAAGTCATCACATGTGGCTTGATTGTTTCAGCAAAAAGTTGGTGGAGGCCAAAACACAGGTTAAAGGAGAGCTAAAGTTGCAAAAAAGAAAAAAGTTACATCCCTTTACAACAACCCCTTCGGTGAACCAAAGTGCTTTATAATAGATATAATAAATAAAAGGGAATAAGCAAAGACAATTAAAAACAATAAAAGCAAAAAAAAAAATAGAACAAAATAAAATAAAATAAAAATAAAAGTGTCACCATGCTACTGGATATTAAAAGCCATCCTAAATAAATAGGTTTTTAGTCTAGATTTAAAGAGGCACTTCCAGCAAAAGTTGGTTAGTTTGTCAGCAAGTTAACTGTTATAAAACAAAGTCAGTGCTCCATTAGAGATTCTTTCCACCACCCCCTCTCTTGATTCACCAAGCTATATATTGCACTGTGGTACAGATAGATATACTAGCAGCAGGCTTGTTTAGCTGATGATCAGCTGAACCACTGGACCCTTACTGCTGCTGTTGTTTCATTTTTATTTCACCTTCAACGTTGTTTGCAGTTCAGTGACAAACTGCAATTTTCAGAGACAAAAATTCTTTGAAGGTCTTTTCCTAGTTTTTAATTTACTGAAGGGAGCTGAGGGGGTAGAGTGTGTGAAAAATGAGAGCACTAGTCAGGTTTAATGCTTAGCCACTAGGCATACCTGGGGCACAGTCTAGGATCAATCATGATCGTACACATTAAAATGAAATTCAGGCAGCGCCAGACAAGCAGTCAATTGATTGTTATAGTTAGGAGTGAATTGTCCTTGATTAGGCCTCATATCCCTTTCATATTTTAGAAATGCAATAACTTTAGATCTGTTAGAGCGGCTGGATTGTACATTATAAATGCTCTTGCATAAGTTTAATACATGCATAAAGTAGATCTGGATTCTGATTTCTGAGAAGGTTTCCGCTGACCGAAATCCAATAAAAAAGAAATCCCACAACAAGTCATGATGGACAGGACAGCAGAGAGAAACATACAGTTGGTCATCAGAGCGTATACAGGGGTAGATTAAAAATAAAATATCTCCCCCGAGTGTTTTAATCACAAACATGGAGACACCAAGATGAACTTAAACCTGGGAGGGAACTCAGCTTATTAAAGTGGAAAAGCACCCTGAGCTCACGGTGACACTGACTGGCTAGGAGAAAGGCAGGTTCAACATCTTCATCTAAGAGTGACTGGTAAGGTGGTGAAATAAATCAAAGGTAAGAGCCTTCAGGAAACTAATAAGACGATCATATAAGAATCTCATAAACTGTAGCCCAAGGCATCATCTGACATATGAAAGGGTTGGCGTACACACCATTTCACCCAGTTGTATAACCTTTGGAGAACAAGTGAAGAAAAGCAAACGGCAGGTAAACCGATCAAGTCTTTCACGACACAATTTTGGCTTAATATGCAAAATGGTAGTAGATGGTGTTCATGTAATCCCAGAAACAGGCTGTCTATAGAACACAGCCCTCATTATGGGCTTAAATGCTAACTTTTATTGCGGTAATGACAGTAGTAACAATGCACACGTCTCCCAGCAGGCACTCTGGTTTGTCATCAAAGGAAGCGCACAGGTGTAACTAACAACATTAATGATGGTCCTGTTTTATTCAGACAATTCCAGTGAGTCTGCACGCACATTAGCAGAGCTGTGAAACGGGCTAAGCTGACTGTAAGGGAGCCATTTAAAGCGACAAATGAGAGTTATTTTGATCATTTACTGATTGTTGAAATGTCAGAAAGCTGTGAAACGAACTCATTATTTCCCCAGAAATCGGGGTGTTGTTTTTAAATGTCTGCTTTGTCCAAACATCCAGTCCAAAAGCCAAAGACTGTCAAAGATATTTACAACCAGTGAAAATGTACTTGGCATTTGCGCTCGAGGAATTTCTTTTACTTTTTGCTTTCTTATGAGTTTGATAAAAAGACATAACGTATTTGTATCTCACCTCCACTGTGAAATATGGAGGTAGAGCAAACAGCATGGTGACTGAAAGCATGTGGTCACAGCTGGTCTGTCTCTGCCCAGATGTGAAAGAAACTATATTTGCATCTCTAAAGTTTTCATACACAGGCCTCTCTTCTGGAACTCAATTGACTGGTGAATTGATTGATCTACCAACTGTTTCAGCTCAATCAGCCTCAGGTGTGTTGTGTGACACTACAGCTTTCCATGAACCTCTATCATGGCCTATCCTGTTCCTATTTCAGTTTACAACACCTTCTGGGATGAGCAGAAATGGATGAGCAGAAATCGATGCCAGTGTAGGGTTATGAGCTCCTTAATCAGTATCTCAGCAGCATACCTCGAATCTCTGGTTGCTGACTTTTTTGCCTTTTTTGTTCCAGACAATCTTTGGCTGAGGATCCCCCGTGGCCTGGCACACAAAGGAAGACACTCCACCCTGGACTCCTGTTTGATCTTCTGGGATTCGTGTGAATCTGGGGGGTGCTGTAATAAAAGATGCAATCAAAAGAGTTAGGTCAAGTTCAAACCAATATCTGTCTCTGTGTCTGTGTGTGTGTGTGTGTGTGCGTTTACCCAGGAAAGCATAGGAGATGAAAAAGTTTTGATGGATGGGTTATATAATGATCTATAGGACAACACATTACCATCAGGACTATATTAGTAATTCTTTTCATACTCTAAATTCTGTGATGGATTATTGTGTTCTCCACAACTGCACTTAAGTACCGTGATACCACTTAATATACTACTATAATCTGGCATTCACACATCTGTAACACTTACACCACTGCTGTGCTAAAAAAAAGAGTGTGGGAAAGGGAAATAGCAGATGTGTGTGTGTAGTTTAAATAAAATAGGGTGAGGGACGTTGCAGTTGCTAGGTTGTCCAACTTAAAACATGTCACAATATTCTTGAACGCTGTGGCAGTTTTAGTGTGTTTGTATGTGACAGTGTGAGTATATTCTTGGAGTACAGGTGCACCTATGTCTGCCTTTCAGTACAGTTGTTAATGCGGGAGGCTTTGTGTCGGTGTGTGCGTCTTTTTTTTTTCTCCCGTACACGTGTGTGCACGTTCCACCATGTTTTTCTCTCTGTCCCTGTACCACCAAAGAAGCTTAATATTTCTGTGCCATAAAGGATTTATGAAGACTTACTCCTGACATGACCACTAAAACCCCTCGCTCCGGGGACGCCAACAATATCATAACCACAGCCTCCGCTGGATTGTGACATCACGACATCAAAAAGATTCGGCACGTCAGTCATGGCACGTCACCGCCAGCTCGCCTAATGGCATTCCAGCCAAACCAGAAAATCCCTACTTAAGGGCTTACCGCCAACCGCCCTGACAAAGGGAGAGAAATTGCTTTTTGCTGTTTAAAAGGAGGGAGGGAGAGAGGGAGAGACGCTAAGCTTTTCAGAGAAGGAGAGAAAAAGAGAGAGAGCGCGCTGAAAGAGTGGGGACGGCTGAACAGAAGCGCGGGTGAGATAAAGAGAATGAGCGAGAGAGACAGATGGAGAGCAGAATGGGTAAGGAAGAGGGGAAAAAAAACATGAACAACAGAAGTGAAGGCAGAGAGGAAGATGAGCAGGAGGTGGATTGGAAAGAGAGTGAGAGAGGGGGGCAGAGTGGGTGAGACAGAGGGAGAACGAGCCAGATGTACAGAGAGCCCCAAGCTGCCCAATCACCTCTACACCTCACTGGCCCACGGCCAAATCCACCTCAATGACTGAATACAACACAGTGTGTGTGTGTGAGAGAGAGAGACAGTGCATATGTAGCTGCTTATTTTCCATCCTTGCATATCCCAATTTACCTTTGTATGCACATATGCACATATGAGAACTAAATGATGGAGTTATCAGACAAACAGTGATAGTTGATTACTTGTTGTTCGAACATGTCACATTAATCAAAAATACTTGTCAGGTAAATAAATAAACAACAACCATGAGTTGTAACCCTGATAGTTTAATTAACGCATGCACGCAGTTCATACGTGTACATGTAGGCCATCATACGGTATGGGTACGTGATGCATGAGTGACTGGGCAAATGTGCGTGTGCCCATCTGAGAGATAGAACGACTGAGGGAACGAGAGAGTGAGTGAGAGGGAAACAGAAAGAATGAGGAGTGGGAGAATCGCTCTCTTAATCCTCTTGCTAATCTCTCGCCCACAAAACAAATGAAAATTGTAAAGCCAGCAGAACCATACTAAAAGGCACGGTAGATCTTTCAATTGCTTTTTTATCTTTCTCCCCCTTCTCTTTATCTCTCCAGCCCCGACCCCCCCCACCTCACCACCACCACCACCACCACATATCTGCTCTTTAATTGTCTTAGGCTCCTGCTTTCTCAGATTTTGCCCCTTTATCTCTGTGCCCCACTCCTAATTCTTTGCCACTGAATCAACCCCACCCCTCTCTCTTCCTCTCTCTTCACAGCTGCTGCTCTCCTTGCTCCCTCTTTCATCCTCCTCCTTGTTACTCTTTCTCCATCTCCTCCCTCCATCTCTGGGGTGTTACATAAGTCTTCCTGTCACACTGACTGACTTAATGAGGAGGGGGGGGGTAGCAACCGTATGCTCCGCACTTCTCCCAACTCGCTCTCGCAATTCCTCTTCTCTCTTATTTCTCTCCTCCCCTCTCTTTATGGGCTCTCATCCTCTTTCTCCTCACCCCCCCCTCTTAAAATTCATCCTCCTTCTCTCCTCGTTCCTCTTATTCGCTCCCTCCCCGTGTCCCCCTGTGTCCTAAGTATTCTGTCTTTTGCCAAGATCATCAGGGTCTTTTGGTCGTGCTGCTTGGTAGGATTAAGCACAGACATTTGGGTTGGCGTGGGGGCTGAGAGCAGGAGGGGGGGGTTAAAGCTCAAAGGCCACTTCAATATTTGAAGTTGTTTTAGAGGAAGGCATGGGAACGCCAGACAGTTTATTATGTCATGTATGTTAAATCAAAAACGATGACAGACTTTGAAAATTCTCAGAAGAACTTGGTCTAGTTCGGGAGCAGAGGCTTAGGAGCTCGTGCATGTCGCCAAGCTCCCCCGACAGCCCTCCTCTTCTTCCTTAATGTGACCCTAGATGGAAGTGAGGGGAAACCACTAACTGGGTCCACAGAGAGAGATTTAGATGGAATTAGATGGTGGCAATCTTTCCCCTCTTGGTGTGTGTATGTGTTTGTGTGGGGTGGACAGAGATTGGCCTACATAAAGGTCGCCATACAGTGGGATCTCATCTACACAACAGATGGCAGGGATTATAAAGTCAGCTCCCCTCTCCGGACCACTTTCGAGTCCCAGATGAAGACGTGTGGTTAACTTTGGCAGATCATCCTCATGTCTTTTTGGTATTTAAAACTGAACGGTAGGACAAGTAGCACACCATTCACACTGACACACCACGCATCGCACCATTTTTGGTTTAACTCCCCTTACATTAACCTGCAAACCTTAATGGGGTGATAGAGGTTTAGTGGAGTGGCACTTTGAAAAGAGAAACAGCAAGACTAAATGAAGCTAATGGCTCTGTGTAGGAGACTACGGGGACATACTGTAGCTGGCAGATGCTGTCTTAACCTAGAGGGACACAGCGAGAGAGATCATGTTTGTAAGAACAGATGCTAGCACAAACCCCCAGGGAGTATGATTTATGAAAATACTGTATTAAGATTGGGATATAGTATAAATCTAAGAATGGAGAATACATATTTGCGAGCGAAAACAGATGGAACCAGGAATTCACCAGGAACGATGTGCGTCTCGGGTTGTAAAAGCAGAACTTTAGAGGTGTGATAAATTAGGGGCTTTCATGCTTTTTATGGCACTGAGAAATTTATGAACATGCATGAGTGAAATGTGTGTTTTTTTCTGTGAGAACCCACATTTGATGACAATGTAATATTTTTTTCATGATTAGATGAATCTAATATAATGAGCTAATAAGAATGATTCCATAAAATTATCAGTAACCTAGACTTCTGTGTGATTTATTTTAGCTGCCAGTGTCCTCAGTGATCTGAACTCATTCCTACAAATCTATTCCAAAACTCTGCAAAATGTTGCCATCCGTGCCTTTGGGCCTCGTCTGGTGTCCCCTCAATCACTTAGCTGATCTGATGCAAAATTAAGCATGAAGCAGACCTATCCAAACAAATCAAATCAGCAAAAAGCAATGGACTCCGAACAAAGGAATGGACCCGCCCTGCCTGATTCTGCAGTAACAAAGTAACAAACAGATGCTGGATTACCAAAGAGGTATAAAATCAATGAATGAGAGAGCTGAGCTTTCACTCGGAAAAGACAATAGTTTTGGCTAAAAGGAGCAGATGGGGAAGCCCAGACATTAATGGCAGCTAATCCTGCATGTGTCAGAGTGTGTTAGTAATGTGTGTTAGTGTGTGAGTATGTTTGAGTTAAGTGCTTGGCTGTTTCGGCCCACAGGTTGAATAGTGGATGATCTCCCCGAGGAGGAAGGAGATAAATGGTTATTGAACCTCCTGATCAGATCAATATCAGGCGCATCCCCCTCAGACAAGTTCATAATGATTCTAAGTTTATGTGGACACATATCTGTGCACAGTAACAGCTTTTGTGAGCACTTGTATTTTTGCGTTGGAGGTTTGATCACACCTGAAAAGGCTGATCTGGATGTTGATACAGAATGCATGCAAGCATCTGTGCCTGCTCCTTACATTTTCCTGTGTGCGTGTGTGTGTTCGTGTCGATAGTTAGGCATGTAATGAGCAATTTACAGTCATTGCCAGGGAAAGATCCAGCTGCATAGTGTTGAATGTAGTGGTGGGTGGTTAGCTGATGACTCCCCAAATGAGAACTGAGTCAGGCTTGTTAGACAAGTTGAGGAACGAGGCCAATATCAGGGCCTGAGCCAGGGCCATGATAGTCAGCCTCAAGAGTGGGTGGGCAGCTGGCCAGAGCCATAACTTAAAACACATTAACATCAATCCGACACATTAAGAGCAAATTATCAGCTGCTTGCTTTCGTCCTGGAAATGAAATTGGAATACTGGGGCCAATAAACACAGAAAGACAGCTATCATCCTTCTGCAGCACACACAAGTGTTAATTGGAAAACATTTGGCAAAATGGGCTACTTCAACATAGAAAATTAAATTATACACAATTAAGAGCTGTAGCCTTTGATGAAACTTCACATTCATGATAAGTTCTTACTCAAGTTTCGCAAAGTTTAAGTTTTCAATCATCTGAGGATCCACTTAACCTAATCTGCAATATTAGGTTATTACAATTTTCATATAAAACGGCAGGAGTTGCATTTAACACTTCACTGTGCCCTATACTGCAGATCAGCGAGTATCCCTTCAGCATATCTTTTTACATACTGATGCAATAGTGAAAGATAAAATACACTTTTACTGTCAATGACAATTACTATCAATTAGCATTCCACTTACCCACAATTCCTCCCCCAGGGTCTGACCAGTGGTGAGTTAATCATGGTTAATTTGTTAGAGACACAAGGGGAGGATTTAATCAAGTATGGTCTTCTTTCACATGCAGGTCATTAAAAACACATGGGCTACCTACTGGGTGGGTACACAACTTTACTGGGTCAGAGATGGCTTCCCATAAATATGAACAGAGGGTTTTCTCAGTGCTGGTTGCAGCGCATTACTCACAGACCAGTGGTCAGCTACGCTACAGTATAGCTAGGCTAACGCTATCCAGTCCTCTTCACAGATGGGTGCATTTGCTAGGCTAGTGCTAAGCTAAGGCTAGTCAGATCCTGTTACTCATGGATGGGTGCACAGCTATGCTAGCTGCTAATGGCCTCTCCACTGTGGACCAATGGTGCAGGAAGCTGAGCAGCTTCGGCAGCAGAACGACTTCATTTTCTTTCTCATCAACATTGAAAGTCCATCTCTCAGCTCAATCCGTCTCCCTCATGAGCTGACGTTAACAGATAACGACTGAGAACTTATTGCAGGACCAAAGGGTCAAACTGAGTGTGAAACACAAAGGTCTACTTTATGCCCTCCAACCAGAATATTAACAGCTGATTACTCCCGGTGTCAGTGCTGGCAGTAAATGTTTAAAATAATAACATAACTGTGATTGGCATTTTAATTTTGTGCGTATATGACTTATGAAAATGTTTGTGATGTGACCCATTTCTGTCGCCTTCTATGGGGAGATATTCGCTCTGGAGTTGATGGAAAGAGGTCGTCAAGCATTTTAATGAGGTATTTCATTTTTAAGGTTTAATGTCATATTCTTGATGAGCATGAGCTGGCACATCTTCACTGGGGCTGAATTTTAATACAATACAAAAAATTATTCCAGAAAATATACCATGAATTATTTAGATAATGACTGAAATTAGTTAAGTTCATAAATGGCTTGTTAATTAAAAATGAGGAAATTAAAGGACAATTTCAGCATGATTAGAGTTATCCCCTTTTCTTGTATTCCTTACTCAACATCACTGTAGATTTTTCTGCAGTGTCAAAACAGATTTTTTTTTCTCTCCAATTTTAAATAAGCGCTGTCTAAGCGTGTTAACCCTCCCAATGTCTTAAGGGTAAAAAATGACCCATTTATTAGTTTAACAGCAGAGAGAACTTGCTAAATTCATTTTTCTTCAGCATGAAATTTGATTATGTTCCCTGGCCTGACCCTGCACTGGAAAGCAAACCTCCTATACATAATAAATATATGGGGAAAAAAGCATTATATGTGTGTGTGTGTGTGTGTGTGTGTGTATATATATATATATATATATATACATATACAGTACTGTATATATATATATATATATATATATGTGTGTGTGTGTGTGTGTGTGTGTCTGCGTGCGTGTATAAATGCACAAATATTGTGTACTGGTCTACTCCTGCACTTCTAAAGCTCAAAGGTAATATCTACTTTATTTAATCCTTTCATAAATCACATGTCAGGAGCAATTGAAGAAAAAAAAGATGACACTGAAATTATCTTGTAAGAGCTGACCAGTTTGTTGACCAGTGTAACACTGGAGGGCTCTTGGTCATTTGATCATCACTATCCAGTCCACATGAGAAATTACTCAGTGCCTCTCTCATAAACTGCCAAGAGCAGATGTTGACATTTTGACATTTCATACTGTGGTTATGGGCAATAATGTCAACAGGGATCTTGCCTTTTCCTTGCACTTTCAATGAGTCAGGTAATACCAATCAATCACAGAAAAGAAACACAATCCATCTAAGAAAAATAACTGCTTCATTGGGTTTCACGCCCTGAACTAATCCCTGGGGGCAGGAACCTTTAACCTTTCAGTCCCTTCATCTCATTCCAGTAAACCCTGATAACGCTTCATCCATCAGCTACAAGGAGTCACAGAGCTCACACGAAACTAGACACTTATCACAATCTAATCTCTTGTCTACTCTAAGCACTACACATGTTTGCATATATCTATATAAAACAGACAAGTACACACATACACACAAGGTCATATGTGCTTGTACACACACACACACACACACACACACACACACACACACACACATACACGTGTCACTGAACACAAATCCTTACTCATTGTCTGAGCTCACCAATCTTTGACAAGCAACATTACGTGTGCTGCAGGTAATCTGCCTTCTTATGTTCTTAAATTCAACCAATGAAACAACAGTATGGTAACTTTTCATAGGACAGGGATTCAGTAAATCTAAAACAGAAGCTTTGTACGCGGATCTGGTGACCTATAGTATGGTACAAAGCTCATCGCATTGAGCCCTGATGCTAAAACCTGGTCTAAAAGACAAGAATGAGTCCAAAAAGTGAGTTATAGCAATTACAAATTAGATACAACTTTGATAAAACATGTTTAAATCAAGGCTCTTCAATGTGCTGTAAGAATGGTGTGTTGGAGGAAGACGTTGCTTTTTCTAGCACCTAGGACCCTTGAACTTAGCACCTGAGGGAAAGCTTAATGAAATACTTGATGGTAACTGGAGAGGGCTCCTGTCTAAGCTGTCGACGTCTGGTGCGGTCCGTTCCAAAGTAAGCAAGAGTAGCAGAGCTGTCATTGTGGTGGATTGACCCAACCACCTTTTAGATTCCAGCCAGCCTGAAGGCCATGGAAGTGCTGGCAATGTGGTTGACAGGTCAATCAGTCAGCACAGGAGCAAGTTCTGTTTCCAGTGCGCACAAGCCTAATATGTCTTATATTAAAAGGTCACATTTTCAATGATTGAGTTGAACTGGTGTTGTGATGTTTTTATTGATGCCCCTGTTTTTTTTTTTGTTTGTTTTTTTCTTCACATCAAGTTCTGTGGGGAAAAAGTAAACTGTAAATGCACAGGATTTACAACATATAAATGATGTGATATAAGCTGAGGGTAAAGCGTTTTACATTTCCAAGAGCCACCCTAGGCAGATTCCTGAACCACTCTTGCTTGGTTTGAAAATACTTTCTGTCTGCTCAAATACTTTCAGTCTGCTTACTAAAGCACTGGGTTGCAACTCAGCAATGCCTCCTCGACTGCAGCCTGCGAAGAAGCAGACGTTTTGTTGAGTTCCGTTACACACACAAGGAGTTGTATTTCAGCTGCAATTTTTATTGTTACATTCAAGCTGCCGGGGGAAGGACGACAGCTTGTTGGTTTTGGGGCAAACGAGGGTCAGCAGAAAAAACCCTGTTGTTGCATTGTTTCCTGTCGCCCTGAATGACACACGCAGAGATGCAGCTTCTCGCACAGGGCATCTCGCTGCGTACATGGAGCAGTGGCCTAGTTTGCGACAGGATCAGGGCATTACTCTTAATCCACCAGATAGATGTCATATGCACGCACGCGCACACAAGCTCACTGAGAAACAAAAAATGGTGGCAAGAGACAGGGGGAGAGAAAAAGAGGGAGTTCGGAAAAAAAAACAAAAAAAAAACACACGCACACATTCTCACACACAAAGCTCAGTGGACTGCTTGTATTGTTACACCAGTGATTGTGTGCTGAATGCACATGTGGCACTGTGTCATGCAAGGTTTTCGGCTATGCACATGGGATACTGTTCCATTTGATTACATCTTAATACCCTCAGTCCACTAGTAAAAAAATAAATATGTGTGTGTCTGAAGTTTAATAAAAATGATAACACTGCACTGACATAGAAGAGTAACACACAATGTAATTTTGAAACACACTATTATGCCTAAAAAAGTATTCCATTCATTTCCCATTGAGAAACTGAAAGCTAAGAGTGCATTTAACATTTCACCACACGCAGACATGTGATGAGCAGCAGAGATGTCAGTATCCCAGTAGCCTCTGTTTGAGTTCTCAACATTCAAATCTCTGAGTCCCCACTGTTGATATTAAAAGAGGCACTGCATGTCATACACAATGAGATAAAAAGAGAAAAGAACAGCCTTTCCTCCCTTTCCCCCCCTCAAGCCCTCTGTCCCTCCTTTCTCGCCAGATTATATGGATGTGCCGAGAAGAGGCAGGGAGCGGGGAAGAAAAGAGCAATGGAGAAAGTCACGGCCAATGAGACGAGGGCAGGGGGAAAAAAGAAAAATATAGACAGAGGAGACAAACTACGAATCTTTTCCACCCTCGTTATATTGTGCTGCTCCCCCAACCCTCGTAGAAGGAAGTCTGGGAGCATCATCGTTTTGATGGATGACTGGGCCTTCACTGGCCGACCCTGGAACTTACACAGGGGACAAGAGGGCAGAAGGCTGAAAGGAATACAAGAGTGGTTTGTGTGTGTGTGTGTGTGTGTGTTAACACTGGGCTCTGTGTGTCTGTGGACTTTTGAAACATTGCAGGGTGGGAATTGCTCCCTCAAGCCCATAGTCTGTTCATATGCTGGTGTGCATGCATGTACGCGGTGCGTGTATGTGTGTGTGTTTGTGTTACAGGGTGGTGATGATATATGCTAAGCGTCACACAACCATTAGCTTGGGGCAACACTGAATTCTCCTCTCTAACAAACACACACCACTGTGTTTGCTGCAGGGGTTATCTGCTCGTTGCTCTTTTGTTTTTATGTTTTGTTTTGATTTTTTTTTCATGACACATTCACGCATATGGAAGAAGCATTTTAAAAGTAAAATAGATGAAAATTCAACTAGACACCATTATCACCACTGTCTGTGATGTTTAAGAGTCTCCAATTCCTCTTTTTTTATTCCTTTTTTCTGTCTTCATATCTGTTATCCATAAACTCACCCTAAAACAGGCTTTTTCAACACTTTTTTCACCAACACTATTGTGAGATTCAGTCTTATAATAATCTATGTTTATGTGCAATACTGGTTTCAGATACCTGGATAGACTGAATCTGGTAGACGGAAGAGGAAGCTCAAAAGAAAATATAGTTTGGAAACCATTTACTCAAGATCCTGATCATCGTCTTCAGCTTGATTCAAATGGTAGTTAGCCAGAAATGTCTCACAAACCATATAGTATAGTGATGGTTTATGTGCTGGAAAAAATGAAAGTCTGACACTTGTAAAAGATGAACTGACTATTGCCTGTCACTGCTCAGTCTCATTATTATGGATGATAAGAAGATGGAGGAGCCAAATTTAGCCAGACACCAAAGTGAGTTAAGTCCGTCGTTAAAGAAAAAGAGTGGCTCATATACTGAGCAGTCAAAGAGATACTTGACAGAAACAGATGATCAAAAAACTGGATATAACGTGAGAATCACATAGGGATGTGTGGTTGAGTGAGAACACCTGCATATTTATGTGTTAATTGAAGATGTTTAATTGTTTTATCTACGGTTTTTGTAGTTTTAAATAGTTGCTTTTCAAGTTGAATTCATACACATGTAAACATCTTATCCCTAATATAATAAAACTAGGACTAAAACAATTGGTAATTTAATTGATCAGTCAATCATAAAATATTTTGCTATAGAAGTCATCACTTTCATCAATCTTTTCCTAAGGTAAATTGTAAAAAAAAAAAAGCAAACTCACTGAGAAATACACTGGACTAGCAGCAATCAGAGAGCTCTCCCTCTCTCCCTCTCTCCCTCTCTCTCTCTCTCTCTCTCTCTCTCTCTCTCTCTCTCTCTCTCTCTCACACACACACACACACACACACACACACACAGTATGAACACAATCACACAAGCAGTGGGGAAATTATCTGATTTGCCATATGTGGTCCGTCTATCCATGCCAAGTAATACTGGGATGGACGAAAACAGCTGGCCTTGTATCAAACCTGCTACCCAACACACACACACACACGGATCTACACACCTACTGTAGGGATGTGATATCAGGAGTGGAGTGTAAAAAAAATCTGGTCCTTCCTAGCCTAGACACGTGACATGTGTCTACGCACAACGCACATAGTGTTCATTCAAGATTTGTGTAGTGTATAAATGAACACTTTCTTTTTAATGGCATGTATACATCTGTGTATGGGTGTGTGTTATACTGTGTGGTAGTTATTTGGGTCGGGTGTGAAGGGACTCACAGTCGGCGTCAGCGAGGAAAAGGAAGCTGAGGAGGAGCAGGCCTGGACTGGCAGAGTGCATCATGGGATATGTCGACACATGCATGCTGTATCCACCGTGAGCTCACTGCCTCACTGTACAACAGGACGATAGAAACAGGCCCTCACAACCTGGAGAGAGAAAGCAGAAAAGGAGAAAAGAAAAATGTAGTCATTAGAATCCTCCCAAAGTCCAAATTAAGAGAGTTTCAGATATTATATAGTCTGTGCGCAGTGCGCACACTCCAACACACACACACACACACACAGACTTGAAGTGTGTGAGTTCCCTCTAGGCCTCTAACACTCCGGTTATGCAGCTGCCTCTCCTCTTCTCGCTTCATTAAGACCATACACTCATTGCCGGAGGTCTGTTTTGGTGTGTGCGTGTGTGAGAGTTCACAAAGTAGCTGATGAATTTCAACTTATGGCAAACATTTAGCATTGAAACATCAGTCGGCTTCTAAAGTTCCTCTTTTTTTTTATCTCCTACGTAAGCAATGGCCTCAATTTCTCTTTCTTTAGTTTTTATCCGTTATACAATCTACAAAGCAGGCCGCACTTCAATACCGGATTTCTTCCAAATGTGCGTCAAAATGGCATGATTTCAGATTGATGAAGAGGAATGAATGGTTTAAGATGGAAGGGTGGAAAGATGGAGTGAGGGATTGATGGATGATGTGGAGATTAAAGGGGGAGGAGACTGCCTGGTGTTATCTACTGGCTATGTTGCACACAGTGTTGGATCAACATGGAGCTCAGTGTCTCTATCCTCTCATCCTTAGCTCGCTTCCTTCCTGAGATTCTCAATACGGTCCTTTCTTGTTTTTACACCCCAGTCTTTGTCCCTCATACACTCACCTGTTACTCTTACTTTATTTTTTGCAGTTTTTTATTTTCCTAAAATATCTCTACTTACTATTCTTTCCACAAAGCCACATTTCCTTTCTCTTTCACTCCCCTTCCACTTTCCCATTTTACTCTCACTCACTCTGTCCCTCTGCCTGTCCATGTATCTGTCTCTCTACCATCTGCAGCGCCTGGTGTGAGTGTCTGGCATTAGAAGAGACAGGCGTCAGTCTGTGTGTCAGAAATCTCACTGCTCAAATCACGTGACCCGATGAGACATGGCAGATCGCTGCTGCTGTCCAGAAGCTGACAGCGTTGAGCGAGAGACAATGAAAGGCAGAGGCAGGAGAGAGAGACCGTGTTTAGGTGTGTAATGTGCATTTTTGCTTGAATGAACGTGTATGTCTGCACTGTATATGCATGCATATGGGGTAACTCGTGCATATGTTGATGCCTCTGTAGTGTATGTGCATGAATGTATATATTAATGCTGACTGTGTCTGTGTTAAATCAGTTGTGTACAGTATCCGAGTATCTGCATGTGTGTGTGTGTGTGTGTGGATGTTAGCAGCTGTGTGCTCCTGTGTCGTGCGTAACTGCATGTGTTTGTGGGCTTTCCAAAACTGGACAGAGTCATCAGCAGTGGCAGCAGCAGTCTTAATCCTCTCCACTCCTGAACAAGCCATCTGATTAAAAAAAGACAAGGGGTGGGGAGGGTGGGGGGGGAGAAGGAGGCTGGAACCCAGAGCTCTTAGCATCCCTGCAGCCAAGGCAGCAAACAACTAAACCCACACTGGATTTTCCACTTGGTTTGGTCCGAAACAATTGCTTTGGGATAACCTAGATCTCTCCCTGCACAAATTAAGTCCTCTGCGCTGTGATTTACACTACTACAGTGGATATGGGAACCCAGCAATACAGTATGAAAAGCCATAAAATCCAGGTTCCTAGTGTATCTACACAACCCAGGGAAATTACTGTTGTTCCATTTTATTTTTCTTCTTTTACTATTTTTTTTGTTTTTAAGGGCCCATTACCATTTTTTAATTTCCTAACAATTGGTGAATGTTTTTCTTAAGTTCTTTAAAGAGCATTTTTCTTTATCATTTTGTTTTTAACCACTATATTTATGTTTTGCACACATTTTACTTAAACCACAACTCTACATACTGTACTATACTGTATGCCTTAATGGAAACTGTAGGATAAATGCTAACGCCAGTGAAATACTCTTTTCTCAGCAGAGCATTCATCTGCATATTTGTCCAATTAAGCCCAATTTTTTGCAGAAAAAAATGATGTGTGTTACAGCAGATGACTGATAAAGAAGGGCATCTGTTTGTGAGTGTGTGCGGACGCACGTGTTTGTGTGTGGCCACTAATCACTCCGGCTGACTCAGTGTCACTGGAAAAGCTTGCATTATTTAGTATCTCACTTCACAGAACGCCACGTTAATTAAAGAGCTAAGATAACGGGATGAGAAAGAGAGAGAGAGAGAGAGAGAGAGAGAGATGAAAAGAGAGGGCGAGAGAGAGAGGAATGAGAAAAGGTGTACGGAGGGAGGAGAAATGAAAGTAGAGCAGCAGAGCAGCCATGAAACAGGGGGAAAAAAGAGAACTTGGATGGGAGGAAGACAAAAAGAAGATAACCTGAGCTGTACACACACACACACACGCACGCACACACACACACACACACACACACACACACACACACACACACACACACACACACACACACACACACACACAGACAAACGCAGCCAGGTAGTCACCAGATTGTAATCTGGGTGGCTGTTGTTGCTAGTATTACCAAAGGCCTAACAGAAAGCCTCCCTTGGTGCCTGAGCTTCTGCTGCTGCTGTGGATCACAGTCAGCTCTAAGCCATTCACTTACATTAGTCCCTATCACTCAATTATACACTGTCTGTCTGCCTGGGCCTGCAGCGATCAGTCACACTTATCTCTGGGATAGCTTCTGACAGAACAAAGACTGACTCAAAGAGTGACAGACGGGCTTATGTTTTTTTCACAGGACAGACAGAGGGACATGTGGTGAAGGGGAAGAAGATGAGGAGGAAGAAGGGAGAACAGAGGAAGAAGATAAGATGAGACAGAGAGGAGAATGAAAGAGGAAACAGAATAAAGTGTTACTGCAGAGACTAATTAGAAAACTAACTAGTTCATATTCCAACTGTTGACCCACTGAAAGTGGAAGACTCATATAGTCAGATAATGAATATGAAACAGGTTAAATATATTTTTTTAATCTATCACCGTGATGCTTAAAAAATACCAGTTACATCATCATCATCAGAAAAAAAACATGCCATTAATCATAGTTATTGGATTAACAGCTTTTATGTATTTTTGTCCCACTTAGAGGCTAATACATTTTCTGGTGCATTATCAGCTGCCACAGTGCTAAAGCAAAAACAATTTATTAAGAGATGCGGCTGAAAAGTTTCAAGATGACTAAGTTAATGTAAAAAGGGAAAAGGAAATTAAAAGAGAGAATGAGATCCAAAATTGGCAGCAAAAGAAAAAGAAAGTGTGGGTGGTTGATAAGAGAGAGAAAGAGAGAGAGAGAGGGGAGGATTGGCTACAAAGCGAAGGCGTAGTACAGCTGGAAGGGATGTTGGGAAAGATAGAGACCAAGACAAAAGACAGATCCTAAAAAGCATAGCTAAAGGCAAACTGTGTGCCATGGAAAAGAACACTGAGTAGACCTATCCTAATTTGATTTGATTTTCCCACAGCTCAGCCATCAAATGCAATTAGACATCATAATTAACTTATTCTACTTGCCCTGTTGAAACAGTGGCAGACTGACAGAAATGTCAATGGAGAGACAATTTATACTTGTTGCATCATGGTGCACGGAAAACAAGATAAGCCCAGTGGGGAAAACAAGGTTTGTGTCCTCTTTCTTTTTTCTACTGTGGACAGCGCTGAGTTAGAAATGTGTGTTTACTGCTGACATCTTCCAGACTGGTTCAAAACCATATTTTGATGGTTTTGATGGTTCTCTTCCGTCTGACTTGTGTGGTTTGGTTCAGATTTACCGTGGCGCTTATGTCTTCACTTCTAATTTGGGCGACGACTTTCAACTGAACTCCTGCTGTTTGTGATGCAACAACAAAACCACAGCACATTCATTTTGATATGAAATAATGGATTCTACATTGAAACGTCAAATACTTTTCTATAGGTTTATGTCAATCTACAAAGAACTGTGTTGGCAGACACAGATCCTTTCACACTTAGCGCAAAATGTTTAAAGAAGTCAAACACAGTCATGATATTTAATATCTACTGTAGTATAAATCCCTTTGCAGTGAACGACTACAGTCACGGCTTTGACCCATAGACATCAGCAGAGGCTTTTTATCATCCATAGTGCTGCTCTCTGCTCTGAGGCCTCTCTTCCTTCAGTCTGGTCTTCAGCAGATGGAGAGCAGCTCAGTCAGAGTGAGATCAGGTGATGGACTTGGCAGGTCGAGGATATTCCACCCCTTACCCCTGAAAAGCTCTTCAGTTGCTTTGCTTGTATATTTTGGACGGCTGTCCAGCTGAATGAAGAAATGTCATCCACTGAGTTTTGGCTGAGTCTGAACACACAAAATGCTACTGTACACTTCTGCATTCACCCTGCAGCTTCCTCAGCAGTGAAATCATCAAGAAATGCCAGGGTGCCAGCTCCACCGGCAGACGTGCAGGCCCCGTGCCACTACACAAACCACCACCCGCCCTGTTTGACAGATGAGGTGCTGGCTTTGGGTCATGAGCTGTTCCTCCCATCATTTTGATAGAGGGAAGATATTTATTTCATCAACTTTGTTCCACTACTTCACATGTTTGTTTTTGTTGTATGTTTTTTTTGGATATTTTGTTAACTGCAGTCTGGTCTTTCTGTTTTTGAAGCTCACCAGGTGGTTTTTTGTATCTCGCAGTGAATCCTCAGTAGTTATGGTCATGAAGTCTCTTTATCATTGACAACGGAGCATAATCTGCCTCCACCTAGCTACATCCTTCTTGCTGTGCAGTTATAAAGGAGCTTTTCTTCACCGCTCAGCCACACGATGCCCGCTCATTGGCCTACTAGCTCATTTACAGATTTCCACTTGTCCTGTGAACAACTGCTTTGATATCCTTTGATATCTCTCTGATAGGATTTTGCTTCTTCTTCCTTTTTTTTAGCCTCATTATTATCATTTGCGGTCCCATCTTTACTCCTCAATCTAAATAGCAAGTATCAGTCAGCTCTGAGACATTTGTGAACTTTTTTTGTGCATAAAATAATGTTGAGACATCACACAGTTTCCCCACAAATCTTTTTTGAAGAAAACTACTGAATCTAATAGCAGTACTTTTGAAACCTTGTGGGCACTATGACCTAAAAAGACTATATTGTACGGATGTAAGGATACTCAAACCTTAAACCTTAAAAGTTCAAGTGATACAATTGAAGGGATAAACTATAATCAAAGCCGTCTTCTTGACATGAACTGTCAGGAAAGTAATCTTTTATCTGATCTCTAGCTGCCATATTATTTGTTACCATGGTAACATGCTCTTTGTGAGGAGTGTGAGAATTTTCTTCCCATCCTATGAGTAAGTGAAAAGGGATTTAAACAGATGTGTTGTGGTTTTTGTTAAGCCCCCACCACCCCCCACCCCCTCCTTTTTTTTTTTTTTACAATGCCATATCCACCTGTTGATCATTATTTATGAACTTAAAGTCCAGCTGCAGTGTTGATTACTGATGTTGACAGTCAGTTTTTCCTCCCTGAGCTCAGTCTGACACCAGAGAGATATATACGCAACACGCGGTCAACTACTGCACTAGTTGCTGTCAGTCAACAAAATTTGGTTTCCCTGAGCAGATGACGATGCAGGATGACATCATAAAGCCTTGCAGTCCACATGGCTTTGTTAAAATGTCAATGAAATGAACCAAACGAATCAAACTAGAGCGTTAAAAGTGAAAAGTCTTGTCTTTGTCTCAAAGCATTTTACCAGGCATATTTCTGAGACATGTTGCGTCCATTCTTGACAGTGCTGTCTGTCCACTGCGGTGAGCCGACAAAGACACTGATTGTTTTCAGAACCTGACTAACTTATACCATAATGGATTTAAAGTCTGCAGCTGTTCCTCCATCTGAATTTAGAAGACACATTGACACATTGTTTGATTATTTAACAACTCCTTTCAGAGCTTTACCAAAAGAAGTTGAATGTGCCACCTTGTCATTTTACGGAAGAATCTGCAAACACTCATGGTGGAGGTTCACAGCAGACAGATAACAAGCAGTATGGAAATAAGATTTGCAAAAATGCCAGAAAAAATTTAACAGTCTCTCCCATAGCACAACAAAGAAAACATAGCTGGGGATGGCTTGAAGGGAGAGTGTTTGTTTGATGTATGTGACTCCCGAGCACATGTGTACACATACACTCATGCACTCAGTGATTACCAGTGATCTGTCATCTCCCCTGCTGCTCACAAACAGGCTCAAACAGACTCCAGAAGTAACCCCCGAGGATGTTTTCAAGAGCAATGCCGATCTTTAAAAGACGCACAAGTCAGTGTCACTGTCTGTGGGGACAGAAGCTGATGACATCATACTGTGACAGAGATTTTTTAACTGCCTCTGTATGGGCTGATTTTTAGCACCAAGGAGCAACAGCTTTATGTATAATAGTACTGTACTTAAAGTTTGTGGGATGTGAGAGACACATAGTAAGAGAGTGGGTGTTGCACTCAATCACTTACAGATTACATGCTACTGTTCAGATGGACCGTTTCAGATATCCTTCCCACTACACCTCTGAGGAAAACTGAGGCCACCTGGATGAAAGTTTTCCCTGCCAATGCTGTTTTTTTTCCTGAAGTTTTCACATCATCTGTGCATACAAGGTTTAGTGAAGTTAAGGTCTCGCCAGGTTGAGATGAAATAGAATTTCCACAAAGACATGTAAACATGTACACAAACCTACAGGTACAAGAATATCATGAGTGTAAAAACTGGAGGAGGTTTGGCAGCTAAAATTGCAAAGAGAGAATCTGGTGATGCTGTGGTATAAATGTTAACATGAGTTTGAACCTAAAGTGGGGCGTCAAGTGCTGCAGCTATAATTCTGTAAGCAAGAAACCACTTCCTCCAAAACCTCCATATTATTACATTAAAGTGCACAATATCAGATTTGACACTTCCACTCCAGCTGGAGTGAAGTAAGAAAAAAAAAAAAAAGAGGACTTGAGACTTGACTGCTGTGTGTGACCTGACTAACCAAGCTGAACAAAAACTCTCAACTCTCAAGTTTTGACCTGGTATGATCCTAGAGTAAAAAAATAAATGAATAAAATCATATACTAGAACACATAATTATGATTATTTTATGAATAATTTTCCACTGAAAGGTTTTGTCACAGCTATGTTAACAACAGTAAAAATGACCTGCCTTGCAATTTGCCAACGAAGGGTTATTACAGTACTTTGCTTGGACTTAAAATAGCTCATATCAGTGTAACGCTCCCTCCTCTGGATAACATAATGGATACAGTTAAAGTGCTTTGATGTGGGTATAATATGTAGGAGAATGGGCTGCCGCACCATTATGTGGAAAATATCCTACTGATGCCTTAACTTCCTTAATATAGCTGTGAGAACAAATGACCAAATGGTAGTTTTCACTGGGAGATGGAGCCCCAAAAAGTCATTTGAGTCAGCTTTCAGGACACTCACAGAAACAAAAAATCAATAAGACAAACTGAGAAGAGAGGAAAGGAAAATGTGATTGATTGAGATGAGGATTCAGGCTGTCTGGCTGTACTCAACTTATCACTTCTTCTGGTTCCCCCAACACTATTCTCTCCCCTCCCCTCCTCCCCGCCACCACCCTCCCTTCCTTCGTGTGTACGGTCTTCTAGTCCTTCCTTTCGCCCCGACTCTTTCTTCTCTTCCTTCTTCTTCCGCTCTCCTATCATCAGTCCCACATCTTTCTCTCTCTTTTTGTTTCCATGTTTGTCTTCCTATCTCCAAAGGCCCATACAAACTATTATTTCTGCTCAGTACTTTTTAGCTCTTTGGCTGTGTGAGCTGTGGTCTCTCCAGCATCTTGTTTCACTCTACAAAGAGGAAGACTGAAATGTCAATCAAGCATCATATATTGGGGTTTTTCTGCATTCACTTCCAGAAAACATGGATGGCTGCCACATTTTCTTCCCCTCAAAAATATAGTCTTTTTAGATTGTGAATCCAGCTTCCATCTCCATTCAGAATGCAGATTTTATTTCAATTTCAAAGTTCAATTTGCAGGCTTTTCTCTCCTTTGTCTTGGTTCAATTTCCTTGATGTTTAAATGAAAGCCTTTTAGTTGGTCCTCCTGAAAAGAAGCCTAGTCCTTTTCAGCAGCTCCAGTTATGACAGTGGCCTGGGCTGCACCACATGAAAGATGAAAATCCACATTGTTCCGACATTGTTGAATAATGGGCCGACCTTGACAATGGCAGTACTTGCAAGCCAGCCTGTATAGATGGTGTTGAATAGACATTTGTATATTGTGGTAAACATTGTTATTGTTGATGTAACAGATGAGGACAACCCAAAGACAATGCGTTTGCATCAATTTATTTCAGCAGCAGTAAAGCTGATAAATACTCTGTTTCCTTTCTTGGCTGCAGCAGACATAAGCACAATACATCCAACCAGCTACACAGACTCTGGACTGTTGACTTGAGGAAGTCAATTGGATCGCATCAATAGCCAGTGTCTACACTCTGATTGCCGGTCACACAAAAAGTATCAATCCTAAATCCTTTTTGGCCAAAAAACAAAAACAAAAACCCAAATCAACAACAACAAAAACACCTGGACCTGTTTAATATCTGTTTTAGCAGGAATGATTTCATCAGCACTTAACTAGTGGGTGGTTCCTCTTTTTCCATTCTGATGATAAAGTGTCCCAATAACAGGAGCTGAAGTGCACGCTGAGAAAAGTGAAAAGTGTGCACTACACAGAGTGCTGAACGTGGCCAATCGAAGGGTTAAGCCAGCTGTGACTAACAGGCCCATGCTGGGCCTCTATTGGACCATCTCTGGCAGCCATCCATGATATTGATAGAGCAAGCAGGAGATAGGTTGACGGAGGGGAGTTGAAGTTGAGTGGATTAGCAAGAAGTGGGGGTGGGGGGGTGACAACATGTAATTACCTATTTACCCAGCCTTTAGTGGAAACCTCATCGAAGGCTAATTGAGCGGTGCATTAGTGAGAGGGCCGTAAAGGTAGCAGCAGGACTGCGGAGGGAGGGATGGAAGGAAGCAGGGAGAGGAAGATGAGGGACAGCACCAGCCAAGGGGCAAGAGGGTTAAGGATAGGGAGTTGCAAGGTATACTTTGGAAGAATGGGTGAAAGGAAGGAAAGAACTGGAAGGATGAACAGGAAGTGAAGTGTGTGGTGGTGATTATGGGTCAAAAGGGTTTTAAAGTAAAGGTCCTGTCTTTGTTACATTTTATACAAATGCATACAAACATCCGCAGTGAACTATCCCAAAGAATCAACAAGGGAAAAAACTATTTGTCAATTACTGCATAAGTCGCTTCACAGAACTGTCACCTATTTTGACATCCATTAATTGTTTCAATGATTTTTCAATCACTAGCAAAATATGCTGGCTCCTGAAATGCAATTTTCTGCTATATTTTGTAGTAAAACAAAATATAGTTTTTAGCTCCAGCAAACTGTGAAGGACATTTTCACATTTTCATTTCTTCATGAAATAGTATCAGTTTTCTCCTCTGACAAATTTAAATCATTGATGTCCATTCAAGCAGCATTTCAATAGTTCTAAGTGAAGCTAATTCTCATCCCACTGTCAGGTAATTTAAACAAAAGGAGCACATTATATTTGATGAACTCATTTTAAGCTCTGAAAGTAAAATTTGCAAACTAACGAGTGCCTACAGCCATCAGAAATATGGCAATGGAGTAAAGACTACATTATTCACAAAGTCTCATAAAATGGAAATACTTGACAAAAGCAATAACTATACACTTATGCTCAGCGCTGGACTGAGATCCACTTATTTTGTACGCGCGATGTGTGTGTGCATTTGCATGTCTAAGTGTGTATTTGTGCTCCTCATTGTGACCATGATACGCCCTGCCTCCAGTGGCCTACACCGTACAGTAGAGAGCCTTTAGTGCTCAGGGGGAAAGTGGCACATCGGAGGCAGTCATCTCTGTAATGTGCTTTAGTACATGGATGGATGGAGGGAAGAATAGATCCATGGGTGGATGAGCCTGCAGTATGGTTACAGTGTGACTGCTGTGGCCCTGTGACATGCTATACTACTATTGGCTACTGGGGGACGGACACACATCTGGGAGAACATGTGCACTGAAACAGGCTCACACACACACATACTCACACACACACCTACCAATCTCGCTTGCTGGCTGGGTGACCTCCACAAGCAGGTGGAATACAGCAGTAATAATTTACAGGCCTTGACCGCCTCTCACATCAAATAAAATATGGATTTCCTCCACATCAGAAAGGGCCTATAACTGGTCCTTTTATCCACATGGTGCTCCAGTTATAACCCATTTCCCACATACTCTCCTGTTATATACTATCTACACTGAGTGTTCAACAGGTGGAGGTTATTCCTAATGCAGAATACACGACGCAGCCCTTTACCTTCCTCTCTTTGCTCTGTTCAGAGTGCACCTCTCCCTATGACAGTATTAAACTGTGATCTTCCAGCCCAAGGCCAGTATGCACTCATTCACAGAAAACAGCCTTGCACACATTCAATATCCTGCAATGACGGCCTGTGTTTTTTCTGACTCAGAGCAGGAGGAAGAGGAGGAGGAAGCTGAGGAGGAGGAACCACGCAGCAGATCATGAACCCTGCCTCGTGCATTCATTGAATTCCATGGTGCACCGCAAGTCAAGAGACGGCCTTCCTATTGTGAAAGAAAAACACTTTCCTCTTCAATGAGCAGTACAGTGATGGCTAACTTATGCCTGATAAAGAAGAACTCGATCTGAATATATGTACTGTATATACTTCATCCATGCCTCCCTCAAGGTGAGTTCAAGAGGTGAGGACAAATTAAAGCAGATCCCTTTCATCTGTTCAGAGAGAACCATAAAGAATGACCAGAATCTGTTGACATCTTAAAAAAAGAAAAGAAACATTTGCTAAACCATAGAAATGGAAACAAAAGAAGGGAGAGGAGTCAACTGCAGCGAGAAAACAAAAAAAACCCATCATAACTCCACCTTGAAGGTCAAAGGGGAGGTGTTGGACAGTGGGGTCTTAAAATACATTTCTTGATCAATCTTCTCCAATGTCATGTTACAATGGCTGAGAGAGAAGGATGGGGTTACACAACCTTTTTCCTCAGATTGATTTTGGCCAGCAGAGGAGGGGGAGTACAGGAGAATGACTCAAAATAACATGCAGGGAAATGCACAGATGTGAATGTGGCACATGGATTTTTTTTCTTTTTGGAATGACTGTGATGTTGCCATGCATGGGAACATGCTGAAAAAAACCTGCCAAATGTAAAAATTAAGCATGAGTATTTTAATTAGGTACGCAACAGGTGCCTGGAAGTTGATTATATACTGTATTATGGTGTGGCCAATTTGCAGAAGGGTTAGAAATCTGCCAAAGGAGTAGCCTACAGTTAAATGAAGCGTCATCAAATGGAAATTAACTCAACTTTATGAGTTGAGATATAGACTCTAGATCCTTGCAAGGATCATAAGATTTACCTTGAGCTGTGACACACACTTGGATTGTAATTTGTGTTTGTGTGTGTGTCATGTATGCCAATTCCTCTGGTTTTCTGCAAGAAAATGTGAACATGCTGTGTAATTTTCCATAACACATGGCTGCTGATGGTGCAGTGTACATAAGACCTCATATTTTCCGTTAGTAGTTACTTTATATGGATGCAAAGTTGCATAGGATGGAGCTCTGAACAGAGAAGGGGATGAAAGAAAAGAGAGAGGGGAAGAGAAGAGAGCAAAACCCACATCCCCTCTGGCTCGATAATTAAGACTGGGGACAATAAATATGTAATGGGGGCTTTTTCCACCAAGTGCGGCTGCCTCTCCTTCTTGGAGATGGGACCGCGGGGAGACAGGCCCAGGAAGAGCGACTAAGTACACTGGCCATTAAAAATGGATGCAAGGAACACCGGCCCTGACTGGCCCCGTCAACCAACCACCCAGAATGTTGTGATGGGAGTTGCCATGGTTACAGGGCTCCCAAATGGTCCTTGGTTGTCAGGGTGAATCAAATCAGACATCCGAGCGCCAGCACCAGGGCTTCCGCCCTTCCTAGGAACTGCTGCCGCTGGGGGCACCACAACTCAATGATGTCATTGAGAAAGTAAGTTTAGACCTGCCATGTGTGTGTGTGTGTGTGTGTGTGTGTGTGTGTGAAAAGGAAGAGAGAGAGAGGGGAAGAAGATTGAGCAAGACGGACAGGAGATGGAGAGACTGACATGATTTCCCAAACCGCCTCCAAAAAGGTTCTGGTTGCTACTATTGGTGCTCCATCTGTCTCAAGTGGATCCTGTAGTTTATTTAACAGCAGGGTCACTTATTGAATTCAATGAGTAAGACGGCTACTATAGTATTAAACAGGTCTAAATGTGAATTTTCTGTAACGACGAAAACATGACCTATTTCCTGTATAGATTTAACATTCATGCACGTCACTGCAAATTTGTCGAAAGGTCACTAAGAGTAAGTAAAAGAAACACTAAGAGCTTTTATTTAAAGCAGCAGTTTGACATTTTGGTTAATATGCTTATTCAATTCCTGGTAGAGAGCAGATTGATACAGTGCTGTAGCTGGTTATCTTAGCTTAGCAATGACAATGGAAAATGTCATGTCAACAGTCACGTCCTGGCTGCTTGACTTAGCCAATAAACAATCCAGCACATTAACACCCCATAATACTGCAAATCATTGTAGTTAATACACCTTTTTCTACACACATTCTTTGCAATGATCAACCAAATGATACAGAATGGGTTAGTTGTTAAAGGTGTTCAGACTGAGCTTATCAGTGTTATAGCTTGCTAACTTAGCTAGCGAGGCTAAGTGATGGACAGCAGGGAAGGGGAGGAGGAGAGTGGAGTAGGGACGGAGGAGAGTTTTGTGTCGGTGGTGGTGGACGAGTCTCCTCCATCGTACCCCTCGTTTTTCTCAGACGTTTGATTGACGGATGACGGATCCTGATATCATTGGCTGATGAATCGTGAGCAACGTGATCGATAATTTGCGCGCCTGCATTATCCAATGCGAAAAAAAACTGCCCCACTTTCAACCCGGATTTACTCGAAAATATCATTTCTATATGGATCTAATAATTTCTAATATGGATCAAGTTGTGGAGGAGTCGACCTTGAGTTCATATGCTATTTCATTTGTCCCACCTCCTCTTTTTCATTGGGTGACATGTTTGCGGTGGGGTCGGTAACCCCTGCGTCCAGAATTGCTGCGACTGAAGTCGGGCGGCGTCTGTTCGCCTCACACACTTCCTGATTTGAGTCTGTACCCCAACACACACTAATAGATTTCTGTGCCAACTTGCAATGCCGACTGTCCCCAACTAGTGCCGACTGGTGTACTGTAGACTAGACCCGACTGTGAATCGTCAGAAACCCAGAGGAAGGACTTTATCATTTGGTTTCATGACCCTCTGTTTCTGCTTTGATTTGATTGAATATTGTTAGTTATATTTACGCAGACATCCAATTGAATCTTTGTATAAAACATATCAGTGTTCTGTCCGAGGCAGACAGTCACACACATGGCCACAGACTTTTACTCTTTTATTACCACTGCTAGAGACACACTGTCTGCCATCCATGGCTTCTGACCTACAATACAAGATTGTTTACTTTGTCTCTGCACGCCAGTAACAGAGCATTTGCCCAAACACCCTTTCTCCCCACTCTTCTCTTTAATAAGCATAAGACGATTAACATTACATTTAGAAAAACATGTTTGTTTTTTTGCTTCAAAGGTGAGTAAACATGTTTTCAGTGTTGAAGCAGGTTTGGGTTGAGCTTTGTGAAGTCTACTCTCTACTACATTTGTGTGGGAAATTGCATTTGATAGCAGTAAAGTACCAAGTAGCATCAAAGCAGGCTGAGGAGGAGTAACTTGGTAAAGCAGGTACATAAAGTACTGTATAGGTACCTATATTGTTAATATGTCCCAAGATGTATACCACCCCTGTGAGTCGTGGGAGGAGTATGAGGCAAATGCAAGATGAGAGAAAGTGAACTCAAGCAAGAGCCAGAGACTGAATAGTGTATGATGTGTGATGCCGTGCATGCATACAGTATGGACCATATGTGCATGTGTTTCCCCTCTGTGTGTGTATGTGTGAGTGTATATATGTTTGATCTGTAGGCCTCGGAGGAGAGAAGCGCTGTATGGTGCTGTACTGTATACATTATAATGGCTAGTGACAGCAATGCAGAGCTTGTCTTACAGTAGAAGGGATTGAGGGCCATGAAGAGAATACTGAGGAGGTAAGGGGTACCACGGGGAGCTTTCAGTCACAACACACACTAACACACAGCCCAAGATAAGTCACGCAGTGTACACTAGCATGCATTATAGCCATATTCTGGTACCAACAGAAATATGGAAACTACCCTTGTGATGATGAAGACTGACAGAAATGTTGTGTGGCGTCTTGTAGCTTCATGTTTGATAAATGGGCAAACCACTCTTGTATGCACATGCTGGAGAAAGACGGATGCCGAGGGGCCGTTGTCTGTCAGAGGGAGTCCTCGTGTCTATGTGCCACTGATGCTCCTAATGATGTCATCAATCATGACGTTGCGCCATTGGAGAGGATTTAGGAGTCAGGGGTCATGGAGAAAGCCTATAGACCGAATGATACCAGCATTAAAACGCTGCGCATATACTGTAAATACTCTTGACTGTATAAACTGCTTCCACAGAAGGTCAAAGAACAGCTTCATCACTTTGCCTCCCAGAGCCATGCATTTACTTGTGGAATTGATTTCAGGGTTAGGTTAAGGGAAAAAAAGGCTTATGTATTGAAGTTGCATCCAATAATGTTGAAGTGCTGATTCTGAGGATACAATATGATACCTTGATACAGTGTTGTGCTTGTTTTTTCCGGGGTTAGAGATGAGAAAAAGAAAAAAATGGAAAAAAAAAACTTCATTACATGCAGCAGCTTCACCCAGACATTTTAAAATGCTGTACTTGGAGCCGTGGGAGTCAGCTGTTTGATGTGCCGCTCATGGTCGCATAGGTATGAAACTCAATTTCTGTATAACTGTTTTTAAAGCCACAGAAACACAGAGGACTGAATTACATTTCAGTAAAAATAAATAAATAAACAATTGAAAGCTTCTCGCTTCATAACCATCATATCAATGTAATCTATTACATGCCTTAGATTAGTCGCCCTTTGAAGGGAGGCAGATATATATATATATATAAATATATATGACATAAATGAGTGATTTAGCTTAAGCACTGCAAGTCTATTGCATCCATTACATCAGTTTCTCTTCACAGGATTAGCAATACGCGTGACTAGGTTCAGTACAGGTTCATCAAAACAATATCCCAGTGTTGCAGGAGGTACATATAATGCCGTGTGTCATGGGCAGTCGTGAAAATATGTTCAGATGTGGAAAACGAAAGGACGGAAGAAAAACACTCATCTATTCCAGTGAGGTGTCGGCTCAAAGGTAGACATCAAAGTAAGGAGGAGAGGATCTCTCATAACTCGGATGCAGTCTTTTGACACTACTTTTATAAATCAATTTTTCACAATGTCTTGATTTTTACCCAATCAAAAAGAGTTGTAAACCACACACATCAAATGCGTTCAATGTCGATCTATATCAATAAAACTGTCAAAACAAACTGTTCACAAAGAGCTGTTTGTGAAACAGCAAATGGCAACATAGCTGACATTTCTGAAGCCAAATTGGTTTGTCGAAGATTTTAGAATTTGCTGTAGATTGTATGTAGCATCACATTGGCACAACTATCCTCTTCTTTGTCACTTCTTATGAATCAAATGCATACAACGTTCCTCTGACTCACCATTTTAGGACTAAAAGGTGCTTGAGGAAATCTATCTCATAATAGGCTGACATACCACTCTCTCTGCTGAGAGCAAGTGAAAAGCAGAAATTCTTAAGAGCATTCAAAGGTGTGTCCTTCTGCGTTTTCCCTTCAGAAGAAATACCTCCTGTTCTCAAGTCCCTGCTGATGAACAGAAAGCCGCCTCTTCTCCTCTCCTCCTTACTCCCCTCCTTGAAAGTACACAACAATAAAAAAAAATATCCTCTACAGCACAACACAGACTTGCATGGGGTAAACACTACATATATATATATACACTATATATATACACACACAAACAAACAAGACTCATATAATCATAAAAGGACATAATGATCTAATCTGTCACTTCCTCAAAGTCTGATAGGCCAATACATCAGCACATGGAAAGTAATCTATCATGGAGCAGCGGCAGGTTATGGCAGTGTGTTGATGGATAGGAACTGTGGATAGAGAGGATGGCTGAGTTGCCCTTGTCAGAGTTATGAAAAGGAGAGGGGAAAGGAGAGGGATTGGGGGTGTGTGGTGGGGGTGGGGGCTACGAGACCTAAATGTGTTCCGAACAGACTCGTTTGTCACACTTTGTCATCGAGGGACATCAAGGCAGTAAACAGCCTGTGTATAGGTGTGTGTGAGTGTGCGCAGAGCCAGAGTGTGCCCGTGTGAGAGACGGTCAGTGCCACTCTGTAATGAGCGTGCACGTACACGTAATTATCACACTGGCTGCTCACTAGGGAATGAATGTGGCTTATAAGACAAAAAAACATAATGTATAATGTGAATCTGTGCGCGTGTGTCTGTGTGTGCATGAGCTTCCATTCAGGCAATATGTATGTGTGTTGTGGAATCCAAAGCATTTGACCCCAATCTGTGTCTCTGCATTATTTATAGTCCGATGCCAGCTTCCCTTTGTTTGTTTTTCAAAGCTTGTCTGAGGAGTCGAAGTGTGGGAAAAAGAAAAAAAAAAAAGAAAAAACACAAGCAAAAAGAAGGAGAGATGACAGCGAAATATTGAGGAGTATACCAGAAAAGAGCACTTTTCTGAACCAGCTGTTTTTCTTTCTCTCTCTCTCTGAATGGGTAAACACAACAAATCACATGAAAAGCATTTGAGCTAATTGATCGCTCTGGACCTTCCTATAGTTTTCCCAGAGGGGGTTAAACCGTTCGGAATATATCGTTAGCTCAGATAGTCTGCAGATCGGGATTTTACGGTGACACTGCACCACATAAATGCACTTTACACTCCCTTCTCTCTGTATCTCTCACACACACACACACACATGCTTACACACATCACAGTCCCCTTTCCTGGGCCTAGCTGGCAGGGCAACAGTGTGTATCCTCAGAGACCTGCTGGGCCAAATCAATGGCAGCCAGCAGCCTTCTACAATGAGCGCCACCATTTTACTGGCTGCCGCCCAGCGCAGCAGAGAGGCAGCTAAATAGTCTATGAGGAGAGGAGAGCAGAGTGGCACGACTAGGCTGCTTACAATGAGCACACGCCACAACAGGAAAAAATATCGCTGTTTTGCAGAGAGAGAGTGTGTGTGTGTGTGTGTGTGTGTGTTGGGTTTTTCAATTTGTTGATCTTAATGTATGCTGCCTGTGTGGTGGTGTGTACTCGTGTGCGCGCGTTGAGTTGGGCAGTCCATTTGGGGGTAAGCAAGCTTATCATAAACTGCCTTACTTGTGCATGTGTGTATGAGAGACAGAGTGTGTGTGTTGCCTGTGTGAGTTGAAGCCAACACCGAGGTTGACTGTTGAATTCCAATCAGAGAGATGTAGCTTTGCAATTCTCATTCGGATGATTGTTCTCTTTCATGTGGTCTAGCAGGCAGCATACGTTAAGCTCGCCTGCAAATAAATCCCCCTCCTCCCCTCAACGCACACACACACACACACACACACAAACACCACACACAAATACATTATTTGTCATCATGTCTTCTTCACACACAAAAACACACACGCTTCTGGCATGGCAGGCTGGTTTCTAATCGGTGAATCAGCATATCAGCCAAGAAATGTCAGATTATGTTATAATCCTGCGTTTTAGTGCCTTTAACTCGGCACACACATACTGTATGCGTGTGTCACACTTTTGCCAGCGCCCCATTATGTCTGCCTCTCAGTGAAAATGGGCTGCAACACAGATGTGCACACTCCACACTACACAAACGCGCCCTCGTGTGCATGCGCGGGCGTGCACGCACCCACCGGGGAGTACAGACAGTTCCAGGGTCAGGAGGTGACGGAGCTGTGCAGAGAGGAAGGGGATCAATCTGAGCCGTGACTGAGTTCTGAACCTGACTGAAGTCTCATTGTGTTGCTTATGGAAAAACACACTCTGCTTCAACAAGTGATGGCCAATTAAGTTTGTATAATTAACTTATTTGATGACCAGGAGCTGCTTAATAAACTTTCTCTGTGGCTCTTTAAATGTCTTATATATAAAGCCAAGAATTTGTTATACTGTTTTAATTTGCTTTTATTGTATTAATTAAATTTTGAAAAGCAGCACAAAGAGCTGGATCTGGTGGAGAGGAATATGTTTCTTCACAAAACCAGATGTTTTTTTTTTTTTTTTTTAATCTCACCAAGCCACTTCCTTCTTTCTTGATTTATGAATTATATGTCTTGGACTGCTTAATGCTTACTCAGTGTTAAGCATTTAACTACACACCTTCATAATAAGTTTAAAAAAAGGGGCTCCATTGACAAAAAAACTCCACAGTTTATTGATGTTTGCGCGGAGACAGAAGCAGAGCCTCCGTCTGCAACTCTAGAAGACAACCTTGTTATTTTCAATAAACGTATTACAGGAGCCTCTCATGAAAGGCGCGGGGGAGGCAGGCAGTTGGTTAGGTGTCTCTTTGCTTTGGCCGGTAGATTCAGAGGATGCGGAGGGAAGATGATGCCAATCTCTACACCAGGGGATGTATTAAATGACAGGTCTAATTTAATACTGAGATATTGAGAGACCTGCTAAGGCACTTCCTGTGTCTAAAGGCCATCCCAGAATGAGGTAGTTGGGGATTGCTGAGTAGGGGGTTTGGGATACATTAGAGAGGAAATGATTTCGCAGTGGACGCTTACAAGGCGGAGGATGGGCACAGTATAATTATGCAAACACTCTCTGTAGAGATGTTTTTTACCTAATGCACTGGCATGTCTCATAATATCAGTGCTTCTATTATGTTTATTATATTGACCATGACATCATATCATTTTACAACCCAGTTTCCCCCACAGGGATGAGCAGGATTTATGATGTGTGAAGACCTGCAGTATGTTGAACATGCACACATGCACTTTATGAGCCTGTCGCATCCACACAACTGACACATGGGTATTCTCATAAGCAAATAAATGAAACACACACCCTAATCCACCAGATACATCAGGACATTTCAGGTCAGGTCTGTAATATTTGCATTCAAGCCCGTGGCATCCTGTCTTCTGAGGACAGCGCATGTCTAGTAATTTCGGATGTTTGGTGCTTGTAAAGAGATTATTCATCCTCATGTGCGCACACACACACACACATCTGCACAGGGAAGGACACACAAAGATGCACACACACGCCCACACACTCGTACAGACCACATATACTCGTACCCTATACTTTTAAACCTCAATGAAGGTCAGTCTTTACTGTGATTGTTACACATAGAAAAACCCTCACACAATCATGACTAACAATAAAGACAGAAAAAATGCTCTCACACACACAGACACACACACACACATTTACATCACACATCATTTAATCCCAGGTGCCTTAGGGAGTCTGAGGCAGAACATAATTCCTGAACACGAACAACAAGAAATGGGATTTGTGTAGGACTCTCAGTCCCCCCAGAGAGAAGGAGAGAGGGAACGGACGACAACAGGATGAAGGATAAACGAAGGGACAAAAGAAAAAAGCTCAGCTCAACAGTCTTATCCTGATTCAATTGGCAAAAACAAACAAAAGTGACAATCAAAGTCATTAATTAGAAATCTGCAGACAAACAGTGGCGAGGGCTAATCCTGGACAGGCAGAAGAATTTGGAGAGAAGAGAGACTAATAGAATTAATGTGTGGTGGGTGCTTGGTGGGAGCCATTTTGATGCTTGGTCCTGCTGTTTGTGAATGGAGAGGTTGTGAGTCGTTCATCCATGAAATGTTCATATAAATGTCTGATTTGCTACTCTGTCGCTATTTGATATAACACAGTGGTGATTCATACTGGGTTCACAGAAAAGGCTTTTACAGTTTTTGTTCTTAACACCTGGAGGTGCAGAGCTCTTTCCAAGGAAAAAGGGAAAAAACTATTTCCTGGGGCAGCAAGGGTGGTTAGAAGAGTTAGCACGAGCTGTAATAGCTGCCACAGCTGAGCAAAGAAAAGAGCGCCACCTACAGCAAGTTAGTCAATGGAAAAGGCAAACAACCACCCATACTGTTTGACTGACAAGCCATCTCTGGGAAAATACCTCAGCAGTGACCGCTCAGCGCCAAAGATGCTGCCAAAAGGAAAAGAAAAAAGAAGAACAGAAAAACAAAGGTTTGGATGACTGCCAAGTTAAGTGAATAAAGTTACATATTCAGCCGCTTCATAAACTGGAGCAAACGCTGGCTGAGAGCCCTATCTTTGTATCTGTGCTGAAAGAAGGAAGAGAAAAAAAAGCAACTTGTGACAGCGATTTCACAGACATCGGCTCAGTTTTATGGCTTTGTCGACGGGACAGTGATTAAAGGCGGGAATAATAAGATGTAATGCAAACACATGTCACACAGGCGCCACTGTATGGAGAAGGGAGGGGAGGAGAAGATGAGAGAGTAGAGGGCACAGACAAAATATGAAAGGAAATTAAAATATATAAATTATAAAATGAATAAATAGCTTTAGAAAAGCGAGAGGACGGAGGACCTAGAGGGCCGAAGGAGAGCGGCTGCAAACAGCAGCAAATCCTCTGGCAGAGAGAAAGAAGTGATGTGGAAGTCCTGCAGCCGTGCCACTAAGCTCCCGCTGCAGATTAAACTGTATAGTAGTAAGGAGGAGGAGAGGGGAGGCAAAGGAGGGGAGAGACAGATAGAGGGAGAGAAAGAGAAAGAGAAAGAGAGCGATAGAACTGCAGGGGGAAAATAAGGCTTTGTGGTCTGGCACCAGTTCGCTATGTCAAACCATCATGCATGCCATGGAGATGGAAGCACAGCACTGAGGGGAGAGAGAGAGAGAGAGAGAGAGAGAGAGACGGAGGAGAGGGGGAGAGAAGACAATAATTGAAGAGGAGGATGGAGAGAAGACGACAAGAGACAATACATGTGAGGAAAGAGTGGGAAGAGGAAGGAAACACTTCAGCCTTGACTGTGGAGGGCTCAACATGTTTGGCTCAGATTGTGTGTCTGTCTGTTTGTGTGTGCAAGTGTGGTTGGAAAATAGAATTGTTGTGGTTGTAACTCTGGCTCCTTTACAGTGCCCCCCCCCCCCAATTGGAACATGAAGGGGAGGGGTAGAGGAGGGGGTATCTGTGAAGGGATCGCCCCAACCGCAAGCCCACTCACTGTCATTGTCTCTCTCTCTATTTATCTCTCTTTCCTCCACATGTTGGCTCCCCATTATACATATCCCATATCTTATGCCTCCTCTCTAAAAAAAATATAACACAAACACGCACACAGACACACACTCACACACACTAGACATACACACAGCACATGTAATAAATATGGAAATCTGATGCCAGAGCGTCTCTGTAATGGAACAGTAGGCAGAACACTGCTAAAAATGTCCGTGAGCAAAAACGTTGTTTGCTCACTATGTTCTTGCCACTACAACACTTTGATAACACAAAATCAAAATCAGAAAAAAGAAAGAGGAAACAAGAAAACAATCTTGTACGGAAAACAAGGAAAAGACGGAGCAGGAGCAAAAGAGAGCGAACAGAGAAGAAAGATGGAAACAGAGAGAAGACACCAACAGAGAGAACAAACCTGCCTGAGCGGAGAACAGATGAAGGGAGGAAAGTCTTAAGTTAAATTTTTAATATCTCACCATATGCTCCTCTCCACAGGTGAAGTCGTCTTTGCTATTAATTACCTATTCACAGCTTGTATGTGGGTGTGATTGCATGATGGACGGATAAAAACAGAGAGGCGAGGAGAGACTGAAGGAAAAGAGACAGGTGTGAAAAAGTGACAATTAGGTGTAACATGTGCAAAGAGGAAGCAAACGAGAGGACGCAAAGACGCGTTATCGATCAGGCGTAAAGGTGCTGGGAGAGGCATGGCAAAGTTAGAGCAGAGAGGGACAATCGAGGAGTCAGACGGTGAAAAACACAGGAATGCAGAGACACGGGTGAACCGACGGACAGATGATAGGGAGAGGCGAGACAGAGTCGAAGCTGTCCCCTCCGACTGTCAGGTAAATCAATAGCATCACTGCGCCTCCTCCTCCTCCTCCTCCTCCTCCACCCCCCTCAGCTGCTCATCTGCCTCCTCCCCGGCTCTCAGCTCCACATCCTATCACTCTTGCAAGCGGCCACGCAGCTGGATGCTGACTAACTGTAGCTGAAGCAGGAGCCTCCTGCCTGCCCGCTCTGACGGTTACAGCCTGTTTGCACCACAAGTCTGTCTCTCAGAATAGCCTCTTTGAAAACCTTTACATGTGCAGTGTGATCCTAGAGAAGGGAGATCTAAAACTGCAGTTCAGACGCTGAATAGAAAATGTAGATAATGCTTGTATTCACACACCCCTGAATGATCAGGCGATGAATAAGGCTGACTTCTGATTCGAAAAAGGAGGCTTTTGAAAAAGGAAAACTTGTCTTCTGTGTTGTTCTGTTCTTGTGTGTGTGTGTGTGTTATTTCTTGGCCAGATTGGTTGTTTGTAGCAGGACAAGTTTACCCAGGCAGCAATCTGGCTCTGTTGACTTGTTCATGTGCTTCCACGTTTAGACTGCATTGGCCTGGTCTGTGGGAACCAAACGCGCAGTCACTATAATTAACATCCAACTCATAACATTGCTGACCTTAAAATCACCTCCCCTAACCTGACCCAGCCCTCAGGGCCAAGGCATGGACACGACATAGTATAGGCATACATGCGCACGCACACAGCGCTATGCATTTGTGCACACAGAAATGCGCTGACAACCATGTAACACACACACATGGACACCGACACACACAGCTGGGCTCTGCAGACACTGGCATCCATCACATCTTTGCGAAACTTAATCTCTCTGAGAGGAGGAGGGAACAGCTGCAGTGGCACGCATGTACACACACACACACACACACACACACACACAGGCTCGTGCACATGTATATACACAGCACATAAACACAGTGGACGATCAGCTGGGGTAAAGCACTTGTTCATCCAGAGACTGGCATGTGACAAGGCACCTCTGAACTTAGAGCAGCAGGCTATGGTCGTGAAACAGGTTGTAGCCCACTCACCTAATGTGTCCAAACATATGTACAGAGCGCAGCAGAATCACTTCTGGTCATGATTTTTTTTTAAAACTGAACACAGTTTTTTCTAAACACCATATACCAGTCGCCTTGATGGATGGAAAATACTCTGTCAAGCATTTAGTCATTATAGAAAATATACTGTATATGTTCCACTCTAGAAACTAAACCTCCTGCTGTGTGGGTTTTCATTGCAACTCTGCAAATGGATTAAAGCAGGCAAACCAAACACATAAACTGCGAACGTTAGCTACGGCAAATACATGAAGGTAAGCCTCTCTCGCTCTCTCTGCATCTCGCTACATACTGTATAGAGTATATCTCACATACTCAAGCCTAACTGCTTTAAAGTACTTGCGTGATTGATTTGTGAGTTAGCGAGGTCTGTAATGCTGCCATAGACAGTGTTTGAGCAAGACTGCTGACTACTGTCAAACACACACACATCAGCACATTACAGCCGCTGAGTTATGGCATCAAGAGCCATATAAAGTTAGGGCTATCAAAATCAAAACTGCCATATGCGATCATGGCACCTCACAGGTGTGAGCAGGAAAGAAGTGCATGCTGAGCTAATGGAAATCAGTTATAATAATATATATTTAAATTTCCAATCACCTCTTTAGATTGTGTCTGAATGGATTGGATACAGGCTGGTGGAGGGAAATCCATAGACAGATATTCACCCCCGTAATCCGCTGTAGCCTATTTGAGTCTAAGTGTTCATGCAGTTTTGCATAAATTCACAGACACAGCCCACTCAGAGAGAAAAAAAACTACAATAAATAAAACTGGCTAAACTAAGTGACAGCCATTAACATCCTTACAGCTTTGTACACCATTAAATGTCCATCCTGTCTGTCTGTCTGTCTGTCTGTCTGTCTGTCTGTCTGCTTTCTGCTGGTGGCACTGGTTCAGTTGTGAGAAAAATACCTTAGAGCATGTTTTGAGGGGGAGCACCAAACCCCAGTGCAAACCAAGCGGTTTACAGCCTCCTTAATCTCTCATCAGCATTACAAAAAAAAAAAAAAACTAATTTCAAGAGCCGCTCTATAGTGAAGGGAACTGTAATAATCTCAGCAAATTTGCCAGGATGCAATGCAATAATCTTGAGGAAACTGAATTTACTGTGTATCAATATTTCTACAGCACCACAGGAAATAAAGAACAAGCCCAGTATTAGAGTATGGTGACAGTCATTTAGTACTGTGGGCCCTCATATAAATAACACAACAAAAGCCATGACAGATCATTATAAATGTCATTGATTAGATGAAATTAAGATGAATGGGAACTCCGTGGTGACTGGCTCAGACGCGCTCTAAGAGCTGAATGAGGGAACATTATAGAAATATCACAGTGATTTTCCATTAGTGCGACTTAAAAGCCAACGCGACCACCTGAAACACCAATAAAACAACTAACTGTTCATGGGAGGGGGAGAGGGAGCTGGGGGGTAGGGGGGGCAGATAATAGGTGTCAGTCAAATGAGGTTGATACCGGAGGACTGACTGACTGATACACACGCACGCACGCACATGCACGCGCGCGCACATACACACAGACATCTGAATGGATAAAGGCAGAAGATGCGTATTACTGTATAGGGCGTTATGGATTTACCATGAGAAGTTAACGCGGCGCCGTGCGTGTCAACAACAACAAAAACTACCCGGAAAATGTCAAAGAGACGCGCTCACCATATCAGCAGCCTGCCCAGCGCCGTCGATCAGGGGAAAACTCGCAGCGTGAATGGGATTCAAGCTCTCTCTCTCTCTCTCTCTCTCTTTCTCTCCAGTCCGTCGTCTGTCTGTGTAACATCCACCGTGGCTGCAGCCGCTCTGCCCAAATAATCCAGCACCGTGCGTCTGCCTTCCTCTCTCTCTCTCTCTCTCTCTCTCTACACTCCCTCTCACTCTCTCTCTCTCTCTAACACACACTCTCTCACTCTCTCTCGCTCCAATAATTTCCTACCCGGTGTGTATACGACTCGGTAAGGTAGCTGCTAACCCCCCCCCTCCTTTCCCCCTCAGTGTGTGCATGTGTGTGTGTGTGGTGGGCAGGAGTGAAGTTAGGGCAGATTTAAAGCTGCAGACCCCGCGCGCGTAATCCCTGCGACGTTATGCTGGGGGGAGTCCATGATGTAGTGTGGAGCGATCTGGAGTCACCCAAACCCTGTAGGGTCTACCCCCCTCCCCTCTCCTCCCCTCCCCAAAAGATGAAATCGTCCCGGCAACACAAAGTGAATGGATCGATGAAGAGGGCTGCACTTAATATCAACCTGAAGCCATTCTTTCACATGTTTATTCAATTTTAATTTTAATTTTACATAAACAGGGGCAAAACAGCCATTGCAAGTAAATCAAATGCCGCTTCAAACAAGGACAATAAATCAGATTATGTCAATCCAGGATCAACTAATTATCTTGCACCATCGGGAATATTTTTCTTTTCTCTCTTAAATTATTTTGTGAAAATTAAAACTCAATTCTAGATAAAAATCTCCACTGAGGTTTCTCAACAGAGTCTGAGGGCTCTGTGGGATGTTTGGCTTTAGGAGATTAGGAAAGGGGCAATCACAGGCACAATTTATCTGTGGAGAGAAGTTGAGTAGATCTAATCTCCAATGAGGAGCAGGCTCCTTGATAAATTTGGATATTGCCTGGGCATTTGATGTTAGTTAGGGCCAACAACTTCCAAATTGCTCTCTCTACACAAACATGAATGAGTCTGTGATGGGAGTTCTAGTGGTTTAGAAGGAAAAATGTCAGGATGTTGACTGAAATAAAAAACTAAAAAACTTGTAAAATCTTCCCAGATGGGACTGCTGAGAGCGCTTAGGGCCGTGATTACAGTGATTTAGCTCACTCACGCTTAGTAGCCTATATGTGGGCCCGTGCTGTAAAGTGAGTGTTGTTCTGCAGGAGTTTTGTTTGATTTTGAAATTAACTGTCTGTGGAACTATGCAAGTCCGGTCGCTTTTCCGCTGTTTTGCTAACCCTCCTCCTGGCCATGTGCATTTGTTTACAACAAAGCCAGCAGGAAATCAATCAATAAAGCGGTTAATATCGTATGATGTTACGACGTGTATATTTGTGTAGTTTAATCCGTCATAAACAAGAGATTACGGGTTACGGGGGCGTTTGTGTCGCGGTGGCAGAGACAAGAGCTGGGCCGCACTGATCTTACAAGGTTGGTTTACAGCCCAGATATGCAATAAATGGCACGCACGTGGAAGGCAGAGAGCCTCCATTCTCCCTCTTAATTTATTAAACCATCACAATTACTCCAAAGCTGTTTAATTAAGGTAAAAAAAATGTAGCATAGTTAAGATACAAATCCTGCATAGTTCCTCTTTAATGTGTACACTCAACAGCCATAGGGGTACTAAGATATTGCTGAAGGCATCGTCATGATGCAACAAAGGTAGATGTGACAAACAAATGACTCAATGTGCCCATAAGTAGCACATGACGCTGGCAGTATACCAGCCTTACTTTGAGTCTTGCAGCATTCGTTGCCTTCTTGCTATGATGTGAGCTCATGTACGCAGTGTTTGTGGTGAGAAAACCTGTGAGAGCTCCAGGAATAACTTTGGTGTTCACAGACACACAGGAAGTCAGCAAAAGAGGGAGAGAAGGGAAGACAGACTCCGAACACCACGTTTTAGTCTTTGAGCTCATACTTGTACCCCCACCTATACCCACATACACAAACGTGCACATAGACTTATTTGGGTGTGCTGACCTAGAACACCAAACACAATCAGTGGTGCAGCAGATTCCCATCAGCGCAATGTAAATGAGATGGAGAGGCATAAACGTGCTTTTGTTGCAGAAACTCCTCAGCTCAGTGGGTACAAGAAAACACAACCTCAGGCTGGGACACACACACACACACACACACACACACACACATAGATGCAAGCTTTCACACACACATACACGCCAGAAACAGATGTGTATGCCTCCACACACAATGGAGTTGTATTCGCTCCCATAGTCACATGCAAACACTCAAAAGATAATAACTTGGCTCATAAGAGATAAGGGATTCTTCTATCAAGATAACTTTACTGGCTAAAATAGAATCTAGTGCTGTGTTTGATGGGCCACATGGCATAGCACCATATTGCACACGCACATGCACACACTCAGACAATGCAGAGGATGCATACCTCCAAAAAAATGTCGCAAGTTGTGTTGCACATGATGTTGTTGTTTCACACCCGAGGGCCCTCTCCCACTGTCAACACATATCTACACTGCGATCTGGCATCTCTTGATTAAATATTCAAGTGATCCACTGATAAATATGTATGCTTGTGTGGGTTCAATATTCAGTGTGCGAGTGTGTGCATGGATGCCTTCTATATGGGAAAACACACGATTGTCCACACAGATGTGCGCTCGGGTTCACACACGCTGCCTGCAGGCACGCTGTGCGTACTGTCAATTCACTAATTTATTAGTTTTCAAGGTTTTTTTTAACTCATGCATGAACGCTGCCTTTCCTGAGCACTCTTTGTCCACGGTCTGCTAACCCAGCTCAACACATCAGTTCTCATAGCCCGGATCGAGATACAGATTTAGGCAAGTGTAAACTTTAAACTGGGTCGTCTGCCATTAGGTTAGCAAGAAGGCTTGATAAAATACTGCAGGCTAACATAGGACTTTTTTTTCTTAGAAATCAATTTAGAGAACATGTCTTTCATAGAAAATGTCCTACTCACTTATGGATTTATGTCTGAGATCTGGGGATGGTAAGTGCTATATACTCTACAGATCACAGCGGTAATATGTAAGACTTGAACGCTCTGATGTTGGAAAAGGATAAGTAAGAGTGATATTTTAATGAACCTATAATTTCTTTGTTTTTCAACCTAATGACATTAAATTTTGCATAGAGAACAGTAACAGAGGATATTTAGTTTTAGGGCATTTTCACAACTAAAGTTCATTTGCTCTGGTTCAATTCAGTTAAACTTGTTGCATTTCCCCCTTGGTTCAGTTTGCTTTCACACCAAGGGAAAGTCAAGCAAATCCAAATGCATCGTTATTAACTACAGTATGTGAGAGAGTTCACTCTGCTTATTGTTCAGATTGTCTGACTGGACCAGGAAAGTAAACATAGGAATACGGTTGCTGAACTGTCTAGCTCAGACTTGTGAGTTCATCGGCTCGTGGGGTTGGCTCGGGTTCAGAAGTCTTTCACACCAACGCTTTCAACAAACTGCTCCAGAGTTTGCTTGGAACCGGACCAAGACCACCTCCTTGAAAGGGTCTTGGCGTGATTTCACCCCAGTGCGATTTCAGAATCAATTACTGTTTTCACACCTTCCTAAACAAATCATTCCCAGAGGGAAAACAAATCAGGGTTTGGTTTAACCAGGCTAAATAGTGCAGGTGTGAAAAGACCCCTCGTGTCTTTAAACTGCCAAGGAGTGACTAAGACATTGTCCTGTCCTGAGTCTGAGGCAACTCCATCAAGTCTTGATCCACACATAATCGGGTATTAGAATTCTGTCAATGAAGATATCTCAACAATGGAATCAATGTGATGGGACCCATAGATGTTAGAGAAAGAAAAACATATCCTCAGGTAAAAGTGAAAGGTAACAGGTAGGCTAGACTTTGACCTGATGGTGACATGAGCATGATTGGTGAACATTTCCTACAGTAAATGCAATTACAGCTTGAGTATCTGCTGAGCACAACAATGCACTAATGGGGCATTGGAGAAATTGTATCCACTCTATTGTCCATCCTGGACTGACCATTACTGCTGTGACAGTGGACCTCTCTGACAGCAGATATTTTGACCCATCATAGCTGGAAAAACACAAGTGCAACCAATAACTTTAATGATGGCTCCATTCAATTTAGGTGTGGCACCAGGCCATGACAGTAAGTCAACATGCTCGGTGCTAGAGCCACGGGAGCGGAACAGCCGCAGTAAATGGAAACCAACCATCATTAGTTTTATTATTTTCACACATTTGACATCATTGACAAGTCTAACAACTGCCAGTAAGATTGTATTTCCTCACATACTGGTCATTGGGCTGCCAAAAACAGAAGGACAGAGTCTGCAAAAACATTTGAGCTGAAAATATTATGTGTTAAATCAAGTGATTGACAGAAAATCTTGACAACACCATTCGCCAAAACATTCACCAGTTCTAGCCTCTTGAAATGTGAATATTACTGTAGGTGTTATGTTATGGTGTTAAACTGAATACTTTAGGGAAAACATGATGGACATTTCTCACTATTTTGTGACAAGACCAACTATGAAATTGATTAATTGATTAATCACAAAAACAATCAGTGGATAAACCAGTAAAGAAAATCATCATTATTAATTTAACACCCTAAAATAAAGACATTAGCACACACTTACTGGACTTGATACGTATATAATTTCAAGAGAGCTAAAGAGTAGAACAAGAAAAAAAAAGTTTAAAAACACTCAGCGAACGGGTTCTTATTTCATCACCTTGAAAGTTCATCGTCACTTGCAGGCAGGGTGCAGAGCTGCGGCCCATTAAAGCCATGACATTTCAATAATTGCCTCTAATCTCAGCATCATAGGGAGCCACAGTGCACTTGCACCCACATTGATGCTTAATGATTAATGCCCCACACATACACTTGATCCACACCCACCCACATACAGTACACACACATGCTACACGTAAAAAAAAATAGACTTCAAGATAGACGTATGCTTCCTCACTCTTAATGTGTGTGTGTGTGTGTCAATGTGAACTTGCACATGTCTGGCTGCACATATTGATGTCTTACACACTCTTACACACAAACACACATCATGTCATTATTCCTTCATTTCTTTATACCCTAACTAACTCCATGCACTAGTTTTTGTTTTGTTTTGTTTATTTGTTTGTTTTTGGGGTTAAGGTTAGCAGTGCAGTGGGCTGCTAACCATTACTGTATTGGCTGGTATTAGACACAGCACCTTCCCTAGATTCACCTGCACAATTACATCCATAATTTCAATGCGGGAGACTAATGCAACTAGCAAGGCTGCACCCTTATATATAAATTATCTATATTTGTACACCTGGATTATAATACAAGCATAAGCAAGGATAAAACGCCTTTTTTTGTCGTAGTTCACTCTACACATACCTAAACCGTTCTGTCTTTCTTTCAGGATTTCTTTGCTATTCAGGTGTTCAAAGGCACTGATTGAGTCTTTTTGACCCCTGTTGTAAATAATGTTGATTTGGCTCCGACAATAGCAGTCTTTGTCCAGCTAAGCTGCAGGGTAAAAAAGGGAAATTCTGATCTTTTAGAATCAGGAGTTGATCAATTTACCAGATTCAGTATTGAATGGTACTGGTATTAAAAAGAGGTGCATCTATAATGGTTAAAATCTCCATTGCAGGAATTGATTTTTACAGACACAACACAGATGAGCTGAGTTGGGATGAATTACATGTTATAGGCTTAGAATGTTAAGCAGCATTACAAAGAAACACACAGGGAACATTATGTGATATGCACTTTAATCATGCACAGGAGATGGATCGGCTATGTTCCACAAAATGCAGGAAGGTATGACTCTGCGGAGTGTGTGTGTGTGTATGTGTTTGCATGAGTGGGTGTATATGCAGAGTCAGACAGAGTGAAAATCAGAGAGTGACAGGAAAGAGAAAAAAAAGAAGAAAGGAAAACACGAGGCAGAGCAGCAGAGCAGTCTTAAAGCAGCTTTTATTGAACACTAAGAGGGGAGTATAGGATGATGAACATCCAGGCTGCTCTTTTCACATTGAGGAAATTGCATTTGGGAATATTGAGCTGGCTGGTATGATGAAGTACACAACTCCTCCTTCACACACACACACACGCAGGCAAGTGCGCACAATTTTTTTCATGGTACCACGTATTAGCGGTGCAGAAAAGATCATATTTACAGAGTCAGAGCTGTGCGCACACATCTCACGCACACACACAGGATCTCATTTAGTCTGTGTGCATGGGTTGGATGAGCACTCCATATTACTCTCTACTATTGAAAGAGCGGAAATGAGAATCGCTGCAAACAGGGGGAGAGAGAGAAAAGAGGAGGAAAAACACAGAGAGAGCAGGAAGTGGCAGAGAGAGAATACAAGAGCGAGGGATGAATGAGCAAATGATAAAAGGAAAGAATGAAAAAGCAGGTAAAAAAAAGAAGGAGAGAGAGACATGCTCCACTTGCTCTGTGGCTGTTATTTCAGAGGCAGAAGCTGATAATGTTGGCTGCAATTCATCCCAGTGTGAAAGGACACGTCAAGATTATTTTACAGATAAAAAAAAAAAAAGAAAAGAAAGAAAAATCACTATTCTGATCAGTCTAAACCAGAGTCAACAGGTTCCATACAAACAGCAAGCAGACAGATCATTACCCAGGACTGCTGACTCCATCAAAAAGAGGGAGGAATGACACGCTAACCAGCACCATCACATTAGAGAAGCAGGGCCAGGCGGCATTGTACATTGAGAGCTGTGGATCTTCCAGAAGGGTGAAAACATCAAATTGAAGCACTAAGAGGTAATTTGTACAAAATAAGGACGTTTTATGGAGGCAACACCTGTATAGACCTGAAATGTCAGCGCAAATGCATAGAGATTGTACAAATGGACACATCATAATTCAGTAAAATGTTAGGGACAGCAGTGAGTATTCATCTTCTATGTGCGCACTAATGCACACACAATGAGACGTCTCCAGTACAGTTGAATAGCTTATTTATGTTTACATAAATGCTGCAATGACAGAGATATAAATTACAAAGAGAGCTGTCAGTAACGTACTGTACGCGCTTGACTAGCAATTACGTCTATACACAGAGCAACAAAGGCAGACGGCAAAGTAAAATACAATCAGTCCTTCACACACATTCAGATACTAATGCTCACTTGCGCGTGCACACACTCATGCGAACACACACACGGGTCACGGAAAAGTGGCTGTCACTGTGATTGGTTCCTGCTGCCGAGGGCAAACCCACAATAGCCAATTATCTGTCATTATGCACCACAGCAGATCTTGCGGGCTGGATGCCTCTGCATGTGTCTGTGTGTGTGTGCATGTGCATATGTGCATGTATGTGTGTGCGTGCATGTCATAGTGGGAGAGATTGGCAAATTGCTAGTTATATATTTCAGCATGCTGAAAGAAGACAGGAGAAATGTAGAGGAGGAGGAGGAGGAGGGCGAGAGGAGGCAAGGCAGAAATATGCAGAGTGAATATAAAAGGAAGCGAAGGAGAGATTGATAATTATATTTGACAGTTGTAGAAAAGATGGGATCACAGGGAGCCACAGACCTCCAGTGAGCTGTGTGCTGATGACAGATGTCTGGTGACCAAGACATGTCTGATGCAGCAGGGCCGGAGCATAGACGGCCACAGATTGAGGCACTCAGTCGGTGTTTGACTAGAGCTCCATCATATGAGCAGCATGTGATCGAGCTGTGGCCAGTTTTTGAAACCCTATATGACAAGTGTCACTTTTTGCATTTCAGCTGCGAGGAGACACGGTATAGGGCCCATGTGCCGTGATGTCTGCCCTGATTCACAGCAGTGCATCGCTTTCATCGATTGGGCAATTTGGTCAAATTAACAAGGCAAGTAGTAAAGAGGTGAATTGTTCCCTCTCATTTTCTCATAATGTGGGTGTGCATGTACGTGTTCACTGCGCTCAGCTTTACGATATGGGTTACAGTTAGTTAGAAAGCCCCTTAGCTGTTAAGGAAGCTAATCTGACCGCAGTGATGGCAGAAAGCTCATGATAATTAGAGGTGGAAAATTAACCATTTTTCAGTCGAAGATATAGAATTAATTTGTTTTTGCCGAGCAGAGTTTGAATAGAGTCTAATGAAGAGGGGGTAGAAATGGCAGTCAGTTCAATTTTCAAGGCAGTGGTTAGAAATCTTACCAAATCTGATATTCCACTATTTATTCCACTTACTGGCTAATTTTTAAACAACAGACACATCAAAGAAGAATCACAAAATAATTTCCTGGTGTTTAGAAAAGTCAATTCACCCTTATCTTTTGACCTGGTTTTGAATTATCCTTTTTGCAGCCAAAATAATACAATGTTGATTTTTTTGGGGTTGTGTATGAGTTGCTCAATGCATTCGAAAATTACAAACAACCTCAGACCTCGCAGTGAACATTTTTAATTTACCAAAGAAACGAGAATTGTTGACAATGAGTCCAGTGATTATCCTCAGTCAAAGAAAGAAAGAAAAGTTTCTGCTGAAAGTTTTAAAAACATGATTTGTTAGTGTTGGAAGGTCACCACCATCTTTTAAAGATGGCCAAAGTTGAAATGAGGAAAAATTTCAGATGCTTTGAATTCTAAACACATAAAACTGATAATAAGTGTCACGCTATTTTGGTGATTTGTACCTTTAATGTATTGTTATAAGTAGGGGCGCCGTATAGCTCACTGGGATGAGTAGCTGCCCCATTCCCCCGGTGACCGCTTGCTGCATGTCATTCTCCTGTCTCCCTCAACTGTTCTATCAATTAAAGGGTTAAAATTGGAAATGAAGCCTCGAGGAATACCCTGCATTATTCCCTCTCCTTGGTAAGATGTTCAGCCTTACCAAAACTAAATCGTGTTTACAACATTTTTTTGTCTTCCATATTTTTGTTGGAGGGGAATCAATCTTAGCACAAGCTTGAGGCCTGATGGTCCAGCCATCGTGGTCACTTCTGCTGATCTGATGATGTTCTTTCTGCTGTAATGTCGATAGACCTTTCTTTCTGGGGATAGTTGTGTCGGTTCTACCATTTTAGTCCAGGCTGAAATATCAAAATAAATATTGGATGGACGGCCACCAAATTGTATGCAGATGACATGACGTTATTCAGCAGGATAAATCCTAGGTACTTTTCAATTAATGCAAGGGGATTGGTTGGACGACTATTGGATAAATCATAAATATTTCTAATTTAGAATTTGTGAACCGTTAAGTCACAATTTCAATCAATTAATATCAGCATGGTAGCATTGTAACTGTGAGCATGTTAGCATGCATAATAATATTTAGGTTAATAACATTTGGTTTATATAAAAAGCTGCAGGTACAGTATATCTGCTGGACTTCCAGATTTTGCAGAGTTTGGAAAGCACAACTTAGCCTTTAACAAATTTTACTGAATCTTGCTCCCTTTGTAGAAGGATCTGCCAAAATAGGTAAAACTAACTTGGTTGTCTCACCATTTGTCAAAAACTGTTTGCTTAGTGTGTGCCAAAGTGTTAAGGTTTTCATGTCTTGTGTATTACGGTAGATTAGATTTAGGATAAAAGACAAAAATTTTACCCACATCATTTTACACATTTTTGTAGTTCTCTTTCAAGGTCACTCAATAGAAGAAAAAAAAGATACAATGCTTCCCACACTAGACATGAAATCTCAGGAGCTTTCTGGTCCAATAATTGATTGTTAAAGCTTCTTTTCTGCCCTGTTGAACCGTCTTCCTATTCAAGATGGAATAATGCTCAGTCACGACGCATGAACCTAAGTCATCAAACCATCCACCTCAGAATAAATCCATCTTACTGTACATTCTTAATACATATCCAGTGTGTGTGTGTTTATGAAGTATGACACTGATCTGTCTCTGCCTGTTTTACAGCTATGCTTCCATAATCCCTATCCTAATCCACTGCCTGTGTGTGTATCAGTGCGTGTATCTGTGAGTGTGTGTTTATGTGAGTTGTCTCTCTATGTCTGTGTATGTGAGGCATGGTATTTAAGCTTTTGCCTTTCAGAGGGCCTCTCTTTCCCACGCCTTCCACACTATATGTAATACCATAGATAACCCTCCAGTCATCCAATCCTCTCCATCGAACCACTCAACACAATGGCCTGGACAGAATCACTCTGCACTTCACCGTCAATATCTCCATTACCATTTCAGTCAACAGAGTAAACACACTGAAAATTGAATGGTTATGGGTAATATTACTTATAAATGAGCTGATGAAATGGGTGCAGTGATGATGGGAGAGAGGGCAGAAAGTGGTTTGAGATGGAGAGAGGTGAATATGGCTGTGCAACTACAGGATAAAGCAGCAGAACAGCAAATCAAAGTTACTTTTTTAACAATTCCTCTCTTTTTTGATTAGGTTATTACAAATATGGAGATGCTTCTACATCATCGTCAGGCTTCTTGACCAGTTCAGAATTATGTTCTTTATTAACTGTTTGCTCTTCGAACTGTTTGAGTTTTTCTCTTCTAGCCACTATTTCTAATCTTTTTCTTACACCAAAATTCAACTTATGTCTTTTTCTTTACAACACGTAACACGACAGTTGACCAATGGCTCCCGACCAACCTGAAGGTCGGGAGCCTTGTGAGACACCAAAAGTTAAAGATGATGGGATTAAATATTTCTAAAAGAAGAAAAATATATTTCATACAAAATTGACTCTGACTTTTTTTTGTGAATAACTGGACAATGTCATGACTCCAGGTCTACAGAAAAACAAACACACTCCAGCTGAGCAGATCACAGTGGGTACATCCGTGGATTGCACTAAACAACTTCATCATAAGAGGTCACCTGGTCGCGGACTCTGATCGTGTAGACTACTGTGAACATGTTATTTATACAAATCTCCACTGGTTTAACTTCACACTGTTGATGTGATGCACAGATGCACTCCAGTAACCTGTGGCATCACTGTTGGGTGAGTTTGCAGGTGCACAGGCTTCAACAGGATTGAAACTTTCAACCAGAGATAAAAGTGAATCACAGTATTTCTGGCAATAATAGTACAGTAGCTATACCGTATTTCTTGATCTAGGACATTATGTAGTGTAAGAAAGAAAGAAAGAAAGAAAGAAAGAAAGAAAGAAAGAAAGAAAGAAAGAAAGAGATAATGTCTTCTCAGTGTTTAAGAATGGTACTTGATGATGAATGGAGAGAGGAATAAGAGGTTGATGAGTGGGACCCTCAGCAATGATAATCCCATTAGCTCTGTACTGTATGTTAAGCTCTCCACTAATGACTGATGTGTGTGTGTGTGTATGTGTGCATGTGTCACATGTGTAGGCGTGCACAGTATGTGTGTGCGACTAAGTCCTTTTCAGACCATCCCAATTATCAGATGTGACTCACGTGAGGGTAATTACAGCATCTGAGACAGAGGGAACAAGGCTACGAATGACCCAGAAATCTACAGCCTAATGAAGCGATAAGACACACATACACACGTGCGCACGCACACACACACACACACACACACACACACACACACACACACACACACACACACACACACACACACACACACACACACACTCTCTTTCTCAGTCTTTTTCTCATACTCACCTCACACACAGAGACAGGGACAGTGTGGGACACAGTCAAAAAGACAGAAAGGGGAACAATTATGTTCCCCTCAGATGACATTAGAGAGAGTGGAGAGATTTGGGAGGAGCTGTCAAAAGACGCTCTGTCAAGCAGCTTCAAGCTCAGCCCCCTTTCTAGTATGAACTAATCTGGCTGCTCTCTGTTCTCTGTCATATCTGGCCATGGCTCCACAGCACTGTGGTCCGCTTCCACAGGCGCGGATTAAGCTCGGCTACCCGAGACTAAATTCTCTATTGAAGAATCATCTAGGTGTAATCCCTGTGTGAAGCCAGCCCTGTATGGTACAGCACATTATATCTTTCACAATGACTATTATACACAGAAGGCTGCACACTGAGATACAGGAGACAAGCATGAAGATAGGCTGCTGTACTGTTTGTACTGGTGGCAGAGCCGAGGGGTTGCTTTAAGTTGTTAAGTAAAATGAGATCAGTCAAGGTGGCCCCCTGGTAATACATCAACTAATTCTGACAGTTTGTTTTTTACCTCAGTGATATAAATGTAACATTTAATGCACCTGCTTATTTCTTTTAATAATCCTGTCTTTTCTCATCTTGCTTTACATTGAAACACTTGCCTTTACTCTAATTTCACGAAATTCTCAATAAACTGACACTTTTTTTTTTCTTACAGTAGCACTACCATAACAACAATAAGTTAGAAGGGCAAATAAATGAATGTGCCAATCAAACAGCACAGAAAATGTGTTTTATCTGTCCAAATTTTAAACGTTTGCAGGGTTTTATTTTGACATTTATAAGAAAAGATATTTATGGTATGAAGTGCCCAAACCCATCTCAGTTTAGTTTTGCTTCTCCTCTGACACTTCTTTTAAGAGCTAAGTCAGCCAATCAGAAGCACAACTCAGAACCTCTGTTCTGATTGGCTGACCATTATCTGATTGATGCACACCCTGGTCAAATCACAGGTGAGCCCACTGTAGCTGACCACTATGGTTTGGCAAAAGTCACTGGAAATGCAAATGGCAATGGTCAGTGCTGAAATGAGCAAACAGACATTTGGACTAAAACGCTCCAACTTCATCTAGTGTGGAGCTTTACCCCGGAGCCGTAGGCCAGGTTCCAGTGAAAATCACTGGATCATCTGGTGGGTTTGGGATGACCGGCTGCAATGTTGCAGCACTGTGGTCCAATGCAGAGCTGGCAGAGCCACCCTCCCAGCCTCCAGTGCTACTCAACCCTCCAGGTGGACCAGTGCGCTGCCAATGTGCGTCCAGACCAGCCAGGGGGGCCTGTGTGAGGCCATCTGGGGCACCAGGTAGTTGGGTGATTGGGCAGCTGAGACAGCAAGAGTGGAAGACTGCGTGTATGAAGTATGCTTAGGCAACAGCTAGACAGAAAAGGCCATTAAACAGGTAATCGTTTTTTCAGAGATCCAAGTCAAGGCAATGAATATCATCCCTTAATTGTGAGTAAACAGGTTTGCAGTCCACACACATACACGCGAACACACACACACACCCACACACGCACACACGCACACACGTCACACACCCACCCACCCACCCACACACACACACACACACACACACACAGCAATACTAAGAGTTTTCAGTCCAAGTGACAGCAGCATACAAAACACTTAAAATAGCATGATAAAAGTAAAGATCGGTAGAAGAACAGAGTCAACAAGATTAAAAGCTCCAGAGTCATTAATAGAGTGATTAAAAATATAACCGATTTCAGGCAAACACCAAATCTTGAAGGGCTGGACTGTGCTGGGGGCACAGCTGAGGGCAGTGACGTTTTGTTGTGACAACACAATTTATGGAAGTCCTGACTGCTTCTTTTAAGGCAAGGTTCCTGAATGGCTGTGTGCATGTCTCTGTGGACTGAGCTCTCTGATACTATCACAGTATTTCTGTAGCACCTACACCTGCTTTATAATCAAAAAGGGAAAAAAATCACTTTTCATAATAACGATGTACTGATGAAAGCATTAGGTGGATTATTTTACTTCCAAGCTGATTATCTAGACACTATTATATTTACATATGAATAAGAAGGCAACAAAAGCATTTTTCTGTAATAAATAGATAGATACCAGTGGTTCCAGGTGTCAACATGAGAGGACAGACAAATAAAGATGCACTATTCAATATGCTGCATCAAAATACTTAACAAATAGATTAACTCCAGTTCTACCAATCCATGCTGAATGCAGCTTCTCTGTAAATATCATGATAAAAATCCTGTGCTCCTCCTGCTATCTGTCACATTCACTCTGTCACAGTGGACCACTGACATGGTCTTTACTGCCACAGCAAGTTGCCTTGCAGAAAAATGACTCAGATGAGTTACACAGAGTGAGGTACAGTATATACAGTTGTAGATTGAAGGAGAATGGTGGTGTTGCATCAGTACTCTCAGTACCATCAGATAGCCTGAGCTGAGATACTGCAATCGGTACCAAGAGAGAAATACTGAATGAAGTTGATTGATGTAAACAAGCCGGATAAACAAATCTGCAAGTCATGTCTGATTTATGAGCATTTGGAAGGCTTGTAAGACCTTTAGGTATGACACAAAAGATAAGCAAACACTACAGAAAATACATTTTGTAACAAATCCTCTCAATAATCTTGGGCACTCTTTCTCAGATTTATCTTGCAACCTCTCGTGAGGGTCTTGACCCCTCGGGCTCATAACGTCCTCCTCATAACAGAAACATGAATGATGAGCAACCTGAAGTTAGAGTGCAACACTGCCTGGTGCATCAAACCACACTGTCTACAGGTCCTCTGCTCACAAAGGCAGAGGGCATTCCTCTAGCGCGTACCAGTTTACACAACGGCTGCACTGATGCGTTCATTTAAGTGATAAGTGATACAAAGTGCGACACTCGTGGTGTTGGCCTGTGAGGCAGAGAGGGTTACCCTCAGCCCACATGCTAGCCATCACAGGATCCCTGTCTCAGTCACACTCACAGTCTGAATGTGTGTCTGTGTGTGCACATGATTGACTGTGTTTGAGTTACTTAAGTGTTAAGTTATCCTGACCAACACCCCCACAAAAAAAGATCAAATTCTCAATTACACACAAGTGTCTCTTCAATGCTGCGGTCTGTGTACAGATACACAAACAAACAGACATTAACGTCACACAAACACACCCACTCACCCACTCGTACACACAAAAACAGCAACAGACACACACACACTCACAGGCCAGAGGCGCCAGGCACTTCATTTCCTATTCCACCCCCTCTCCTTGTCCTCGGCACCCTCATATTCTACTTTGGCCTCCCCAACACTCAACCTTCAGTCACTATAGCAACCTCACACAGAGAGACTGGCAGCCAGAGGGCTAATCATGTCATTACAACATCTGTCAGAAAACACACACACCCTTAAACATGTATACAACTACGTACACTCATGCGCCCCCTGCAGCGCTTGGACCCAGATGTCACTGCATCCATACAGACGGATAGGAAAACATCACACTCACACACAGTGAAATAAGGTCAGGCTATAGAAGACTTTCTTACCTTTGTTCATGGTTCATCCTGGAACATGAAGTTAAAAAGTGGGAGCTGAAACAGAAGAGGACAAGATTTTTCATGTTTTTGAACTGTCTGAACACTTGATCTATCAACAAAAAAAACATATTGATCTTTTTTTTCTCCACTGTTTTCCTTGGCCAGGAAGAATCATTTGCTTGAAAACCTGTCTTGGATGAGACAAGAGAGATAAATGAAGGGAGGCCTACTCAGGGATTTGCTGGTAAAAATGGGCCAATCAAGTATGCTACAGAAGCATGCCTGCTGGGTATGCTGCTCTGCTGCCACCTGTAGACCACACCTGGTTACTTCACCGACAAAAACACCCAGGATGCTGACCTCAGAGAATTCACCCATGCACGACTGATACACCTGAGAGAGAGAGAGACTTGGAAAAGGGAAGGGGTGTCTGAGGTGTGCAAAAGTAAGTTCCTGCTGCACCAGACAGACAGACCGGCAGTATTTCACACCCTGTCTGATTCAAAATCAATCCCCTTGATAACATCTGACTTCTTTTGCTGTACAGTACATGCAACTCCCAGTGAAGCACCACACTGGGCTCAGTGTACTCTGTGCATCATCTAACAATACTTTCAAAGAGTTTGATGAAATCTATTTTGGTTTTTTGAAGTTTGGAGAGGCTTGCTACCAAAATGAGTCACAGACACAAACTCAACTCAAACTCCAGCCAACATCTGAAAAGGAAAAGTGCCACTCAGAACAAACACACACGCACAGCCTACACACACACACACACACACACACAGCCTACGTGCAGCCTCTGCATCTTTTAACAAACCAAAGAGGGGGTGAGTGAATGCTTTATATTTAGAATGGTGACGCTATGCGAACTTGAGCGCTAACATGAGAGGAAAGCTCAGCGATGCGTTGGAGAGCTGCATATTCAATAATGTATCAGAGGCAGCGTTTTTAAAACAGCTGGGGATCACCGCTCTGTCTTGTCCTGTCTGCCAGTCTGTCTCTTTGCATGTCTTTCCTTCACTATGTCCAGTGCGACGGCAGCAGATTTGCCACTCCTGTGGGGAGCCGATGTTTGGTTAAACTTTCATCCTGTCGACAGAGTCTTAACTCGCTCTTTCTGTCCCCGAGGATGAGCCTCTCTCTCTCTCTCTCTCTCTATCTCTGCTTCCTTCATTCTCTTTATCTTAGGTAAGATCCAACTGCTTTCTCCTTCTGTCTGTACTACCTCTCTGTTTCTCTCTCAGTGGACATGGCAGGGCCCTTTAGCAATATAAACGATACACAAAACACATCTGCTTTTGACAGGCAGTGAAGGTTGTATAGGTGTGGGAGCATGTGTCTGTTTGAAGGTCATCGTGATAATCAGTGCCTACCTGGCTCAGTTCATAGGTCCACCATGCTGCTTCATCCTTGAGGAACGAAAGAGTAAGAAAATCTCCCCAGAATTCTCCTGCAAGAGAGAAGAAGGGATACGGAGAAAAAGTAAAGAGGGAAGGGAGGGGAAGGGAAGAGGAAAAGTAGGAAAGGGATTAGGAACAGAGTCTTAGCCTTTCAGAACTCAATGCTCTTAAAGCCAACTCTGGCTTTCAGCTAAGTTACTCCTGTTTGTGGCTGCTAGAACGTGCCTTTGCATTGTTGTGTGTGTCTGTGTTTATATCATTCAGACTGCAGCTTCCCATGTGCTCACTGAGTTCAACTGCTGCAACAGAGTTGTTCCAAAAGCAGGTCGGGTTAAATGGACAGTCCCGGCTCAACTCCTATACGGGGGCAGGGGTGCGGTGGGGTTTGGCTTTTAAGGCTTTTAAGGCTTCCATGCCAGCTACTTACAAGCCGTACAGGGATGTGAGGGATGAGGGATTGAAAAGCTGGAGTGGGAAAAGCATGCAGCACCTCAGTATGATAAGTATACACTCTGACAGATCAAAGGGGTTGCATTAGGACACATGTGAACACTGGCACAGAGGTGTGTGAAACACTACCAGAGAGATACATATATATCTATAAGCAGGCATGTACGTATGTATAGATAGCCCATATGCACACACACGTACACATCCTGATGTTACTCTTCCACATTCTGCAGACTGCCGTGATCCTGTGTCATTACATCCTAAATTCTTCTGCCATCTATGGAGTGCAGCAGAGCACACCAGGTCGTAGCAAAACAGAACATCTCTTCGCTGGTGGAGTGAAATAAGGATGGCTCTCAAAGGATCACAGGCAGTTGCTGTTATTTTCCTTATGAACTCCATCCTCAGTTGAACTGTGAGGCCTCAAACAAACAACCTTCTGCAGTAATGCTGTGAGTCAGCCACTGTTATACAGCGGTTCTTTTTTTTTTTTACTTCTTTTAAATTTAGAAAAAGAAAGCATATCCAATCCAAGCAGTGATGACATACTCTAATTCTTATTGTAAGCCCCCACTTTGCATCAAGCTGTGAGGAGTCAGTCATGATATAATACAGCAAAAATAACATAGGGATTAGTTTACTATTGGCACTGTTGAGATGGTGAGAATGATTCCGTCATTGGCAGACGGAGCAAGGTGCCATGGAGAAAAGCCGCCACTTGTCTGTGCTGTTACACCATTCCTGTGTTTGTGCTGCTGACCGACTTACTAAATAAGGGCAGAGACGATGATGGCAGCATATATTAACTGCAGGATCTGATGGCGTTAAGATCACGAGCAATTTAATTGCAAATGAAAACTAGGACATATGTCATTACTGCTGCCTTCCTTGACGGCATCCAGTGTTCCCTGGTCAAAATGGAAAGACCCCACTCAGTGGAATAATAAAAAAAAAAAGAAAAAAGATGAAACTGAAGGAGCAGCATCTTTGCCGGGCTCTGACGATCTGCCTGAGACGTCTTGTAGATTTCACTGATGCCTTCGTAGCTTACATATGCTATATTTGCACTGTGGAAAATGTGTATGTGCGCCATATGTGAAAACTAGTTCACACCTTATTTTCAGCCGATGACACATTCCACGCTGGATTCCTCCACTTGCACCATGTTTCTTCTGTAACGATCTGACAATGGCTGGTGAAATCAGTTGGGTGGAGGATTATTATAAGCATCGGTTACCCTTTATTGCGGGCGCCGGTTTTCCTCTCCATCATGTTGTTTTGCTGTTGGGTTTCAGTGCTCCCTGGTTGGAAACCACCTTGTTAGTGAGAATGTGCCTCACCTGTGCTGGCCCAGCAGAAGTAATTAAAGCCTCATGCAGCCTTGTGCTGGAGAGGAAGTGTTTGGAAACTAGATCATTTGGAAAGCTCACGTTGGCGCAAGCAATTTCAGTTTACAGCTCTTGCACAATAAGCTGAGAGAAGCTGTGTTTATCCTGTTTTGGAGGACGTGGCATTACTGTAGTTTCCTCCCAGATTTTGTGTGATAAAGTGGCACCCATGGTGAAAGCCTGTCTGCAAACCCTTTTAGTTGCTTTGAATCTCTGCAAGGACTCTCATGGGAGCCCTTCAGAGCAGCCTTTGAATCCCTTTTATGTTGATGGCTGAAGTGACTATTCAGCGAGAGTTAAAAATGTTGATAGTGATTTGAAGTGAATTCAACTGGAGTTGCGTCGTGCGGACATCACCTCGCAGGCTTCTGCTGATGGCGGGGAGGATTCCGGGGCAAAATGGCATATTATTTAGGTCACAGAAGCACTTTCGCATACCCTGATCACACCATGAACCAAACTACTTCTGCGCCGATCTGCACAGCACTGGCCCAGATAATTTTTTTATGTCTAACCTTAACCAGGGCAGCTCAGTGGAACTTGGTTTACTTTGGTTTGACTTCACTCAGCATGTGCGAAACACTCTTCTTAGGTTTCTGTCAACTGGACTCATCATCAAGGCAAGTGGGTAAGCAGGGCGGCAGAGTGGGCATCTAGAGTCCGCATCCGATTGCAGTCTCTTTAAGTACTACTTATGGAATGTAGAGTCATGCAGTACAATGTACGTACCATGATGACACTGATAGATTATCTACAAACTTCATCTCGCTGCACCTTCTGTCTTGACTGGCATTCCAGTGTGAATCATTTTCAGATCAAATGCTCATCAGAAGTACAATTTTCTATAAATGTATATTTCAGCAGCAAAATTAACCTTGTAAACATGTTTACTCTTTCGAGGTACATACGCAGCAGTGATCAAAGCTTGCCCAAATTGCTTGAGGAGGTTATTGCAGGTCAGGTTGGCAACAGGGACCCTCAGAATGACACAGCTCTGTGTAAACAACTTGTACTTGTTTACAGAGTCTATGCGAATATCTAACGTTTAGGAGTTTACACAAAGGGATAGGCATCTAATCTGCCTCTACATGGCTGATTAAGCATTTGGAGAGGAGACATGATGCACAAACGGCTGCATAATTCAAGTGTGCCTTCTCGAGTGACCTCCTCGAGACTGAGCGCGGCTGCTGGTGGAAGGATTTTTCTTTTCCAACCCGTCGAATATGTACATTTACTGCAAGTGAGACTGCAAGATAACTGAGTGCAAGTGAAGAGGCACACAGAGGACAGAACTTCAAGTCACATTTTACTCCTAAAATGCATTTAAAAAAACAGAAGCTTGACTTAAAAACCTAAAGTAGGATGAAAACAGCTACATCTGGCATTTTGAGTCAATTCAGATTACAATGCCCTAGGGTGCCTCTGCGTGTTGATTTAATTTAACCAAACGCAAAAGTCTTAACCAAAGAGATGTGTTTTAAATCTCATGTCTCTATTGGAATTGTTGAGAAGACATTTATTCATAACACTGAATGAGAACAATGGCAGAAATATGCAAAAAAAATAAAATAAAAAACACACACACACACGTATGGAGAGAGAGAACAGAAAGCATACTGGATGTTAAATTAGCCCAACTGTATGCACTGTACGAGACGCCCTGACCCTCAGTTTATCTTGATATAATAGAGTTGTCAGTATTCTGTTTTTGTTATTCTGCTCCTCTTCTTAGTGTCAAGTGGTTTTCACGCAGACCCTCAAATACTGTATGAAAACAGCTGTTCTCATGCAAGCCTGCAGCTGTCAGGCAGCACATGAACTTAGGTATGATCGTGGCGTTAGGTGGTTAGGGCTTCTTTGTTACCACAGCTGAATTGGTTCAAATGTAAATTATTGGCAATTGTACAATTCAAAAGAAAAATAACTTCACTATTTTGGTTCAGGCTCACAGTCAACACACTGTACGCTAACAACAATGTTAGTGACATACTGGAGCATTTAGCAGCCAGGATTTAGTGCCGACCAAAACTAAAGAACTAGAAGAAAACTGAAAACTGAAGGTCATGAAGCAAATGGCTAACGGAAACAAATCATGTCTCTCTTTTGCTAATCAGAATATCAGTGTGTAATCTGCAATTCTGTCAGCTCTTGACTATGGTGACATACATATGCATGTCTCTCACGTCACTTTAAAGGATCCTGACTCAGTATATGACAGTTCTTTGGATGAATTCCTCTCTCCCTCTCCACAGCAGCTTGTGAAAATGAAAAAGGTGGGCTGGTCCTCTGCAGCTGACAGAGGGAAATCGCATTGGATGTTATTTATGTGGAAGGGTTTATTGCAAAAATCTGCCGCATTATCTGTACTCTCTGATCTCATATAAACACAGCAGGTCCAACGTCAGATCACAGGGTATTTCAACATTTGCTGAACCCGATGTTCAAACTGAACTTGGGAGAACTAGATTGAAGTACTATGTTCCTTACAATTGGAATAGTCTGCAGAAAACCTTGAAACGGAAATCTCTATTTTCACAGGAGACTTCTAAAAGACTGCACTCAAGTCTGTGAGTGAATTTTCTGCCTCTGTTCATATTTAAGCTGCATATGTTTATTCTTGTGCACAGGTCCCTCTGAGATCACAATCTGAACAAGAATACCTGTTTAAATAAAGAATGTAATGAATAAAGAACAGAAGACTTCCATTGGCTGAAACCACCAATCTTGATAAATGCTAACTTTTGTTTTGTGCCTACTAGGTGTTTACATAGGAAATTATATTTGAACATGTTCACCGAATCAACTTTGTCAGGTGATAATGTGTGGCAGCTTGTTGCACTGCCCTCAGGTGGCTAAAAAGAATCAATGGTAAGCTGCATTCACATATTTCAGAAGCTGTGACAAAATCCATGAAAGCACTTCCATACAGGTGAAGGACTTGCACTAAATTCTTATCAATTAATAAATAACCCACACCACAGTTTCAAAGTCAAGTCAAAGTCGAGACAGCCCCGACAACATCTCTAGGGTTATTTTCTCAGACTGAACAACGAAGCGCCAAAATAACACGACCTTAAATTGATGGAGGACAGCATTCAAACCCTTAAGTACTGTACGTTGTGTACACAAATCATGGTTCTGAAGTAACAATCTGCTCTATTGTGTCTCTTAAGGGACTAAAGCACTTGAAACTTCTTCTCCTGTCACATAATGGCATACAGAAAAGGGCTGAATTCAAGAAAGATATTATTTTCATGTTTACTGGTAAGAAGAAAAAAAAACTGCAGCAGAGGGTGGCTGTGAGAAATCTACAGCATAACAAAATTCCATGTAATGGCTGCGTAATGACACAGCTTGCACAAAAGGTACAAAAATCCCCGCTGTGAAACGGTGTCATGCCATTGTGAAATAATCCCATATTTTGAAATTCTATTTAACACTACAAGGACGAGGAAATCACGATGACTATTCTTCCGAGCAGCGGTTGCCATTGTGTGCTCGGGGTGGCCCTGTAGTCATGGATATATGGTGACAATTTTGAATTATCATTTGGTAGGTGCAACAAATTACTCACTGGTGTCCCACTTTTAAAGACATATTAGACGCTACTGTGCTCGGGGCCAAGAGAACGAATGACTGAGAGAGCGAATGAAGTGAAAGTGTCTACAACACAGAGGGGAAGCAAGACAAATGGACGCGTGTTATGGGGGTGAGAAAGAGAGACGGAGATAAAGAGAATTATAGCAAATGAGAAAGGGCAAATGACATATAAGAGGGGGGAAGAGCATCTAAAGTGGAGAAACTCTGATAGAGCTTTGCCTTGTTCCATCTGCTCAGCTATCATCTTTGAAAGGCAAAATTACACAGTACATCTAATTCCCTCACACAGTTAACATCAAATTGTCTCAGTGCTAACATCCTAATGCTTTCACTTGCAGACAATGCGTGCAGCTTTTCTCACTAAGAACGTGCAAAGTTCTGGATTAGAAACACCTGACATTTTTCTCTCCAAGGCGAGCGAGATGGAGTGATAATTCAGGCAGGATAAATAGAGAGAGGTGGCAGAGTGTCACCGAGGTGGTGGGAGGTGAGGCCGGCACGACCTGACTCCTGCTTGTTTCTTGCTTTTGACGAGATCACAAATGTTAGGCTGATATTGGATTCCCACGAGCGCTGAATGGGAATGCTGGAGCAGAATTAGAATGGCTGACAGAACGACTGCAACGTGCTTCCTAATGAAGCCTCTCAGTCCCTCTGCTAAAGTGACCCATTTTCTCTTTCTCTCTCTTTTCCTTCCCCCCTCTCGCTGATACAGCTGCCCCAAATTCTTCACAGGGAAGAATATGCATAAATTTAATTAAAATGGCTAAAATTATTGGGATAGATTTTTATATCCCCCTTTTGCAAACCATTAGTGGTGAGGTTTGCTTGGACTAGGTAGGTGAGGAGCTGGCGGGGTCAGACCTCATTGTCAAGGGAAAATGTCACCATGGACATAGTAAATTACACAATGAACTTTAACTTTCCAGGATAAGACTGGATTGAAAAGCTGTTTTTATGTGCATGAATGTGTGCGGTATCAAGACAATTATATATTTTACCAGTACCAAGTACCAGTCCTTTTCTAGCTCTTTAAATGATTTCCTGGTGTCTTTTCTATAAAACTACTACAAGACAATTAGGAGGGTGCGCTCCTTCGCCCTATTTTCTTTTAATGCATTATGAAATTGTTTTTAAATACCCACCAGACTTCTTTGATTTTATTGTTCTGACACAATTGCGCTGTTTTAGGAGTATTAAAAGGGTTTGAGGTTTATGGTGTAGAAGTGTGGGGACTGGTCCAAATTGCAAACCCTTGCAAGATAGCAGGGGATTTTGTTAAATATCTTGCAATTAAAAATTCCCTGGAGCGACTGATTATACAGCACTCAGACACCCACTATGTAAGTGTACAAGGTTGTTAGCTGAATAGAAGATGATCTGTTTCCATGCTTGAAATGGGTTGTGGTTTTCCAGAGGTGTTTATGAACATAATTGGTCTTGGACAGCCTGAGTGAGCCACAACAGACAGAATATCAATTCAGTGCTGGTTTCACATTTAGTTCAAGTTCTGACAGTGCAATACATGTGTAACAGTGTTAAATTACTTTTTTCAGCACTAGTACCATAAGGGATTACAATTTGAAGTTCTGTTATTACAACTACTTATCCTTTTAATGCTGCTCGGCTACAATAGAGAGTCAGTGTTACAGTAGATTCTGCCTCTCTGGGCAGTAGATCAGGTCAGAAGTTCTTTGGAAAATAACAATGTTTTTGTGTTTTGAGCTACAAATTCCTGGTACTGAGAGGACTTCAATAAAAACTATTTCCAGTAAGCCTTTGCATCACATGACAGAAACTAGTTTTTCTAACTTATTGCTTTAGTAGAGAGATTTTACAGATATGATCATAACCAATCATATTATGTTTGTGTCACATTGTTTAAAATGTACTTTCAAGCTGCTGAGAAAACATGTCAGTCTCTGCTTGTGAGTCCAAGATATTGGGTATGTTTGATGTCGGCAAGTCTCCCACTTGGTGTCAAGAAACTGTTGGCAGAATGGCTGCAAATGCACCACTGCTGGCAGTTGCATTAAAGCAACATTGCGGAGTTTATCAGCCTTAAAATAATGTTTCCAGACTCATTGCAATGGTAGAAAAATGGTTAATAGGATGAATGGTGCTGCCACTGCAGCCTGAGCCGGGTTGCGTCGTGTGGGAAACACTGTCGTTTATTAATGGGAAACGCTGGATGCGCAGGCTGATAAGGTTTTGTTTTTACCCCCCCCCTCCCCGCCCCCCAGATGATAGCGCTTCTCAACCAGATGGTGGAAGCACTGAGCTGAAACTCCACAATGTTGCTTTAAAATAAATTCAACATGCGATTCATACACCAGCTAATTCTTAAGGAGCTATAAGGATTTCTGATAGAAATGCTGAATGAGAGATTTCTTTAGTTCCAGCACTGAGTGGCAGAAGCTGGTCGACCAGAGGTTGATGCCGAATGTGACATCAGGACTTTGGGCTCTTTGGGGTAATTTTCACTGTGGACAAGTTACAAAGAGTTTGATAGAGGGTTGATGTCAGTTTTGTGTCTGGGTGGCAGGCCACTGCAGTGTGCTCCAGGGGCATGAGCAGATGGCATGTACCCAAAAACGAGTCATTTCAAAGTCTGTCTTCTAACTTATAGTGTGGTCTTAGCTTTCGTACTTGTTAGTCGCCTTCACCGAAAAATCAGCATTGCTTGAAGTTTGGAGGAGGACATTTTGTAAACTCTTGATGATCAGTTGAGGCTTCTTACAAAATGTAACCAAATTACTAAACCTCATTGTCTCATTTGTTTCTACAGGTTAGATACAGAATATGTCACCTTTGATCACTGAGGCTTTAAAGGGGAACTATGAAAGTTTGGCCACGTTTTTGCTGTTTTGCTCTTAACCCTCCTCCCTCCCCCACCTGGCCATGTACATTTGGTTTTAACTAAGCTGATGAGAAGGCAATCCATGGAGCGGTGGATGAAGTGATATACAGTATTATATATGTTTTACAATGTGTATATTTGTTTAGTCTCATCTGTCATGTACAAGAGGTTGCGAATTACGGGGCGTGTTTGTGTCGTGGTGCCTCAGAGACGAGAGCTGGGACACCAGGTTGGTTTTCGGCCAAGAGACGCTACATGGAAGGTAGAGAGCCTCCATTCTCCCTGTAAAAAGTAATTTAACCATCTCAATTACTAGAAAGCGTTTTTAATTAAGGTAAAAATCTTGCATAATTGCTCTTTAATTTAATTAGAGGTGCTGTTACTGAGCTAGGCTGCGTAACAAGGCAGTAATGTCACAGAATGTTAGATGACAAATATATAACAAGTAACTGATTGCATTTTTGATTTACATTGTGTTTTTCACTTGGAATCTCATAATATAAAACATAGTAAAATCAATTTCTTAATTATTTCTACGATCTGATACGTGTTTGTAAGCTGCATCGTTTTCTGTGCTGATGGCATTCTGTCTTCACATCAGGAAGGAGGAGTAGATTTCTTCTGTCGCCGCTCCTGTGGCTGCATGAACGTGCAAGTTTGTGTGTGTGTGTGTTTGTGTGCTCGGGTGTGTTTGTTTCTTCCTGAGCATCTGCTGTCATCCCGTTGGTGAAAAACGAGGTGCATATAAGTCATTCAGTGAGAGGTAGTCACTAATAGGATAGAGGCTGCTCCCTCTCAGCTACCCAGGCACACACAGACACACACAGACACACACACACACACACACACACACACACACACACACACACACACACACACACACACACACCTCCACAGGAATGAGCTATGGCCTTATTACCCACCTCACTTCCTTGCAGCCGGTGTCCTCCCGTAAAAGCACAACAACACTGTTCCTGTCATCTCTCCTACACATGCTCCATCCATCCATCCATCCATCCATCCATCCATCCATCCATCCATCCATCCATCCATCCATCCATCCATCCATCCATCCATCGTTTTGCTCCCTACTCTTTCTCACATAGCCCCCACCTTTTCATTGGACTTTTTCTTCTTCCACAGACCCCCTCCCCTGCCCCCCCCCTCCTCCCCCACCCTCATCAACTCTTTACCTCCCCTCCCTCCTTCCCTCCACATTTCTTTTCTCTTTACCTCATTCCCCTCTCTGCTCCCCACCTCCCATCGCCTTCCTTTCCTCGTTTTCCTTGCTGCTTCCTTCTCTCCCCACCTTGGTCACCTGATTTCTGCCCTGCATTAAAATAGCCTCTTCCACACCTCTCCACTCCGCACAGCACCTACCTGATTTACTCAGACCCCCCTCCTCCCTTTTCCTCTCTGCTCCAATCCTACCTTAACCCGACCCATCCCTCTCCTTTCCTTTCATTTCCTTTCCTCTCCTCTCCATACTCTTCTAAACTTTCATCATACGCCTCCCCGCTTGATCTATTAATCTCTCTCTGTTCTCTCTCAGCCTTCCTTATCCCCTTAGCTCCTTCCCTCTCTCCCTCCTTCTCACCCTAGTTCCTCCACTTCTCCCAGCACCTGCTGGTGAAGCTGTCTAGACTGGCAATGAAATGAGGATGGAGGGAGAGAGAGGAAGTGGATGGGAGACAACACAGGTAGGGGGTGGATGTGCAAGAAAGTAGGAGGATATGAGAAATAAGAGGTACTTAGTAAATGGGGAGTAACAGGAGAGGATGGGAATGTTTGAGGAGAGATAAAGTTGATAGAAAAGTCGAGTACATGGCATGAAAGAGAGCAGAGATATTATAAAGGGGCTTGTGATCTAAGGAGGAGCTGTTCAGTTAAAAAAAAAGAAAAGAAATTCCACTTTGTGTTTCCTTTTGAATTGTCAGTTTCATTTGTTTTTGCTGTAAATTGTTTGGCTTCTTGCAGCGAACACAACAGCAATCATTTTCAGTGTTTCACTGCTTCACACCCGCTGAACACCTCTGTCCACTCATCTGTCATTTCATTTTTGAATTGTGCCCTATTTCTTTCAGGAGATGTGATGAACCTGCCAAATTCACACGTAGTATCAAAGTGAAGAAACGTGATCCAAGGGGACTTTGTCCGTTTCTTCCTGACAGACGACAACATGAATGAATTGCGTGCCATCGGCCCCATCACAGGTGCGGGCGGAGGAGTAGGGGACGGAGGAAAGAGTGAGTGGAGGGGGAAAAAAAGAAATGAAGGACTCAATTGAGTGATGAGGGAAATGAGGACAAACAGATGCTAGATTACATCTTTATATGACTGATACAAACACACACACACACAGTTTGGTTTGATAGCCTGCATGTTTGTGTGGCTCAGTGTGTGTGTGTGTGTGTGTGTGTGCGCGTGCCTGACAGAGGGAGGTGTCCTGTCTGTCTGTAACAGGATGTGATAATTAACCTTTTTCCCGCTGAGTGGGGCTATTAAAGCTTAGACTGTAAACGGGTTTCATCACAGACACGACACATTACACAACTTTAAGTATTTAGAGCAGTTGTACGTATACAGGGACACTGTGCACTGGACCAGTTCAAGCAGGGGTCAGTCTGCCTGTCCATGTATGTCTATATTTATCTGATGTATCTGCCCACCTGCCTCCCTGCTCATTTGTCACTCTACGTTTGATTCATGACCAGCCAACGTGAGAAACGTTCTGTTATTTAAACAAGCAGAATTATTCAAGCAGGCCCCCAAAATGCCATGAAATCCAGATCCATTAGATGACTTTTTTTTTTCTTTCTCATCATTTCATCACTGAACATGATTGACAGCTAAATGGCCTCACAAAATACACACACATGCACATGGATAAAAACACTAATTCTAATAATATTCAGATCATTTACTGCAATGACAGTAATAGCGTACTATACAATCATCCTTTACAAGTAAAACTCCTGCATTTCATGTTTTTCTTAAGAAAAAGGACAGAATAGGCTATTAGCAACAAAATGTACTCAAGTTTGAAAGGTAAAAGTACTTATCATGCAGAGCAGCCCCTGACAGTGTCATAACACTATATCATTATTTTTTGGTGCAGTACTTTAATTTTGCAGTCGGTCAAGTACTTTGTATGGGTGGTTTAATCTGTAATGGAGGTTTTCAAACTGTGAGGAAGACCTCTCCAGGCCCTGCATTTGCAGCAGAGACCGTGACACACAGCTCATGGAGACAATCAAGGTACTTTAGTCACCTAATTGTCGCAATTTCCTTCAAAACCTCTCCTTCTTTGAGTCATAACTCAGTTAAATCTGAGCAGAAAGACATAACACGGATATTTTTAGACTAAGTGTGACTTACACTCTCCGAGCATCCAAGAGGATTCATACTAAAACAACTCTCTCATAATCCCAGAGCCTGCCTGCCTGAGAGTCTCCACTTTTCAAGTTTACTTAAGTATCAAATTCATCCATTGATTGCTGTCTGTGTACCCATGGGCGCAATATAGACCGGAACGGCTAATAACTAATTCAGCATACTTGTAATGTTGCCAGTTGGCCAAATGTAAACAAATACAGGCAAAAAAGAAATGGAGCTCAAGTTGCAGCCCACTGCAGATCTCGCTCTATCCATGGCAACATTATACCCTCTGTTTATATTCCCCAAAGTGCGGAAACTATAATTTCAAACTCCGAGCAGGATTGCTTAACTAAGTGTGAAAACAGTCACAATATCTATTAATATGAACTTTGTTTCAACATATTTTTTGTTTCCACGGCTAAAAATGTCACATTGACAGTTGGAGTTGGTGGAGATAGTTGTCCAAAAGGGGACACAGAGTCAGAGTCATTTTGTTGTATTTTAAAATGTTATAATGATTTAGTCATTTAAATATCATTGAGTGGAAAGTACACTCCTCCTGGAGTATACGTTTTTTTTGTTGTTGTTTTTTAAGTTGATTTTTTGGGGTTTTGCCTTTAATCGAAAGTGTGAGAGAGACAGGAAATGGGGAGGCAGAGAGAGGGGGATTGACATGCAGCAAAGGGGGCGCCTGCTCTATATGACACCCCATGGAGTTTAAGTTTAACACAGAATAACATTGTCTTATTTCTCTAAGGTATAGGAATCTCATGACTGTATTTAAGTGCTATACTTAAGTGAGTGTACTTAGTTACTGCCTACCACTGCTTATAAAGATGCAAGTGCAGAGAAAAAAAACACAAAATCAAGCCTCAAGTGAGGATCATGGAGGCAGATGGGCCAGCAATAGAGTAACATATGACTTTGTGCCCCCAAGTGAGTCTCCAGTAGCAGCGTGCAGGCCAAACCTTAGCCACTAATGAGGCTCTACACTCAGTCCCAACAGAGCCCACTCCAAACACTGGGAACCAGACACACACAAACACACACACAAGGAAGGAGACAGAGACTAAGATGAAGACACATGCCATCATGTACACACACACACATTTGGAGACAAAAGTGCACATGCACACACCCACACGCACGCACACAGTTCTGCACAACCTTGGGCACCAAACCAAACAAACACTAAGGGCCACAGTAACATGGCATCTGTGTTTGGTAAAATCTCGTAGCTACAACTGTGGCACCTTTTATGTCTTAACTTCTTTGGCGGATTGGCACCGTTCTCTGCTTGTCCTCAGTTCTGAGATAGGTGTGGGTGATTTGAACAACATCCAGCAGTAATTACAGAATCACAGTGTTTTCTCACTATTTCAAATTCAAATGAAGCTCAAAGACTTTAAAGACTTCTTGAGGCAGTTTCTTAAAAAACAAAAAGCAGAAATATTATCATTTGTGATTATACCATATTTGCAGTTTTCTGATGGCATACATATTTAGTCAGTAGAAGAATGAGATGTCCTTGTGCAGTCTGTAGTTTCCCTCAATCATTCATTCTCAGTGTCCTGGGTCTGGGAATAAACAAAGTCTGGAGCACTGAGGCCGACAATAGCAGAGGTACTTGAGTGAAGGGCCCTTTGCCTCTGCACTTTGTCCTCTCTTTTAGACAAAGTTTTATTTACTCTCAAATCAATTGGTAAAAAAGGAGACAAGAAACTTTCCTTTAATCCTTTACAAAGCTAAATTAAAACAAATTTAACCAGATGACTGAAGACTACTTTTTAAACACTTACTTTTAATTCTGTAACTAACAATATATAATCAATATATACAGTATGTATAGGTCTTTCAGATAGCATTTTACTGCATTTTGTCAGTTTTGGTGCTCCACATAAAATGCATTTAAATTTGTACAGTAATTCATTTAATAAAGTATAACTTCTTTCGTGTACTGTAACAGTAACACTGAAATTCAGCTGTATTTTGAGGATCTATAGAGAAAATGATACTAAAGTATTCACAGCAAGTTTGAACACAGTCCAACCCCCCGGTAAAAATATTGTGTTGATAATCAGAAGACAGCTGGAGGGGGCGGGGCGGGGCGGTGCGTGGCGCAGTGGTTAAGGCAGCCGCCCCATGTAGAGGCTACAGTCCTCAACACTGGCGTCCCCGGTTCGATTCCCACGTCGGGCAGACCCTTCCTGCATGTCATTCCCCCTCTCTCTGCCTCCCCCTTTCCTGTCTATATCATTATGTGATATCAAATAAAGGCAAAAAGCCAAAAAATATACTTAAAAAAAAAAAAAAAGACAGCTGGAGATACAAGGTTTTCAACTCACTCAAAAAGTGGTGCGAGCACACCTCATGATGTGTTCATGCTCACACTATACACTCTACACAGACACACACACTTGTATGCTAAACCACAAGGTCAGGCCCAGCTGTATGGCATTGTGGCACATTTAATTTTCTTTTCCAAGTATTGTGAGTCTGCTGATATTATTACAGAGCATCCCAGCCGGGAAGTAATAAGTTTGAGATATAGTAAAGCCGAACCCTGTGATCCATAAATAAACAATAACAATGGCCTTGCCTTTTAAAGACTGTAAGGCAGTTTTTTTTTTTGCAGGTAGACCCCATCATGAGTAACAGCTTGTGACAGGCAGATTCAGTTGGAGGATTTACTGTACATTATTACTCTTTAAGTGCACTATGCAGAATTGCCATACAGCTCTTATGATTTATTTTATTGATTAAAATCGTCTATTAACTAATGGGAGGATGCAAATGTATCACACATGCTGTATAAATCTATAGAAGGTGTCCTGCTGATTCATTTCTGTGCATATCTGATCATGGCTTTACCAGGGGAGTACAGTGGGAGTGCTACAGTGGGAGTGTCTCTTTGTTATCTTAACACAATGTTATTGTGTTTCAGTGCGCAGAAATCTGAGCCAAATAAATTTTGAGGACGCAGATTGTTTGGTGATACACACACTGTGCCAAGTGCTGATGGCATGCTGTGCTTTATGAGTTGAAAATCAGAGGGAAAAAAGTGCAAGAAAAAGAAAACACAAAATGAGAATCTCTTACCTTAAGAAGTACTTCAACACGTCAAACTGCAAAGAGAAGGAGCAAAAAAAAGATGGGTGGGGGAGACGGGAGTGAGAGAAGGAGGAGGAGGAGGGAATGAGAGAGAAAAAAGAGACAGAAATTAGATTACCATATGGGTGCAGTTGCAGAACAACAACTTTCCAACACACTTCATGGCAGTATGTGCGAGGCAGAGCAAGAGAGATTTCGAAAAGGTGCAAGGATTTCGTTTCATAAAAATGCCAGTTTTTGCTTTTGTCTGCAATGTCTTTCCCCAGTCTTTGGCCACATAGTTATCTATGCACTGGACTATACAAGCACAATGAAATATCATTCTGCCTGACATAGATTCAAATGTGTACAATGCAATTCCCATTCTGCTGCAGATTTAGACTTCCCATGAGGCTCACTAATGGAGACATAATCAGCCGACAAAACGCACTGCAATTCATGCAAATGACCTGAGCTCAGTTCAGAGATGTATTTCAGAAAATCAACGCTAAATCACTACCAATTGTTTATATGACTAATTTATTCGAGAGTGGAAAAAGATACGGGAAATGATTGTGAGCTTATTATTTTATTTTTTTCACATTTTTGAATTCAGAACAGGTGGATTTGATGAGCAGCTCTGACTCAGAATCTGGAGTAGATCTGCATGAGGAAGCAACGTGAAAGACTTTTTGCTGCACTGAATACCATTTGACAGTTGCATCATGAAAAACAAACAAACAAAAAAAACTAAGAGAGGCTGCTCTTGAATCTGCTTTTGAGGGGGCTGTTAAAGAGACAACTTTCAGAGTTTAAATAAACAAACACAAAAAATATTCCAAATATAGCCCTCATGGATTTGCTGAATGTCTGGAACCTGAACAATATCTGCTCCTCTCCTCCTCTCCTTCTGCAGCCCCCGTACAGAGCGGAGCAGGAAGTGGGGGAGATAGTGCTGGTTTGTTGGGTGTTTTTCTTCTCTGTTGCCTCTTGCCAACCACTGACCTACTGTAATTTCACATTGCCATGCTCTCCTGGCTGGAATACATGTGGCCTTGGAAAGAGATCACGTAAACACTCCGCGAGTTAAAGAGACTCATGGCACACAGTCAGTTTACTAGTTGAAGAAAAGGAAGTTATCAAGGAAATGTTTCTAGAAGATACGAAAGAAGTGCTTCCTAATTAAAAAAGACTGTATCAAGCAGACTCTACCTTGAAATGCTGTCAGACATATTGCAAAGGTTGAACAATGTGTTCTTGTGACGCAAATTAGCTGCAGCTATTTCGACTTAGTTTCCTTAAAAGGTCAACAAAATAGCATCGTTTTGTTATTTTACTCTGACGAGTCGTGAGCAGGTTGCAGTTCAAACTCAAGTACATCCAGTTAGTAGAGGTCAGGTTTTACCAACAGACAGAAAAAAGAAGTAAAAAACAGAGCCTAAAATGGAACTTAATGGAACTACAAAAAATTAAATATTATAGGCCCAATCCTCTGAATCCATTAACAGACTGTACTGTAAAGAAGAATGCTTGTTTGATTCGGCAACTTATAATGCATTATTTACATTTAAACAACCTGAGGACAAGTGGGCGGTGACCAAATCATGAAGTTAACTTACAAACTTGTCAATACAAACCTAAATGAAATGAAATTCAAACATGAGGAGTGACATAAATAAAATATCCTCACTGTGATGGTCTAACACACACACAAACACACACGCACGCACACACGCACAAACGATTGCACATGTGTTGCATACACATCCAACCATAAGGCCATGTTTATAATTTAAAAGACTCGTGAGCATTGTATGAGAGGGGCATCATTAATTTCCTGCCTTTGTTTGACTGTTTTGAGTTGTTGCCCTCTTATTGGTTGTTGATACTTTCCCTACTGGTATTCTATCCTAGTGTTTACTTCAGAAAGAGATGGAGCACAAATCAATTCATCTGTTTTTCCACCTTAAGTTTGGTCTTGAGTGTGCAGATACTTGCTGATAGAAAACAATATGTAAAAAGTGTTGAAAATGTTACAGCAAAAACTCACACATCTGTGTCACCACCTACAAACACATGCACGCACACACGTTTAATACATTTATTCAGTCATCTATGGTACATGTGGCGTACACAAAATAGTTTGTAATTAACCTAAGAACAAACAACCTGACAGCATATACATACACTTTGGACACAATCTAACATCCATGACTGCACAAACCCACAGACACACACACACACACACACACACACACACACACACACACACACACACACACACACACACACACACACACACACACACACACACACACACACAAATACGCATATGCACAGAGTGAGCAGAGTGTTTCATTAGTGAGGAGCAGATAGATTACCCTCCCAAAGGAGACATTGACCAAGAGGCCATTGATCCACTGAGCTAAGCCAATCTGTGTGTGTGTGTGTGTAGATGTTGTGTGTGACTGAGTGCGTGCTTGTGGAAAGTAGCCTACTGATGGAGTCTTTAAGTTGTTAGAGTAAGCACAGTAAATCTAATCCAGTTGTGCTTAATGGGGGAGAGAGAGAAACAGGCTGTTGACATATTCATTAGGTCCAATTACTCTGTCCAATCACTGCCATCTCACTCAGTCACCGCGGAGACAGACGTAGAGGGAGCAAGCATCAGCAATATTTATGTCTTGGCATATCACCACGAGAAAGGATGGATAGTACTTGAATGGTAAATAAAAAACATATTTATTCCACTTACCGAATGACAACATGGCGCATTTGGAGGCCACTAATATCATTTTGATCTCATTCAAGCCTGGCAGTGCGCTGATGTGTAAATCAATCTGACTAAAACTGGAATCACTAAATTATACAGTCTTATTGATGATTCAGTAAAGATCGTTAGACCCCAGAGTTTGTAATCATGACTTATGGTAATAATGCAATGACAGAGCCTTATTAGCAATAACATGCTCACTGTGACTGCTAACAATCATGGACACACAAAAAAAAATGCTATTCCTGGTGTGTGTGTGTGTGCACGCGCGTGTGTGTGTGCGTTTCCCATCTACATGTGTGGGACTTGTAATTAGCTTTCTAGCTTGTTCTCTTACATTGGATGTGAAGGTAATTGGGGCTTTTGGACACTCGCTCTCAATCTCTGTCAGTGTGTGTGTGTGTGTGTGTGTGTGTGTTGTAGTGTCTGTATTCTGGAGGATGGCCAAACCATTACTGTGTGCTCAGCCTGCTCTAAAGCAGCTTGTGATTCATTAGTAATGAGTCCATTTGCAAACTAAATGAGTGTTTGAGTGGCGGCACGGCGACGTGTGTGATGATTGTGTCCACTTGTCGTTGCTCCACTAACTTGTAACAAAGCACACACTCTGTACACATGTACACAAACTGGTTGCAGTGTTTGGTAAATGAAGAGTATGTCTGGATGTATGTATGTGTGTGTATGTGTGTGTGTGTGTGTTTGTTCACCAGCATGAGAAGCTCATGTGGCGATAATGAAGTCAGTCAGTTGTGTCATTAATTACTGTTTTACACCTGCTTGTCTCAGCTAATTAAACATGCTGACATACACACATGAGCACACACATGCGCGCACACACACACACACACACACACACACACACACTCTCAGTCTCTCTCATATGCACACACACACGCACGCACACATACAGTGAGTGCACACAGTGAAACACATATTCTATCACACTCAGACTCACGCACAAACTTCTAGGCAAGTTTTTTTACACCACTGAGTCAAAAATATATTCTCATTTTCACTTTGAGGAAGGTGAGATGGCACCGCTAAACACAGCACGGTTCGGGGATCTCTCTCCCTCTTTTAGTCCCACATACAAACACGTCTCCATACACACCTCCTCCCTTTCTCTCCGTCGCTCTCTCATCCTCACACTCCTCTTTCATGCAGCCCGTACAGTTACCACCGTCTCTTGGTACATTGTATAGTCTGTTCTTTGCTATACTCACACCACACACGCCATCTTCCGGTGTTTAAAATCTCTCTCAGTATGTGTGTTTGTGAACGTGTGTGTCTGTGTTAGTGTGTGTGTGTCTCTTCTCCCAGCCCATTTTCTCAACAAAGGCCACAGCTGCTGCCGGTTTGCTGAATAAAAGATGACAGAGCCATAATATCAGGAGATTACCAGCTAACGAAACAATGATTTTGTCCAATTTAAATAGCGACATCAGTTGCATCACAAGCACTTTGCATGTCAACTGTGATATGATAATGTTTGCAACCAAACGAAAACAGTTTTCATCTGCACAGAGAAACTCCCTGACTCTGTCTCTCCTCTGCTTTTGTTCTCTGGCTGCCAGTCTCTCTCTCTTTCTCTCTCTCTCTCTCTCACACTTACTCTAGCTGTTTTGCCCCCCCCCCCCTCCGTCTCTCATATACACACACAATCACACGCACAAACACACAGATCACGTAGAGCATATGGCTATTTCTCTCCTCTTTGAAGGGTTGCTTTGAAGCTATGGCACCCGTATCGATTGGCGCTCAGATGAGCTCGCTTCGCCAGAGCCCTGCGATTATCTGTCGCTTTATTTCAAACAGAGCGCAAGAGAGGGGGGCTTACACACCCATCACTCACTCACACTCTCACAGTCAGTTATACACTCATACATGAAGCGCACGCACGCACACACACTCGCGCGTCCACACACAAACGGGGATAATGAGATGAGCTTACACACTGAATCCCGATACTTAAGGCAAGCTGCGCTTCAGAACTGACAAGTGAGCGGTGAATGTTAAGAGAGTGAGGACATAGTGAGAGAAAGAGACTCTAAAGTCTGGCAAAGTGATGAAACTTAAGAGAAAAATTTCCCCCTACGGCTCCGCTCCGATTAAAAAAAAAAAAAAAAATCTGTTCCTCCATAGGCGTTATGAAAATCAGTTTGTCAAAATGAACATTTAAGCTCAAACGCAAAGTTCATATGGAAAAGGTTGAGCTCACAGACAACTTTAAAAACTTTTATTTTTTCAAATAAATAAATAAAAACAACAATAAAAATTTAAGATCTCAGTAAACAAAGCGTGGTCAGTGTGGTCTGCCTTTTGCAGTCTGTAGGGATTATTCAAAGAGGCAATTTCTCCTCCATGCCCATAGGAGAAAGACAGCGCGGGAGCCAGGGTGACATGAAATGTTAATGGTCTGCCCAGAGCAGCAGAACTTCATAAAGGACTTGATTTAGAAACTACAGTGGCTTTCAGAACCACTGAACATTGTCATATTACACTTAGGGCTGGAAACACACACACACCTAGACTTACACACATGCAGCATTTGATTAAAACCTGGGGCCACACCGCTGAGTTGTTATTGAGAATAAACATTTCTGAGTGTGTAATTCATGTGCTAAAGAGCATCACTCCTGGAAGCTCAAACAACAAACACCGGGGAACACATCGACACACACACACGGACACACACACAAACACACTGTATTACACAGGCAGCTGAATAAACACACAGGCATATTGTGACACCAGCAGAGTTAAACATTTCATAATTACAAACCCTCACATGCTGCTCCAATCCCTACAATTATTCCATATGTCAATCACATGATTTAACACTAACAACTTAATGAACCAGGAATGGCAATATTCATCTGCTCAGGGTTCAATAAGATACATGTTTGTGATACTTTCGAAGGACTTAAAGGGATAGTTCACCCAAAATTCAAATTTCACTCATTTTCTACTCACCCTCATGTCGACTAAGGGCTGGGAGAAGTTTCAGAGTCTTCCGTGCCTTCTCTGAGTTACAGCGGGGCTCCGTGCAGCACTGCATGTCCATATGACGGTTGCAAATGGATACCACTTTTCTTCGTAACAAAAAGACACACCAAAAAACATCAGAGCAGCATGGAGGTATTTGGATGTTTTTTGGTGTGTCTTTTTGGACGAAGAAAAGTTCACCGTTCACCACTGTCATATGGCAATGCAGTGCTGCGCGGACCCCCCCCTGTAACTCCAAGAAGGCACGGAGGACTTCTCCCAACCCTTAGTCGACATGAGGGTGAGTAGAAAATGAGTGAAATTTGAATTTTGGGTGAACTATCCCTTTAAGGAGGACACAAACCAGATGCAACCACATGCAGAGTTTGCCCCCCTTGGTTACTGTTGTTATGTCTGTCAGGCTTTCACTTCCAGCCATACTCCTGGCATAAGAAATATACAGTAGAGTTTTCAGCCATATTGGCATTGGTTTCAAAGGAAATATCAGCAAATTTCTGGGTTAACTGTTTGGAGATATCAGAGAGAAGCAGTCAGAGAAATCATTCATGGTTTTCAGTTACATGACCTGCTAAACATCTGTTCAACAGCACGACCGGACTCTGTAGAGAGCAGCAACCACGAATACTTAGGTCATCTCACTGATCATGAAATAAGAGACTGCTCTCGCCTTTTTATTGTTTTTGGTTTTTGGTGTTTGAAAGTATATTTTTGGGGGCTTTTTTGGCCTTTAATTGATATGACAGTTGAGAGAGAGACAGGAAATGGGAGGCAGAGAAGGGGGGAATGACGCGCAGGATAGGGCCGCTCGACGCGGGACTCGAACGGGGGCCGCCTACAGTGAGGACTATTAGCCTCAACACCAAAACATGGGGCGGGTGCTCTACCAACTGAGCTAAACACCGCCCCCTTTTGGTTGTTTTTTTTTGTCCGCTGCTGTATTTCAGTCCGAACAGTTTATCCAGAAATGTGCTGATATTTCCTTTGAAACCGATGCCAATGTGGCTGAAAACCCCCTATTTCTTATGCCAGGAGCATGGCTGGGAGTGAAAGCTTAACAAACATAGCAACAGTAACCAAGGGGGACAAACTTCCGGGTAACATAAACCCGACCAATTAAATATCCAAATCAAATTCCTGTGGCAAATTTTTCCATTTCGTATTTTTGATACAAGCCTAAAATTAAAAACCAGCCTTTTTTTTTTCTTTTTGGTGTTTGATTAAAAAACAAAATAATTCGTCACTTTCTCACAATTTTTTGATTTTTGATTACAAATTAAAAATAGAAATAATGTATGATACACGGATTGCGGATCACTATCATTGTGCCTGTGTTTTTCCAATTACAAATAATATTTTAAAAAATATAATTATAGCTGTCTGTATCTTGTATTATTGGATTGATTGCACCATCTACTGGAACAACGACGTGAGGCGTTTATGTACGTGGCCTGGTGCACGCGATGCACATTAACTTCCGGTCGCGTATCAGAAAATGCGAGCGCTCATGAATGCAACAAAATTTACTAAGTTAATCATGCATGCACACACGTTGCTGCATGTCTCTGCTTATTTTGATATAAATGGAACCCCATAGAGTGTGTGTGTGTGTGTGTGTGTGTGTGTGTGTGTGTGTGTGTGTGTGTGTGTGTGTGTGTGTGTGTGTGTGTGCGTGTGTGTGTGTGTGTGTGTGTGTGCGTGTGCGTGTGTGTGTGTGTTTGCAAGCGCAACAGCAAAGGAGGTCTAGAGAGGTGAAGTGAGGGATGCCTGGGTGAGTAAGTTTATTAGCTGATGTGGGAGGTTTATGTGCATAAGTGCACCTATGAGAACCTGAAAGAAATGAAAATGTGTGTGTATGTGTGTGTGAGTGTCTGAGAGAGGAAGACAGAAGGAGAGTGTGTACGTGCATGTGTGTGCATGCCTGTGTGTGGCGTGTGTACATTTGAACACTCGTTAGGTCGGTATCCAGCCATCGCAATCAGCAGTAATCCTGACTCAGCATCAATAATGACCCCATTAGTCACAAACCCCTACTGGTGCACAGGCATGCACACACAAACTTAAACGCACACGCACACACATGTGCGCACACATAAAGTGCCAGATGGACACCTCGTCTCATTAACGTGTATGTGTTGCATTATGTGATATTGTTTTTAAAAAAGACTTGAAAGCTCCACAGATACAGCACCACGTAATGTAGGAACAATCAGTGCATCTCATCTTCTTCCATTTGTGAAACACTGCTTGGACACTTCAGTTGTTTTCACACCACTGACACTGCAGGTGATAAGCTGCACTGAAAAGACATGTGTAATATGTGTGATTTAAAATCTGTCATTGCAGCTGAGTATGGGACATTTTATGAGGGTCCCTAAATTTTAGAACGGTCAGTAGATCTTGCTGTAAAACTCAGCCAAGACAACTGGATATCAAGAGACAGCACCATCTTTTTTGACGCTGTGTGACCTCCTACATACTCCGCAAGAACAGAAAAATGTATACTCTCTCCCAGGGCTCCCAAAGAACGATGTCAATCTGATAAGTATTGTGTGATTGGTCAGAAAAAGTGGGCGTGGTTAATGCTAAAGAGCGCGTCACGTGCTGCAGTCATTATCTTTTGTACTTTGTAGTTTGGCCTCGGTCTCTCGCACTCTGTGTTTCAGATCTCTCCCCGCTGCACCAACCACCACCTGCATCACCTCCTTTCCTCTGTTTCTAAACCAGCCTGCCCTCCCTGCTTATGAACCAGTCTGCCATCCAGTACTCCCATTAAAGGAGAACTCCGGTAATTTTTGACCCCTAAATCGTTGTCCTGATGGTCACCCAGTGTTGGGGGGAGCAAAAAACGCGACTAAAATTGATGCAGGCAAACCGAAGTTACACCATGGCTAGACGGCGCTAGCGATAGCCACAACACTAAAGTATGGGGGCAATTTTTTCAACCACAACAAACACCCAAAAAACAATCAAATATCTATGGTACATGACTCGAATCCTTATGACACACTACTGAACCCATAAACTGTACAGTATAAACCGGTATAAACAGTGTAAACTTTGTGTTTTTGCATGTTATCACTCACCTCAGATAGCCGAACTCTGGAGCATCCTGGAAAGACATTACTATTCGATCGCAGAGCGCCTGCTCTCCCCGCCACAGAAACAAACACTTTTTCCTTGTTGTGATGATTTATTTACTAAAATAAACGGTGGAGCAGTGCAGTGGTAATGTCCAAAATATCTCTGACCGTTTATTTTAGTAAAGAAATCATCACAACAAGGAAAAAGTGTCAGTTTCTGTGGCGGGAAGAAGGCGCTCTGTGATCGAATAGTAATGTCTTCCCAGGATGTTCCAGAGTTCGGCTGTCTGAGGTGAGTGATAACATGCAAAAACACAAAGTTTACACTGTTTATACTAGGGCTGCAACAACGAATCGATAAAATCGATAAAAATCGATTATTAAATTCGTTGGCAACGAATTTGATTATCGATTCGTTGGGTAGCGATTAACTTGGCCCAGAGCCAGGGAAAAAAATTAAATATTTCTTATCTTTACCCGTGTCCAAAACAGTCAGCAGCAGCAGCAGCAGCAGTCATCCAGCTCCAATAATCCACTAATATTATTTCCGTGATCGCGTTCCTGGCGGCCAGCCTCACAGCCTGTTACATTCATTTGCATCATGTAAAAAAAAGACGTGTTTTTAGCGGCGGCAACAGCCGTGTTTCTGATCAACCTGACCTGTGTTGTCCGGTTCCACCGCGTTGTTTACTCCCGGTCCAACGTTACTCCCACACGGACACGGTCCGCGCGGCTCGGACGCGGTGTGTCACGGACATGGTCACGGACATGGTCACGGACTGTCTGGACCGTGGTCTGGACTCGGTACCGGCAGCAGAGAGGCTTCACTGTCTCTTCTGTCAGCCTCTCCTGTCAGGACGCTGAAGCTAAAGCTAACGCTAACGTTAGCTAAAACTTTTTTCTTTTTTTTCACACAATGCAAATGAATGAAGCAGCTGGCCGCGAGGAACGCGATGCAAACGGGAATAATATGGATTATTAAACTGTTTGATGACTGCTGCTGCTGACTGATTTGGACACCTGGAGTAAAGGTAGAAATATTCCTTTGAGGTTTGATCAGCTGTTCCTCTGCTCAGAGCTCGGTGTGTGGAGGACTCAGATTAGAGATTTGATCATTCACCCGTCGGGGAAGCGGCTGTGAGCCAAACTGAAAACTATCGGAGTAACGTCAGGTTGTTGTCGGTTGATCCGGTGAATGATCAACTTTCAGGGTTGATCAGAATTTTCCTCTGGATGTAAACATGCTGCAGACTTCCACTTGTAAGCAAATCAGGCAGTGCCCTAATGAATTTTGTCTATTTAAAAAAAAAAAATGTATTATTAGTTTAACAGCTCTGGGCCGTTCAACTAACTTAAAAAAAACGTATTTGTGCAATTTTTTGCACTAATATTGTCCATTTGGAATAACATTCTGTTTTTGAATAAACTTAGGGAGAAATAAATAAATTATACCAGTGACATGCTGGATCAAACTGAGAAACATCTCCTCCTCTCATTCTTCTCTTCCGTACAATGTAAATCAAATTTGTGCCTTTTTTTTTATCCGATTAATCGATTAATCGAAGAAATAATCGACAGATTAATCGATTATCAAAATAATCGTTAGTTGCAGCCCTAGTTTATACTGTAAAGTTTACGGGTTCAGTAGTGTGTCATAAGGATTCGAGTCATGTACCATAGATATTTGATTGTTTTTTGGGTGTTTGAAAAAATTGCCCCCATACTTTAGCGTTGTGGCTATCGCTAGCGCCGTCTAGCCATGGTGTAACTCCGGTTTGCCTGCATCAATTTTAGTCGCGTTTTTTGCTCCCCCCAACACTGGGTGACCATCAGGACAACGATTTAGGGGTCAAAAATGACCGGAGTTCTCCTTTAAGCTGAGCTGCTCTCCCTGTTTATGGCCCAGCTCTCCCGCCAGAAGCTGCCTTCATTAGCTCTTGTTGACTGGACAATCCACAGTTCCATGTTTTTTTCATAATCCATGTTGTAAGCTGTTTTCTTGTCTATTGTAGGCTATGTCTGTCCGTCCTAGGTGAGAGATCGCTCCTCTGTTGCTCACCCTGAGGTTTTGCCTGTTTTTTTCACTGTTAACGGCTTTCTTGGGAGTTTTTCCTCAGTCGATGTGAGGGTCTAAGGGCAGAGGATGCTATGTAAATCCCTTGCAGACAAACTGTTTGTAAAACTGGGCTATACAAATAAACTTAACTTGCCTTGCCTGCCATTATGTTTAAATTCAAAGGAAACCTCAACCTTTTTTAAATAATGAATATTAATCCCTGTATTTTTTTTTTATCTATAGCAATACAGAATATTATGCAAAAACACCATCTCATTGAGTATGCACAAATCTAGCCCTCAGTTTAATCTTGTCTTTCATTAGATATATTTAGCAATACGCATGCATAAATTACAGTTTTTTCTTGACCTTCACACTGTAAGAAAATAAACAGTGTATCTTCAAGGACATGAGAAGTGATTATGATAATGTACAGCAGTGTCAAAGTGAATTTCAAGCCAAAATATAACTTCATAACTCCATGGACAGCGCCTTGGAAAGAAATTGACTATGAGTGAAAACATACATGCTAGAGGTGTCAGCATATTGTGATAATGACCACAATAAGTAAAAAAAAAAGAAAAAAGAAAAAAAGATTCAGCGTTGATATTGCATTAACAATGGGTGTACATTAATATCATGATAGCAGATGTTAGGCCTTGTAGATGCCTTTGTTTACCAGTTTATCTGGTCATGTTTTTTGTTCCAGTTTTGGCTACAAACACTCAGTCTCTCCACATCCAGATTCCAATCTAATACTTTTTGCCAAAGAGACAAAACACGCAAGATTTTGACTGATAACATTATTCTTTGTATTTTTCTTTTTTTCTATGAATATTTTGATAACCTCATTATTGTGAATTTTTATGGTGGAATACCTGTGTAGTGAAAATGTGACATTGCGACTGGAAGCTATTAAGCAATATGACTTCTAATCGCATGCAGTATTTACCACGATTATGAGTAATCGATTTGGCACCTATCAGACAATCACCCTTCATATTTGATTATATGTGATTTTGTTCCAAGTGATAAAACAAATGGGTGTTATGACCTTTGGTCCCTATCTTTATTGAATTCGTCACTGTCTGGTTGTCAGAAATGATAAGAACTAATCAGGGGGCAAGAAAGGTGTCTGCTCATTCGTCTCCAAAAGTCTAGACTACAGGCAACCCCAGAGTTTTCAAACTAAAAGTGGACCAAGAGCATTTCCCAAAAGCCCAAAAAGTTGTGGGCCTGGAAAGCTCCAGACTAGCATTGACACCAAACGTTCACATAGTAAAAGGGGCGGATCATGAACACAAAGCTGACGAGAGATTCTAAATGTCACTTTAGATACTGTTCGTATTGTTTAACCGCCATGACAGATATGTTTTTACCTGTTATCTACATGCGTATGAAATGCAAGCCATTTATGCATGTAACACACCATGTTAATTCTTTTTCGTCTCTGTTTTATGACATTGCTTGTTTGTGCAAAAACACAGAGAAAGAAAGAGAGAGCAGAACAGAAAATAAATGATAAAGTGAGAAATAGCTGCATGAACATGAACATAAAAACATAGAGTAAAAGATGACATAAACATACAAATACGCCGATGCACGGACACACACTCACACAGTCTGACGTGAAAGATCCAGTGAAAAGCTGTACTGCTGACAGTGTAAAGGTCAAAGGTCAAAAGTCAAAGGTTAAGCTCCAGTCAGCAAGACTGGACCCCACAGGAGACCTCACCTCTGCTAGACCCCGTTGCAAGTGTGTGTGCGCGTGTGTAGATCAGCACAATGTGACACATTTATGCCATATTCCCTATCATGTAAGGATGAGTGTGTCCATCACAAAGCTCACACTAGGTACGTAATCTTGACTTTATGTGCGTGTGTGCATGTGTGTGTGTGTGTGTGTGACCCCGTGCCCTACATCCTGACAGGAAGAGCCAGCGGGCTAAGGGGGGAGTGCTGTACCCCGAGGTGTCAATCACAGATTGAGATTGACAGACGAGTTAGCTAACACAGCTCTCACATTCACCCACACACTCTCCCTCTCAGGACTACACTCTGTCACTCTCTCAGCCTGGATGTCTTTCACTCTCTCTTTCTGTCTCTGTCTCCTCTCTGGTTCCTCTTTGTCTCTGTGCTCTGTCGCCCCGTACCATCTCTCTTTTCTATCCGTCTCATAGCCTGTGTCTGTACATCCATGTGCTGTTTGCTGTTTGTCAATTTACCCCCCATCTCTCTCTCTCACTCCATCTCCCAGCTCGTCTCTCCTCTTTTTCGCTGACAGATGGATGCCTCAGACCATTTCTATTTCTGCTCTCTCTCTCTCTCTCTCTATGCATCTCCTGTCTTTAGTTTTGTAGATCTCTCCTCAGCACATAATGCACTCACACATGCACGCACATGTGTGCATGTGTGAGTGTTGAACACCCCTTAGTGTGTGATTTCTGTTTGGTCAACCTTGAGATTTTTTTGTTAACTTGTACATTTTTGCTTTTCATTGCCACTGGGAAAATATAATGGAAACACATTGCGGTTAAGCAAAAAGAAAAATGTAAAGACACACATAAACATGAAATAGTTGCCAACAGAGGCATATACATTATCATCTGTGCTCGATACAAATGTCCCTGATGAAGATATTAGAGTTGTGAGTAACAGGTATGTAGTCAAATATAAAACAGTTCATCAATTATTACTTAAAACGGGGTCTTTTCATTACAAACATTGAGAGAACTGTTGAAAATAGAAAACAGCATTCTTGATCAAAAATAATAAATTAGTGTTTGAGTTCCAAATCTGAGTGGCAGATAACTATTATTAGATCATTTGGGGGACACCTGTCCCTTTGCAGTTCTCTTGAGATCTGAATACTTAACTCACAGTTTTGGGTTAAAGTTAAATATTTTACTGTCATTTACCATTCTAATATCATATCTGTGAAAACAGTGTTCATTGTAAACAGGAGCATTCAGAAGATGAGCCATGTTTTAATGACATGAGGTGTCCAGACTGTGCCGACACTGCTGCCAGCACTGCCGTCACTGACAGACTAACATGGTGTGAACCTGAAAACCAGTCATGGAGAGTACAAGCTTCACAATAAATGCATCCTGTGGTGATGACAGGGCTGCATTTTAATATAAAAAGTCACAAGTAGGAAAAACAAGTACTCCAACAGACACTTTTCATATAAAGTGGTGACTGTAGTTAATATCATAAGTTTTGCTGTGTTGTCTGTAAAACCATAGCATGTTGTGCTATGCAGCAATGTGCTAATTCTACTGTTTACCTTGCGAGCCTCTAGACGGAGGACCGAATTATCGCTGACATTTTAACTTTGCAGAGTTGTAAAATCTTTCCCCAACGGAGGATAAACTGCTGCACAGTGCCTTGTTGTATGATAAAGCTTTTAAAGCTGGACTTCCTGGTTTGTGTCTAATCGTCTCACCAGTACCTGTAGCCACACGCCCCCACCAAGGCAGCCTCTAGATGAAGGGCTATTTTCGGCAGGATAAGGAGCAGTTGCACTTTACGAGCAATTCCTTGGTAACACAGCTAATGTACTACTGGAGATTCAAGCACTTGAACATGCTACATGGAGCAACTGAAAGCATAGTTACAGCCTCCTTCGTTGAAGTAAGACGAAATCTGCACTTCACTAAACTGGCTCCTCCAATTTATTTCGAGTCTATTTCAGTTTTTTTCTAGTCATCCATGTAACCATCTGCTGCTTGGTGGATGAATGCATAGAGATAAAAAAAAAAAAAAAAAAGATTTTCCCACTCTTGTTAATATGTCGATATTACAGACACAAAATTCCACTGCATTTCTTGTAGCACAAGTTAACATGGTTAAAACAGTAAAATTTGATATATTAAAAATTTGAACCTAAAATGATGCTCATCCTTGAAAATGTGATGTGTCCTATCTGTATTGACTACAATCTAGTGAACAATGATGTTAAAGGCACAGAACAAGTATGGTGAGAGTTGCCTGTGCGCATCTGTGAATATACGCTCATCTTTACACTAAGGCAGTCTGCCTGCTCTTTGAAGACGTATGTGTATCTCCCCTTGGGAGCCATTAAAGTGTGTGAATAGTCTATTAGTGGGTTAAACACACTCATACTGACCCTTTGGCCACAACTTTAACCCGCTCGCAAAGACCCACAGCGCTTCACTGTTTGGTTTTCAGCCAGAGTGGATAAATCTCTGCATTTATCCGGCAACACAAATTGGTTTTCTGGTCAATGTGAGAGCAAGTTTCACCTGGAACTGACAGTGTGAATTCATTTGTTGGTGTCTGTAATTGTGCAAGTTTATATTTCTGTGTTTGTTTTAATGCTAAAATGAAGAAGAGAGTGAAAAGAGGGAAAGTAAGAAAGAAAGTTAGATTTGAATATAGAGCCATTCTGTTAAACTATATTCAGAGACTCTTTTGAAAAAACATAGCGCAGCCCCTCGATCTATTCTATACTGTTTGCATTTTACATTTTCATAATCTTCTCTTTCTCATCCCTTTCTTTTCACCCATCCTCTGATTCCATTTCCCCCTCTCACTCTCTCCCTTCTTCATCTCCCTGTGTACTGCTCCATCTTCCATCTGCTTCTCCCACTACCCCCCCCCCCCCCTTCATTGCTTTCCTTTCGTCTCGACACCTGACAGAGACAGGATCCAGCAGTAAATCTCCTAAAGCACAGTCACACACCATCGTTCACACCACAGAGATGGTGAGAGAGAGAGAGAGAGAGAGAGAGAGAGAGAGAGAGAGAGTGAGTGAAGAAAGACGAGGAGATGGGAGAGGGAGACGCTGAGTGTTAGTTTGCTGAAGAGAAGAACAAAAGATACAAGATAACAAAAAGACAAACAGACACAAAATGGCCCGAGACGCCGGCGGTGCTGGGGGGGCAGACACTGATGGAGGTGCTAAAAGAGTGATAGAAGGGAAGAGACAGTGAGGGAGGGAGATAAAGACACAAGCTTTCACATAACTCACACACACAGTAGACGGTAGTAGTCCATCGTTGCGCACACACATGCACAGACACACACATAACACTGGCAGGATGAGCAGCGTGATTAAGATCCCCCTTGGGCCAGGAGACATCCTTCCTACCCCGGCGGAGTGGGACACGTTGGGCTAAGCTCCTTGGGCTGAAAGCCTCAACTTATGGAGGACCACCACTCAGCACTCAACGTCTCACTCTAAGCTATGTGCGTGTTCATGCATGCAGCAGCCGCTACAGATATGTGCGACTCAATGTTAAAGCACTATGTCTCACATTTGAGTTGTGTGTTTTTTTCAGACCGTGTCTGCTTACGCACGCAAATCCGTCCTCGTGCATGACTCTACACTTGAATTCATTTGGTCTGTATCTGTGGGGCTGGGGAGTGTGTGGGTGTGTGTTTGTGTGCGCGCGGGTGACAGCGGGCTGGGCAGAGTGTCCATAGCCGGTGGTTTATGGCTGCTGAGGTCTGATTACATTGGTGCGACTGGAGGGGTGAGCAGACTGGTGGTTCTATCTGTCTTCTGTGTGGCTGACTGAACAGACACATAGCGAATGGAGATGGCTCAGCCAGAGACACTTGGCCTCACTCCCAGAGATCTCGCTGGGATAAAGCCACATAATGGATTCACACAAGAAAATGCACCCGATTCATACTTGATTTGCGACTTCCATGTCTGTCATTGAATCTGATTATTATTTAACTTGAAAGTGTTGAACCTTGCTCAGCGGGGAGATGTGAAATAACACTTTTCACATGTACATCCATATATTACCCATTCATACTGCTTCATTTGAACACATTTCACTTGTGAAATGATGAATTCTCCCTGCTATCCCCAGAAATCAAGTCAGGATCAAGTCATTTATATAATAACAATTCATCATTCTGCACTTACCTGACTGCGTTAGCGGGCTGCCAGCATTGCCGGAAGCTGATAACCCCTGATTTGTGCTGCTGATCCCAAAGAACATGACTTGAATGCATTTACTACTGAATTAAATTTCACACGTCGGTTGTATGGGCGAGTTTGCAATATCGAACGAATAAAAAGAGTTCCCACTGAAATGTCAGTTTCCTTTCCTGTATAACACCGACAACACTGTGTATTAACACATCATGTTCTTTAGGGCTGCAATTAATGAATTAATCTTTACTTAATCATATTGGCACAGTAAAAAACAACTTTGGAGAAACCAGAATTATTTTTTTTAACTAAAAGCAATTATTGCCTGTCAAACAGTTGCTGATTGGTTTTGTACAGTAAGTCAACTAATTCATTAGTTAATTAATTGTTGCTCTGCTCTTTGTGTCTTTATTAATGCAGTAGTGAGATATACAGTATGCAATCTGTATTATATCAAACAAATTACCCCCACATGTCTCTGTTCAGGCTGTCCACAATTATTTTCACATTTAATATTTAATTCACAGTCAAATTTGAGGGACCTTATTTTCCTATTATAACAGCTGTTAATGCTGTCTCAAGGTCAACAAAAGCCTCTGCTGAACAGAGCCGCGATGTTAAAATTCTGCTTCACAAAGTTTTAGTCAAAATACTTTTCACGTAATGCTGCCTGAATAGTGGAAGGCTACTGACAAAGTTCTTCAATTTCCTGAACTGGTTAATTTAATTACTGTATGCTTAAGACTACCAATGTCAGAGTGGATAGTTGGGTACTGATTAAATTCTGGCTGTAATAATAATGTCTTACTGTTTTTGTCCTGAGGCAAAATGTTTCAATTCCCTGCAACTATCTGTTAGTGTTAAACCTGTCAGCCTGCGCATCACAGGAGTCACAGTCTCAGCTTTGAGCTCTGTCTGCCGCAATAAATGTACTTGGCCTTGTCCTTAATAAAATAATTAATACCTAAATCGATAGGCAGAATTAATATATGTATATATACTATATATATTGTAACCCATATATTTTATATATTCTTAATTCAAATGGTGCTTAAAAAAAATCGTGTTTCCGGCTGGTTTTGTCTCTATTCTAATTAAGTCAATTCTTTGCTCCATAGAGTCTGATCTTTATATAGAATGAGGCAGTGTTTTAAGGTGTTCCTGCTTAATGATAACCACGGTGGATTTATATAATACACAAAGGGATAAAGCAGAGGTAGCATGCTTTATCTTGTGACTGTGAGACTGTGCCTGTATGACTGTGCACTGGTAGGAAGCCTGGCGAGAGAGGGAGAAGTGACAGAGAGGGGAGGGAGAGGTAGCAATGGGGAAGGAGAGGAGGGGTGAGGAGGGGTGAGGCGGCGGCGGCGGCGGCGGCGAACAGGAGGCTAGATGTTGTTACATTTATTGAGAAGTAGCTAAGCCCTTTGTGCTCTGGGAATTTGAAGAAGAGAGAGGAGAGAGGACAAAGATGGGCCCGGTAGATGGGAGAGCGACGTTGTGAAAGATGAGAAAGGAGAAGGAAAATAAATAGACATAAAACCCAGAGCGATTGGGAGGGAACAGACAGAGACAGCGAGAGAGAGAGTTGGAATAGATGGACAGTGATGTATAGGTGTACTGGGCAGTTCTGCACAATGAGTACGGCACAGGGTTACTCCCAAGTGTGTGCCATGTATGGAATTATAGAGAACAGTGTGGTGTAAAGTGATGAGGGAGTCTCAGGTGCCCGACGTTGTTCCTGTTCACTTCCAGCATATCGGAAAGAATCACCTTCAACTAGCCACTATAGTGTAGAGTGTTTGTGAGACAGTGAGACCGAGAGAGAGAAAAGGAGAGGACAACAGATGTAGGGAGCAAAAGAGAGAAATAAGAGGAAGATAATGACGAGGGAAACTTGTGAGTGCAAGAGTGTTTGTGTGTGAATGCATGTGCGCACGTGAGAGTGTGTGAAACTCAGTGCATGTGAGTGTGTGAATGTGATTTTATGTGAATCCTAAATGTGGATGAAAACCAAGGCTTTAGGTTTTTAATCAGCCCCATCTGAGCGCTGTATGGGGACTCTGAGAAGCTTTCATGTGGAGTTTCTCTTTCTCTCTCTCAAACACACACACACGCACGCACGCATGCGCACGCGCGCACACACAAACACACACAGCATCCCCTCATGCCTTCTGTTCTAAATTTACACCAAACATGAGAACAGGAGAAAAGGGGAGTAGGCAGAGAGGAAAGAGGCAAGGTAAAGGAGTGAGAAGGAGAGTAGCAGAAGAAAAGTGGAGGACAGAAGTGTGGAGGAGATGGTGGGTGGAGGAAAAGAAAAAGAAAGGAGGGAAATTGCCAGGAAACACGGACAGGAGAGGTGGCAGAGGAGAAAACAGAAGAGGCTAATCTGAAAAAGAAACAAAGGAGACAAGAGAGAGGAGAGGAGAGGAGAGGAGAGGAGAGGAGAGGAGAGGAGAGGAGAGGAGAGGAGAGGAGAGGAGAGGAGAGGAGATTTGATTTAGACAGTGGGCAAGAGAGACAGAGAAAGGGAGGGATGGAGAGAGTTGGATAGACAGGGAGTGAGGGAGGGAGGAAGGGAGGGAGAAGGACAGTGGTATATTAGTCAAGGTGTCCAGTCTATGTATTGCCTGCTGCGCAATACCACCCCTCTGATTTACTCTGCCGAGTGACTGATGAGAGGGAGGAAGAGAAGGAGGGATGCAGAGATGAAGGGATGAGAGAGGAGGGAGGTCTCGCAACGAGCGTTTAGGCCAAATTAACGGCACCTCATAAATTAGACTAACAGCCAAAGCGGAGGGGCTGGAGGGGAGGGGCTGGATATCTGTGTGTGTGTGTGTGTGTGTGTGTGTGTGTGTGTGTGTGTGTGTGTGTGTGTGTGTGTGTGTGTGTGTGTGTGTGTGTGTGTGTGTGTGTGTGTAAGTGTGTGTGTGTGTGTGTGTAAGTGTGTGTCAGTGTACACAAGTAAGTATGTGCTGTGCATGTATGTGAATAATGACATGTCAAGAGGGAACAATTTGAGCCAGTGCAAACAGATTACTCTCTGATAAAGTAGTGATATCCAGCCGTTCACTCATACAAACACAATCTTCCTGTGATTACCACACGTACTGAAGCGTTTTCGCCTGCATGATGCGCTCATAAATGAAGACAGCAGGAAGACCGTACACACTGGAGTTCTCTGCACAACTCTGGGGACGCTGCATTTAGGTTGGCCACCTTTTCAATCATGAAATGCTGATTTCAATTCCACTATTCCATCTTTGCATACGACACAATTAACGCGAGGTTGACCCAGCGAAGCCAATGTGTGGGTCTATCTCTCAGTAAAATATGTTCAGATAAAACACGTTTGCATTAGGAAATAAATCTTATGGGGAAAGTAATTGTGCGTGGGCTGGGATTTTTTTTATCAAGACAATACAGACTCTTAGATTGAACTGAAACTGCCCACTGCCAAAGCAAAAATGTTCAAACTGAAAATTATCAGCAAAATGCTCACTATCAGTTTGTTTAATTTGTTTTCTTTTCAACATCTGCTCCTGGCAACAAAAGCAAAAGTACTATTTTAATGGAAAAGCATACAGAACGTGAAGATTGTGTTGCATTTAATGCTGAAAAAGTGACTTAAAATCCCAATTTTATTGGAAGATGTATTGGCATTTTCAGTATTTCATCCAGTATATGACTTTTCCCAGACATCAACCAAAGGAGGCTTGTAACTAGGGCAGGAATTCATTAAAAATACATGATTAATAGATCAGTGTTAATTCTCCTTGACACCGTTCACTTTAAAACCAATCACCTGTGGTTACTCTTTACTCCGCATTGTCTGCGGCTAAGAGAAATGCTGTGTACTGTGTTGTACTGCCACCAAGACAAGACAACAAATCAGCCGTGTGGAACTTTTTACAAAGTGTGCGAGACTGATGTAACATCTGCCATCTGTAATGTACGCCAGAAATGATGGGTATCAGTCAATCTCACCTATAGATGATCAGTATCCGCAGCAAAACAACCTGACAGAGGCATCCCTGCTCGTAACCACACCACACAGCGCACCAGCAAAACTCCTGTTTAAGTCCTTGGCTTTGTGAATCCAACCATCCACTCTTTTCTCCTTCCCTGGTAAGGATGTCACAGTTCATGCATGAGAAGAGGCTGTGCCACACAGTTAAATCCAGGCAGCAATTACCGTATATTTCCAGAGCAAGTTTGCGAAATGCAAATTATATATGTATGAATGTAGGAGGCAGCCTTACTGTGTAGGAACTTTATGTTTACACAAGGCATAATACACATCTTATTTCCTTTCCAGTTAATTCTAAAATAAACTCAGTCTCTTCATCTTCTTGCTTCATGAAGGTTTTCAGTTTCTACTCAAGCTTCACGTAGTGTAAATCGTCTCTCATAAATGTTATTTATGTTTCTCACTTCACATTCTAAAGAAATGTTAACTCTCTCAGAAGTGCAGGCACTTGCCGATCGCTGTGTGAGTACAGCCGTGCTTGACACACACAGGCGCACCCGCTCACACACACACACACACACACAAACAAACACGCACACCAATCTTGGCAGTGTAGAGTTGATACTCAGAGTGATTAAAGTGGCGTGCCTCTGAGTGTGTCACCTGGGTGCTGCTGTATCTTAAATCAGGACAGTGGGGCTCAGATTGGGTATTGACTGGCCTGCAGAAGTCTCCATCCATCACACTGAGAAACGATAGCACACTGGCAGCCCTGATGTAGCCATATACCACTAATGTTGCTCTCTGGCAGGCTGAGGGTGACGTAAGGTTAGGGTTATGGCATGAGGCGCTTTATTTATGCTGCATGGTAAGCGGGCAGACGCGGACCGACAGGCAAACACGTCCGCGAGTCAGACATATGGATGAACGCTGCGCTGGGAAGCCGATACAAAGGCGGGAGTACCTGTGACAAACACACACTGACAGACACATATGCTCAGATCCGCCGTGCTTATTGTAAGAGATAAGATTTTCCTTTTCTTGTTGCTGTCCTCTTGTCTCTCACTCTCGCTGATACGCACACACACACGCAGACACTCACGGAGACACGCACACATACCCACAGACGTACCACTCTGTCTTGAGGGCCTGAGCAGCATCTTTTGACTGTGTGCCTAATGATAATAAATGAGCCATCATGGGTGGGGAGGGAGGCACTAAGTCATCCCCTTCATCGACAGGAGGAAGACTGGGAGCCCCAAGGTCACCTCACTGTCAGCATCACTCTCCCTAACGACTCCTCCCGCTCGCACGCACACACATGTACTCATGTGCGCAAACATATGCACGCGCGGAAAAAGTGACACAAAGTGCATCATGCCACCTTAACACTCATACACTGCCTGCGCCCGCACGCACACACACAAACACACACACCAGAGAACACCTGGAGAAACCCACTTCAAGATACTCCACTGCATTGATCTTCTTGATAAATCTTATTTTCGTTGAGACGAGTGTAGGTATCTGTCACCGACTGAGATATTTTTAAACTTAACTCCATTTGTCTTAGCAATTTTTTTTTTCACCAAGAAAGGTTACACTTGGGCTAGATGGTGTTGTCTCTAATTCAGTGGTTGCCAAGCTCTTGCTGTATGTGGGCAGTCAGGCCAAAGCAAACAATCCAGTGTTTCATTTGTGTATGTTTTTGTTTCTTCCTTATCTTGTTATGGCTTATCTTCTGACCTCTTCGGCTGTCTTGATACCCCCATGTCAGAAACCACTAAGCTCTAAATAATCAAGTTCTCAAAAGAGTAGAGAAGTCAATAGAAGATGATTTGCTTATTCTTGCCAAAACATTATGTTTTTTTTAAAAACTGTAACTGGAAAACTGTAGTTACTATTTATCTGGTAGCTCCTGTGCGCTTGTGCCCTCACCCTGCACTGTGAGCAGAATATCACCGGCCAGACTTTTCCTTTCACAAAAAACAGTACCGGATCAGATCAGCTGAGGAGGACAAGCATTGCATAACTGAGACATGTCTTCATAAACCCCCCCATCCTCCCACCCTCCCATCCTCTCCCCCCCCTGACCCTCCTGATTTCCGTCCCTCTCCCTAATGAGCTGCCATGTACTCTCATCTCTCAGAGGCACAGATCAGAATTCAAAACCAAATAGATTGGGGGGGTGGGTGCGGGGGGATTCTTCCAGCCAAGAGACACAAACGAAAGACGTCCAAACCAATGAATATTATTAATGCTGTACTAAAAATGTAAAGTTTGTGGGAGAGAGGAGGCATCAGAAGTCGCGTTGGAGAAATGAACAGAAAGGTAGCGCCTTCACTTTCAACTATGGGAATTCTTTTCTCTCACACACACACAAGCACACACACACACACACACACACACACACACAAGCACACATATACACACATGCACACATACATGCCTGGACACACACACACACACACAGGTTACAAGTTTAGACTGGAGCTGTAGAAAGCTAATTTGCACCACATTGAAATGCATCTCAATTAAAGAGAAACACATCGAGGTGCCAGGGGAGAAGAGAAGAGAGAGATGTGAGAGAACGGGAGGGAGGAACGGGGTGTGAAACAGATAGTGTGTGAGAGTATGAGAGTATTAGAAAGAGAGGGGGAGTGGGGGGGTAAGTTGGGTTCCACTGTATTTGGCATGAGAAGAAGGTAGAGTGAGAAAGAGAGGGAGAGGAAGGGAGAAAGAGCAAGAGAGAGAGAGAATGTTTTTATCTCCCTCTCTTGGAAAAACATCTCATTTTGGGATGAATCAGATTTAGAAAGGGTGTTAGGAGGTTGATGCGCAGCTAAAATCCTAACTAACTTCAACCTCGTTATCACCAGCTCTTTGGTTGGGTGCCAGCACGCCGGGGCTGTCCCTGCTCAAACTGCTTATATCTGTGTCCATGTCCAGGCGTGTGCACGCATGCGTGCGTGCATTCGCACCGATATTTTTAAGCCCAAGGCCACATACTGTACTGTATGTTAGAATAGGTGGAAGACACAATAAGGTGTGTAGGCAAGTGTGGCTGCTAGCGTGCATCATTGTGGGGTTTTTTTTTTAGGGGGGGTGGGGGGGTGTTTTTGACAACGTGCTGGATGCTTTGTTTGTCATGTTTATCCATGTTAAAAAATTAGATAATGTGCGCAAAAGCATTTGAATGCGTAAGTGACTGCATGTGAGAGAACAAACAACAACCGGAGGAAAGAGAAAAAAAAAGACACACACACACACTTGCAATCTGTCACATGGAAAAATCAGGATTGGCTTTGTGTGCCGCTACCATTTTGCACGGACTGTCAGGGCTGCGTTGATGCTGCCAGCCCACCACTTTAACAACACCAAATACAAGTATATTCATTCTTTCATGCTGTCAGGAGATACTCAACTTGTCCTCTTCTTGGAGGAGCACTTTAACCTGGTGTTTGCCTCTACTCCAATAGAAGTCACACAGCTCTTAGACTGAAGAGCATTCTGGGAAATCAACTCCTTTTGATCTTATTCCTGTCTTAAGATGTAGCTCCCTAACTCCTGACTGCTGCAGCACTATCACCATGATCTAATGCACCGACCCACCTACTTTATAATCAGTATCAGTGATAATCAGATGATCAGTATTATAATAAGCATCATTAAGAAGATCCTGGCAGAACAACACTATCATCGTCGTCGTCGTCGTCTTGACTACCATCAGCCACGCCATGTCAGTGCATCATCAGAGAATACATCATCTCATTTTCACCTGACAAAAAAAAACTGATGGGGGTCGCTGAGGCTAAATGATTGGTTCATTGCACGATTGCCTGGCCATGTCTACAAAGAGGTTCACAATCTCCACTGAAACATCTGTGTGAGTCCCAGCCTGAAACTCATCTGAAGAGAGTACAGGAGGTAAATTGAGGAGGGTTGACAGGGGACACTCTCCCAATGAAATTCTTTTGATACATTATTACTTTTACCTTAAATGTACCGTAGCTGGCAGCATGAAAAAAAAATCTTATTATTAAATATCCACAGCTCCCCTGCTGGTGGCAGATCATTTCTTTCTGCACTTTTCACCCACAGCTTTTGGGAGATAGAGTACAGTAGTAGTAGACCCCCTTCAACTGTTGTCTGGCAACTTCCTCTCATGTCAATGTGAGTTATAAGCCTCCTTCATTTGTGTTTAAGTCAGTGGTCTTGTTTGGTCAATCCTCTTAGCCCCTTGTTTGTCTTGCAGTCGTGTGGCTAAGCTAAAATAAGCAGTGGTCTTCTTCCATATAAACCTCCAGCTGGTGACAAGCATGTCAAAGCCAGAAGAACCTACTGTGTATCAGTGAAGGCCCTGACAGCTAAATATATAAATATATGAGAGCTAAAAGAAAAACTGCTTACATGGGTTTTCCTTTTCCTCCAATACTTTGAGTTAGCATAATCTCTCTCTCTCTGTCCTTCTTTTCTTTTTGCTCACTTATTCTTTTCTTGCATGCACATGACTGAGCAGAGCCGGGACACACACACACACACAGATTCTCACACACACACACGCCAAGACACACATTCCTGTGCACGCTTCACTATGACTGTCCCTTACTGTACGTTGTGGACAATAAAACACATCAGCAAACTGCCCAGACAACCTCGGCGAGCACTTTGTCATGTCTCCTGTGTCTTTACGGCCTCTCAATCTGCCCTTGATGACACCGCTTATGAGCCTTTAAGCGGCCCCTCTGTTGTGTATGGGCTGACAGATCGAGTTGTCATTACATTAAGTAGGGACTCTCTATTAGTGCAAATGGTGGCACATAACCAGATAATCGGCTGTGGACAGCAAGTGTGGCTATGTGGGAGGTGAGATGCTAACGGATGGTGTGTGGGAGAGTAATGTTTTATGTTGGAGGAAGTGTGATATCTCCATTATAGACAAGCTTAATTGATAAACAGGACAATAAAAAAGCAGCAAATGGCCCCATAGATCTATGCCTACAGCACAGCCAGCGGTGCCGTAGGATGTCACTGTCTCTATTATTCGGGTCGGCGGGGTGGGGGGTGGGGCTGGGGGAGGCTTGGAGGGGGTAATGACACTGACAATAATAGCATATTAAGTTGAAGCTTTAGAACAATATCAAACAATGTAATCATAGCAGAGGAATAAAGGACTTAATAAAATCTCTCTTACTAAAGGAAAAGGGAGCAGTGCTTCCCTGAGGGATCCCTCAAATGTGTCACACACACTCCTCACACACCTCTCACCTTATCCCTCCCCCCCCAAACCAAACTCTCATCTATCCCCCCAACCCTGGCTGGCTCTTTTACTATCTCCACTCTCCGTGACAGGAATACAGACTGCTAATTGTCACAAATGGCCACGTTTATCTCCCGTGCATATTAACGGAGAACTTCACTGCCATGAGGGGGGTGGAGGGGACTTTTTTTGTTGTTGTTAAAAGAGAGGAGCGAAGGAGCTGCGCTACCACGCTGCCTCTTCCAGCTCATAGCCACACCAAATAATAGGCCTATTAATTAAAATATGAAAACAATCTAAACAATTGATGAAATGCCTCTTTAAAGTGATCGGTTACAAAAGTGACCGCTCATTTAGACACGCCCGTTACAAATCAGCACAACAAATCGGAAGGAGCACTTCCGCATGTTAGGGAATTAAACAACAACAACAAAAAAAGAAAAAAGCAACAATACTGGCCGAAGTGTGTGCTCACCAGAATATCCGGATCAGAGCTCAATGTACGGAGAATCCCGAGGAGTTTCCCGTGTCTTTCTTCGCCCCAAGTTGAAGACAGCGATGAGACGCGCTCCCACAGTCCCGACTCAACTGCAAAGAGGAGCATAAAAAAAAAGGTAAGACCACCACAGTGAGGAGAAAAGCACGTCAGCCCGTACACGCTCTCTCATCCTAGGCGGCAATCGAGGTCAACCTCTCTACCCCCCCTCCACCCACCCTCCACCCCAACCTCCTCCCCGACATCCCACTACCCACCCACCCATCCAAAAAAAAAAAAAAAAAAAAAAGTACATCAATAATTACACACGTTTAGCTGTACTAATCCGGGGCTGTACCTCTTGAAACGAGCCGGGGTGACCACCGGAGAGTGAGAGAGGCTGGGGAAAAAAAGCGGGGGGACCGGGCAAAGGCAGCGGCTGTCAGATTTGACTTCAAACTGATGCTGACGATGCGCACCGAGATAAGCTCCGGAGGAGAGAGACGGAGGGAGAGAGAGAGAGAGAGAGAGAGAGAGAGAGAGAAGGAGAGAGAGAGAGAGGGGGGGAGCGGAGGGGGGGATCAGAGTTGCAGCAGTGAGAGACAGATTCAGAGAATTGAATTTAAAAAAGAATCCACCACTTAAAAGTTATTCAAGTAGGTCAAGATATGAAACACAAACTCTACTTGAGCATTACAAGAAAAACCGTGCACCACCTGAACTCATCACAAGTGCCGATGCACAAAGGCTGTGTGTTCATGCCACAGCGCTAAACACACACACACACACACACACACACACACACACACACACACACACACACACACACACACAGAACAGAGAGAGAGGGACATGATAGAACTTGACTGTCTTGAAAATATATTTATTTCCATTACCAGTAAAGAAAAATTGAATTTGATTTCCCAGAAGATGCTCTCAGGAGAAGACCTGGGACCGTTAATGTCAGAATATGCAAGAGTCCTCTGGTTATGAGTGGGTTTTTCACATTGTAGGCTACTATAAAAGTGAATGAATGGATGAGTCAATACATCTCATACACTACCTACATTGCAGAGTTTTGTTCTGAAATTAATAAACCTTTATGAAATAAATCCTTAACCCGCAGAAGAAGGATCAGATGTGCTGTTTAACACAGCAAATGGCAGATATTTAAAGCTGTACAGAAAAGAAAATTGAATTTGAGCCCACTGTGGGTCCTAACATTAATGTAATAACTCATCTATCAGACGATGGAGCCCAAACTTTGTGCAAAATTCTATTTTTGATTAAATCCGGGATGAAAGTGTGTATTTTTATTTCACATTAGATAATGCAGGTGCACGGATTATATGTCAGCCTGCTCACGATTCACCAGCCACTGATATTGGATCCGTCATCCGTCAATCAAACGTCTGAGACACGCGCACATAGACCGAGCTCGGTCTCGCCCCAAGCTTTGAATATCCCGCCCGCTCGATAACGACCAATCAAATTCGTTTTCCTTATTCGGGTAAACTCGGGCGGCAACTCATGAAAACTTGGCGCGACAAACAGCCATTTCTGAACACCTTTAATAACTATACTGTTTGTAATCCACCATCTACTAATACACTTATGAGAAAAGATACATTAACATCTGGGTGGCTCACAAGCTCAGTTTACAGTACACACATACACAGTTTCCATTGAGGGAAAGAAGCCTGTGTTTACATTACAAAGACTAGAGACAACAAAAAGGCACACGGTACTGTATAGATAGCTACTGCATGTCAAAGGCAGCAAATCTGTGAAACAAATTACATGCCACGCTTTCATACAGAGATGACATGCTTTCCAGAGGCCTCACAGGAAAACCTAAAGTCAAAGATGGAAAAACAATAACAACAACAACAGATGCATGTCATTCTGTCACCTTCATCCAAAACCACACAGCTGACAGTTTCTGTCCCACTATGGCTTTGACTTGAAGACACTGATTTTTTTTTTTTACAGCCAGAGGCAGTTTGCGTGATCTTAACAGAGCACAAACTGCCCTCTGTGCTCTGGTCAAACATTACAGCGTTATTAAAAGAAATATAACAATGATACCTGGAGATAAAAGCGATTTAAAATATGAGCAGGTGTATACTGTATATTTCATTTTGAAGTTGATTCATTTTCTGGTGTGAGCCAACAGTGCCAAACACTCTTTTTTATTTTATCAGCATGTTTTTTTTTTTTTTTTTAAATCATACTTTATCAGAAATTCAGCCAACAGAATGTTTGTGTCCCATCCCCCAAAACAGCCCCTCTTTTATTAACTGTGTAATCTTGACAACTTGCTAACTGCCGCTGCTCACAGAGAAAGAGCGGCAGACCTCTGGATACTCTCCAGCATGACGACACAAAAAGAAGGGGGCGTAGGAAAAGAGGGGAAAAAAGAGCTAGGTCAGGAGAGAGAGAGAGAGAGAGAAGGGGAGGGGGGGATGGATTGAATGAGCAGAAAAAAGGACGAAGTTCAGGGTGAGACCCACGTCTTACTCGTGCTACCTTTCCCACCCATGGAGAGACAGAAAGGGGAGAAAGGAAGAGGAGGATGGAAGAATAATTCCAAGTGCTGAATCTTTTCTTTTCATATCTTATTCCTGAGTCACCACTTCATCTGTCCACCTACCCCTAGCTCTCCTTTCCTGTCTCTCTCTCTCTCATCTGTCCCTCCTTCTCTTCTTTCTCTCTCACTCCCTCTTTCTAGGAGCATCTCTTGTTTGTTCATGCACCCAAATGTCTGCAACATCCTGCTCTCTATTTACAGAGCATGTGGGATGAAATGTGTGCGCGTGTGTGTATTTGTGTGTATGTGTGTGTGTGTGTGTGTGTGTGTGTGTGTGTATTTGTGTGTGTGTGTGTGTGTGTGTGTGTGTGTGTGTGTGCGTGCGTCAGCTTTGTACTTGTGTAACTCCTTCCATCCCTATGTATATATATGTGGGTTCATTTGAGTGGTTTTCGTGATACAGCCAACATTGTGTTAATGTTAGAATATTGATCTATTTATGCACTGTATGTATGTACACAACTCGCTGTGGGTCTTTGTGTAATCCAATGTTCACCATATGGTGTCTACTGAGACGGGCATCAATGTTAAAAGATACTTCCTTATATATGAATCAATGAGTCAAGTGGTCAGTTGGCTAATCAATCGAACTGTTTTCATTTCTCCTTGAAAGGGCAGACGGTGGAAGTCATAAGAAAGGGCAGAAGTGCACATTATAAAGTCTTCACTTTCTGGATTTAAAGTTTCAGTGTTTCCTTGTAAAAGCTACACCGGCTTCAGAGCGGTTTATTTAAAGACACCCTGGGACTCAACACTTCAGTAGATTTAGGTCTAAAACGCGGATTTTCAAGGTGATGAATCTTATTCCGGTGCACCTGCTGTTATATCTGTATCCATCTGTCCATCTGTATTCTCTTTCATGGTTCACCCAAATAAGATGAGGAAATTCTTTGTCCGTGTTTCTAATGCAAACCAATACTGGGGGTTTGCGCTTTGGTGTAAAACAGTTGCAGACCTTTAAAATTGGTAAAATAAAGCATTCACTTTTGAGATGACATGAACTGGCATGTTTAATGATGCATATTTGATGCAGTTTTTGTACATTCAGAACATCTTGTAGCACCTTTGTTTCTGCTCACTGCACAATGTGTTCGTTCTCCTCTAAACTTGCACTAACAGGGTCACTGAGGTGGTAAAGGTATGATTTTCCAATATATTAACATTGAGTAGGACCCATTGGAAACCAATTAAAGATATATAAAGGCAAACTCCTCAGCTCTATGTCTTAATTATCCTTCCCCTGGGCTGTCATCATTAAGGCAGGCCAGACACTGGGACATATTTGGCATTATATTTTTAATGCTACAACAACCGGCTCAGCAAAAAACCACCACAGATTATTCACAGCATGTGTCTTGGCTCTGCGCCATATACTGTGACACATTATTATACTTTCAGCCCTCCCTTTCTCCCACTCCCCATCCACTCCCCTTCCTCTTCTCTCGCTTCCTCCCTTCCTTCATCCCCTCTTTTTCCCCCTCTTCAGATGCTTTTCTCGTCCTCTCTGGAGCTGAAAAAGGGAAAGAACAAAGCACCTTCATACATGTTCTGTCGATCCGGTTACAAGGTCTGTATTGCCGTGTGTGCGTGTTATGTGCGCCGCGTGAGTGGGGCTGACGGTGCACTGTATGTGTGCCAGTTGTTTGTGTGCATCTCTGTGTGCAGCAGGAAATTCAAAAACTAGGCCATATCGACCACCCAGGGGTTTGAAAGCTCAGGGGGTACCAAAGCAACATGGTTTAAATAAGAAAAAAAAAAAAGCATTTCAAACGCCATAAAGGGTGGGGGGGGGCAACGCGTACGCACATTCTCACGCACAAAAGCAGACACACACACACAGACAGGCACCCCTCCCATCTGATAAACCCCTGCCTCACATTGTGTTCAGAGAGTAACATCAAACACTTAAGCACACACACATCTAAATAAATCTCATCCAGCTTGATAAACATCCATATTTCATTTATACCTTCCCCCTTCAGCTTGTGCTGGTGGCTGGCCTTTTTCCTATAGATTAGGACTTCCCCAGCTGACAGCCCCAGAGCGATGAGCTGCAGACCTTGTCACTATCGATCCACTTCGGAGTATAATGGATATGAATGGGATCAGCTCTGATTGGTTTTGAATGATCTCAGAGGCGGAGCTTTCACCGCATCAGTGGTCGGACGCGTGAAACTAAAAAGTTTTCAAAGTGTGTGCCGGGGTTTGAAATGGCTTACACGGATAGGACGCGGCCGGATTAGTGGCTTAAAATCTTCGCTGAGGAACAGGTGAACATAAATTCTTTTCCACTGTTTCATACGCTCAATTATTAAAGGTTAAATGTTTCAGAAAGCAAATTAACTACCATGAGACTATTAGTCTGAAAACCTTACAGAGGCATTTGTATGCAGGAGGGTGAAGAGGGAAGGCGGGATTTAAGTGTTTCTCTTTCAAGATGACTGGGAATATCAATAATGCCATTAATATTAGCCTATATCCTCTTCTGCTATGCTCCAGGTCATCACCTCTCAACTGCGTCTCCATTTAGACATTGATTATGTCATTTCACTGTTGACCTTAAGACCTTACGCTCCTACACAGCAGAAAATTGAGGCCTAATGTAACCTCACACCGTAAGGTCGAGTCACCCTGTTGGTTATTGGAGGTTTAAGAAAATATTTATGATACCTTGTTTCAATTGAAAAAGGGGAGGGAGCAGCTATAAACACTGAGTCATCTTAAGGATTGTGGTCTAAGCTCTTCATGTGAAACTCACAGTTGGTTATATAACATTTTATTTTATTTCTTTTATTTTTTTTAAACTTGTGTTTACTATCCGTCCTCCTACAGACGGAGCTGCAGAGTTCACAATTGTCACACACAGATGCACGGTAAAGTGGAGCATTATGTCTTTTTAAACAGTGATGTCAAGAAGCAGAAAATAAACGTAGTGCACATATTGTTATCAATTGCCACAACACTTACTATATGAAATGTAAGAACTGAACCTTTATTTCTCACCAAGTAGAATTCATGGTTGCGAGGATATAAGTAACTTTTACAGCAAATAGCAATTAAAGCGCCTGGAGGTAAAACACTGCTTCATTTAGGAGTCAAGTTTCATCTACTGTATACAGTATATCTTAAATCAGTCTTAGCTTCTTAGACAAGACAGAATAAAGCACTGATGAGCTGAACATTTTAGATAATTTTAGATAATCCTAGCCTGTAGCTACCTTTCTTTTATTATTTGGCAAATGTTTTGACGACATAAGCTGTTCAATGACCATAAAAAACGTCTGCCCCATTACTTATGTATATTAGTGTCTGGAGCTGCTTTTTCTTCTCAAATGCAACACTCAGGTTTGTAACCCTTGGGAGTTTGGAGATATTCAACTTTTTGAAAAAAGGCCCTCTTGTTACAGAAGACACTTTCAATGACAACACTATAAAAGCACAGTAATCAGCTGCTTCAGTCTCAGGGTCCAGGTATTGTTGACGCTGGCTAAGCGTGACAGGTAAATACTTCAGTCATTGTTAAAAGTTATTGACCTGTGTCTGATCTGTTGTCTGGCATGCCGTGCCACAGCTCTGAAAGTTAAATTTGGATTTAGGTGTCATGTGATTTGCTCTGATTGCTGTGGCTTTCCCAGAAAATTCAGTGCAAACTATCAGGCTGAAGTTAAGTGAAACAACCACTGGTTTAACAGTGGCAAATGACATCGGGCGATTGCATCTGCAACCCCTCATGACATATTAATTGTTTTGAACTAAAGTGCAAAGACAGGGAAGGTTGCTGTAGGAAGATTTTTTATTTATTTAATTCATATATATCATCACAATGCAACTCACTCCTTCTTCCTAAAAATCCCATTTGTCCAATGTGACAAGTGCAAAGAAGGGTGCTGGTAACATTAATGGTACCAATTGATTTGCACCATGTTGTCAAGTAAACGGCGTCCAGCATGTTATGGTGTTATTTAGCATGCTATCCCCTCTCTCCTATTCTCCACTGGAGCACTTCTACATTCCAAGTGGTTGCCACTACCACAGCACCCAGGATGTGCCGCCAACTACTCGTGTTACTGTTCGCAGTCGAGAGAAACAGGCTCAGATTGAAAATGAATGACCCCATATTGTTTTGACATATTGCTGCTTTTTGTCTGAACGTATGGTAATGCTTTTTGCAATTTTCCTGACAGCTGCAGATTCTGTTGTAGACATGCACTTCATTGACTTCACTGGCCAGCCTGTTTGTTTATGGAAACAAAGTCCATTATGGATCAGGACAAGATTTGTATACGTTAGATATAAATATAACCAATTGTCAGTGCCTGTGCATTAAGTAATGTTGTGTTTACTACAGCGAAAGGTAACGGTGTGAAAGTGTGTTGGTGGATACAATCAACTTTAATGGCCAACAAACAACCATTTGGCCTTACTTTGACCACCGTTTCTTTGACGGAATAATTAATTAAATCAGTGTGAAGTTAAGTTTCATGCAAACATGACTTCTGATCAGTTGTTTTATTTATACATTTTCTGTGCTGCTGAAATGTGTTTCTTGTCGCTACGGTGAGTCTTTATCGGAAAATGACAAGATAGGCATTCGGAGGTTAGCAGGCCAACTTGAAATTGAAGAAAAGATTTTCCACTGATGGAGACAGCTCTTACATTAAAGAATGAAGATAGGTGCTGAACTCAACAATGCTTAGATTACGTCTATAGACAAAGTAAACAGCTGTTACTGTAATGCTAACACTAGAAATAACTCCTTTAACAGATATTGCTTACGTATTTGCTGACTGAATTTGCATTTTTATGCTGAAACATTTGTCTGTACATCTCATCAAATCAATACACCAGGCTGCTGGTAAAAGCATCTAATTCATGCTGCTCCCTTTCACTACACTTTACTCACAGTTTCCTTTACAGAGATAGAGGAGATGGCAAAAGGCTAAAACTAATGATTTTCAGCAGGGCAGTAACGGAAACTTACTTACTGAAAATCAAACATGATGGTGTAATACAGCACTGTATTAGTAGGAATATTAACATCATGACCTCGTGATTGCACATTGGCCATATATAACTTAAATGGTTTTAATTTAAACTGCTGTTTGGGTTCTTCATTTGTTTCAAAGCACTGTGAGTAATTTTGCGGGCTTCAGGTGGTTGACACTCATCACATTTCAGCTACTAACCTATCTAATCTCCATACCTGCCATTTTGTCAAAACAGAGTGCATGTTTGCAATGCACAGGGACAGGTGTGAAGCTAGGCTCACCAACTCCTGACAAATTATAAAAACATAACATAAAACTTTCTGCTGCTGTATTTACAGGAAATGGGAACAGGTTCCAGAGAAAATGAATCATTCCTTCTACGTTGCAGAAAATCACTGAAAGAAAAATAGGGAGGGGAAGAAGAAGCTGCAGAAGAAGGAGCAGACTAGTACATTGTAGCCTGTCGCTGTGGCTTAAGAAGTTATGCATTAATTCTCCAAGGGGCCTTGGGGTTCCAGTTTCCAATGTTAATTGATATCCCCATTAAAGAGATAAGTAGGCTCCAGGAGGAGGAAAGGGCCAGAGAGCAGAGGAGGTACTGCAGGCTGTAGTCAAAAAGAGAGAGGAGAGGAGGAGGAAGGTGGGTGGATGGGGTGAGGAAGGAAGACCTAACACAAGAGAGGGCAGGGAATGAAATGCGCCCGTCATCCACTTGGCAATGACCCTCAGATGTTTCAGGGTCAGTTTTGGGGTGTGTGTCTCAATAAATAGCCTACAAAGAGAGCTTATGTCTGTATGTCTGTGTGACAGAGAGAGACAGAGTGAGTGTGTGTGAGAGAGAGAGTGAGAAGACCACAGAGAGAGAAAAAGGAAAAAGAAGAGTGAGCTTATTGGCTGAGGGAGCCGCTCTCACCTAGTTTGGGATGAGTCACAGTTCACAGAGCCGTTAATTACGCCGACGGCTGAATCAAAACTCGGAGAACGAGAGCAGCTGTCTGCGCATTTACATATCACACAGCCTACACGGAGAGGAAGGGAGGCAGGCATGAAAGATAGAGAGTGCAGAAAGGTAGAGAGAGACAGAGGGAGATAGAAGAGGAGCTCATAGAGAAAAAAAAGGAGAGAGGGACGAAAAAGGATTCAAAGAGAAAGTTCGGGAGAAAATGAAAGATAAAGAATCGGGACAGGGGGGAAGGTAGTTGAAGGGAGGCGCAATGAGACAGTGACAGAACATAAGTGAAGATGCAGTGACGATCACTTCAACTGCAGTCCCAGTCGTGGGCCTTTGGTTTTTATGTTTGAGTCTCTCCTCAGATCTCGTTTTTGTGTGATAAAGTCACAGAAGTCGGGTGCATTTCTGCATGTAGCTTATAAATGACTAGAAGAAGCAGTGTTTCCCAAGCCCTTTGTCAATAACAATGACTAAATTGGTTTTATTCAATTCTTTTTCAATTTTATTCTTCATAAAATTGACTTTGTATTCAATTTCCTTTTCCATCACTTTCTTAAAACAGACAGCCTTAAGGCCAGCACTGGCCAGAATAAGACTTGCTTTGATTTCAAAGTCACAAACAAGGCAAGCCATTAGCATACAGCTGCCAACAGGCTAGCCTGCAGCTGCACTTAAATCCTTTACTTTCCTTCCAAAAATAAAGCAACAAGACAACACAAGGGGCACAACACCAAGCTACATTTGTATTGGTTTACCATTTGACAACACAGTATATATTTATTCACAGTTGCTAGTGTATGTGGTGTCAGAAAGCAACTACAACAGCGTGCTTTGAATGACTTCACCAGCCTCAAAAACACATGTTTCCAATTAAGATTACACACATTTTGAGGTGTGGTGAGTGTAGGCATGGAAATTACTCAAGTCATTACTTTGGGAATCGGTTTATATTTCTTTCACTCCCACACATCAAATGCATGATCATGCTTAACAACCTGAAAATAAGACATTAAAACTGGTGAGGTAACTATAACATCGCTTTTGGTGATCATCTTTGAAACAGAGAGTGTTGTGAAAAGATTGTACCACTAATGTGTGATGCAAAATTTAGCTCAATGATACAACTGCAATTCTTTATTCTTGAAATGACTGTCATGTATAAACGTGGAACACACTGACTAACTGTGCTCGGAGCTGGAAAGCTTTCGAGGAAGGATAAGAGAAAAGTAAAAAATTGAAAAAAAAGCTGATAAAGAAGACGAAGGACAAGTAAATCACAGTGGGAGAGAGCTGTGAGTCAGTGACGGCAGTTGTAATTTGCCGCTGGGAACAAATTTAATTGAGGTGATTTCCAACTCAAATTTAAAATGCTGTCTCTGGGAACACTTTAAAATCAAGTTTATGATCTGCCCGCATCAAACAGAATAGGTCACTGCTTTTTGGCCGTGGTGTTTACTATAGGCGTGAGGGGAAGGCAGATGAGGGAGTTGTGTCAATCACAAAGACTTCGTTCATGACAAACAGGTGGCTGTGGTGGTGGTGGTGGTGGTGGTGTGTGTAGGGTCTTTAGTGAACAGTCCCTCTCAGTTTTAGTCATCACAGAAACTGCACTCAGCTGAGTTAGAGAGAGAGAAAAGGGCAAAACTCAATGTTGACCGACATGGTTTTGAAACTCAATTGATATTTTTGTGATGCACCAAATTTAATGTAACATCTTTTCAAGAACATGTAAGAGAAATGACAAACATAATGATCATAGCCAGAAAATCAAATAAAAGTAATTGTAATAACTTTTAACGATATAATTTATTTACACAGGGTACTGTACACAGAGTGCACATTTCACCATAAAATCAGGTCACTAAATATGTTATCCTTACAGGGGTGGACTGGGACAAAAATTTGGCCCTGGACTTTTTGGTCCAGACCGGCCCACTATCTGCGCGCGGATATTTTGCCAACTAGCACCGTTGATGTACATACAAACACACAAGCTCTTAATAACACCACTACTAAACGATATACAATATACAACAAAGTAGAGGAATAGTGTGGAATAAGTTAAGTTTGAACAAGATTACATGCACATAATGAGTCTGCATGCAATCAGAACTTTGGCTAGTTGTTTGACTACAATGATCTGAAAAATGGACAAACACTAATTTTATCTTAGAAAGACAGTACAGCTCAACATAATGTATAGACAATGAAGCATGACAAGAAATACTGTATGCAGAATGATGTTTTACTGTAACAGTAGTTAATCAGTGTTTTATTAATTTTAACTGTACTGTTAAACTGTTGAAAGGACAATAAACCATAAACACTGACTGAAAAAAATATGGAAAGCATACATATTTGGTAAGTTGTTAGCTCAATGTCCTTCATGACCAAATTTGAGTGAGGGCACTTTAATAATCAACTAATCAATTAATGAGGATAGTATATGAATATAGTTATTGTTTTCCAATACTTTAGATAACTAGATTTAGCTGTAACACACCACACCATCAGAGTTATTAGCTATAGCTATTTATTATGTCAAGTAACGTGCAACCGTTCTGGACCATTTACAGTATTTTAATGAATGTTTATCCACACCATTCTGGAAAGCACATACCTGCTTAACAATCACTACCTCCTTCACATGGTGGAGAGTCTTCCTCAACACTTATTTTTTCAGCCTCCTCCTGCACCATAAGGGCACTGGTAATGGGAGCCTCACTCCCTTCAGACTCACGTGAAGGACCTGCTGCTGAAGCTGCAGCATCGGTGCTTCTAGCCCTGGCCAGGCCAGGCGGCCCCTGCAGCAAACATCTGCGTAATTCTTGTACTTTCAGCAGTCTGTGCTGCTAGAGCTTTTCTTTTTCTGTTACTTTCCTCCATTTTTCCGCGCTGCCTTTGCGTTTGTTTACTTTTCTTTTCCGTTTTTGTGCGCTGGTGTGTTTTTTTCTCTCTCTCGCTCTCTCTCATCATGACTCCGTGATTGGACGAGGGGGGGTCTAGAACATGCGTGGGTGGGACTCCTGGGCCTCTGTAGCCTCTCATAGGGCCATTGGGCCAGGTAGACCAGCCACTGCTGTGTCTGCAGCTGAGCACTGTGGGCCGAGCCGATGCATGTCTCTCTCCCTGGGCCGGGAGAGTTACAGTAAGCGAGGCATGGCGAAAAAAAAAGTTAAATAAATAAATAAAAAACGGCCGCCTATCGGCCCATTAGTGACCGGCCCACCGGGAAAACTCCCGGTACTCCCTATGGCCAATCCACCCCTGTATCCTTATTACCTCTGTTTAGTTACAAAGAGATATTGTTTTTTGGAGTTCTGGAGGTGGGGTCTGGTATTTGCAAATTTTGCATACATACAAATGATCAGTGGTGAGGTCATTGCAACTGTTAACGAAACAGGAACATTATTCAACAAGGGTCCACTGTTTTGTGCTCTTAGAAAATTACAGACAATATGATTAAACATATCGGTAACACTGTGTTTGACGCCTATCTCTATAATGCATTATAACCATACTTATAATGAGTTATAATGCAGTTAAAGCACTATATAACTATAGTTATAAACACTCATAAATGATGATAATGCTTTATAACAATCACAACACATTATAAAGCATTTTATCATGACTTATAAGGCCAGGTATTATAATACGTTATAATTGTTAGTAACTTGCTGACAATGCCCACATAGATAATGCATTATAAATATAGTTATAATGTGTTATAATTGGCTTATAAATGTGTATAACGGGGTGTCGCGTGGCGTAGTGGTTAGAGCGGGCGCCCCATGTATAGAGGCACAGTCCTCGCTGCAGTTGGCCCTGGTTCGAATCCCGCGTTGGGCGCCATTTACTGCATGTCATTCCCCCTCTCTCTGCCTCCCCATTTCCTGTCTGTCTCAACTGTACTATGCATAAAAGGCATAAATGCCCAAACAAATATTTTAAAAAATAAAATAAAATAAAATAAATGTGTATAACTATCATTAGAAACACTCAAAGGCTTTATAACATCACACATCATAGAGCATTTTATAATGGCTTGTAAAAAGTACTATAAAAGGGGTATAATGCTCTATAGTTATGCTTATTGTTATAAAGCCTTATGATAATTTGAGTGTTTATAATGATAGTTATACACGTTTATAAGCCAATTATAACACATTATAACTATATTTATAATGCATTATCGATGTGGGAATTGTCAGCGAGTTACAAACAATTATAACGTATACCTGTCCTTCTAAGTCATGATAAAATGCTTTATAGTGTGTTACGATTATTGTTATAAAGCATTATGATCATTTTTTAGTGTTTATAACTATAGTTATACATTGCTATAACAAACTGCACTATAACTCATAATTATGGTTATAATGCGTTATAGAGATAGGCGTCAAGGATATAGAATAGTGTGTGTGACTATGTCAAATTATCGTATGGTCTCATAATGGCAGCTGAACTACATTAAATAATCTCCCATTCCTGTCACCATGAACTGATCAGGCAGTTAAAATATACCAGTGCACATAGTTTGACTCACATATGTATGTCAAATTGTTTGTACAGTTACTTCAACTAGGTCTGTTTTAAACAAAAGAACATTTGTTGAGTGTCAAAATGTTACTCAGATAAATGTACATAGCTGAAAGTAAGTTGACACATTAAAAAGTACCCTACTTAATAAATAGCAATATTTCATTACCCTCGTAAACAAACAACAAAATACAAATTTCCAGCCTATACAGTATGTTATGTTCTACAATCTTTCTACCATCAGGTCACCCCCCTCTGAAACGAGATTGCAGATTTCCACGTCTGTTAACACAGAGGAGTGGTGGGATAAACCCAGTAATCAAAGTGCTATAGATGGCAATGCAAAAACATAAAGAGCTTTCCGCTTCTGATGATTGACTCATAAAAATTATTGCGACGAAATATGGTAGGTAGACAGCAGCTCCACTCAACATTATGATTATAATTATTTTGAGCGCCTTCAGTTTTGCACTGTTCATCTCACAGATCTCCTGGTTCCTCTCTCCTGGTCCAGGTTTCACAAGTGCGTTGAGTGTCTCAACACAACAAAATAACTGCAGTAGGAAACAGGTGAAGGCCATGGCGAAAGACACATAATACACAGCTGGATATGGTATCAATAGAGAGATTACAGAATATGTCAGAACTGTCAGCCAGGAAATTATGCTTCCAGCTACTCTGTATTTCAAGAGCTTGAACTTCAGGAATGTGACAGGATGCACAACTGCCAAATAACGCTCCAGACAGACGCAGCTCATGAACAGTGGACGCCCTGAAAACATGAATCCTCGAGAAAGTCTCGCAAGATACAAGAGGCTGTTCAAAGTTGCAAAATTAAGCTTGAAATGATTCAGGATTAACAATATGGCACCTGCCATACAGTTGACAACCTCACAAAGAGCTTGGTTGAGGGAACTGATATCTGCTCCATTATCTCCAGGACCAGCCAGTATCAACCATATGACATAGATGTTGACAGGGAAACCAACAATAATAAAGATAATGAGAGGAATATGGACTTGGTCACATAAGATCAGAGGATATTCAACAGTCAGCAGACTATGATTTCCATCCATCTTGCCATGTAGCTGCCCTATAAAAAGATTGAGATCACGAGAGCATACGTAGGAAGGGTTAGTTTAGTGACTAACAACACAGTATAATCAAATATCCAACAAATCTCTACATGCAAGCAGGATTCATTTAAGTAAGCACCAGAAAAGCTCTTTCTTAATTGTTACTGGTAATTGTTTTTGTTTTCCACTATCAGTTACAATTACACTGTGTATAAAATATAACATTAAAAAAAGCTAAGGATAAAATGCTGGTTTGATAATTTTGTTGGTTAATCTATATCACCTAGTTGAGAGCCAGTGGCTTGGTATCAGAAGTACTACAACAAAATACTATCTCCTAGTAAGAAGATCTGGCTATTCTGTGTTATACAGCTTCAATTTCATGGTTTCCTCACTCAATAAAAAAACAAAACAAATGACTTACCAAGGCAAAAAAAAAATCTTGAAGACTAATCCAGATGATGTAAAGCAGAGAGACTGTTACTTGCGCTAGATCTCCACTCTAGACTGTCTAAAGTAGACTGTTAATAAAAGTCGTACCCTTCCTTTTTTTCACTTAGCCTTACATCTAACGTTGGTACCAGCAGAGCTCCAGTTTGTATGTGTGTGGGTTTTTTTGACGATACTCCATCTGTTCCGGCAAATTTGTCAGCTCTTTGAAACTTGAGTGCTGGTGTAAACCCTTTTGCAAATGATATGCAAACACACAAAAGTTCATGAACTAAAAGTCAGGATTTGATTGTTTGTGGCAAAATATATTTTGCATAAACATACAAAACTTTTAACATGGTAAGTCTACTGTGCTATTAGCAAATATAAGATGTAAATTTTTCATGCTGATGAGGCTGAAATTATTGACTATTTATACGGCCAATATCGTTCTAACATCTTGAAGTTTTGTCTTGCTCATCCTCACTCTCACTCTGTTTTGCTTGTCTCCTGGACAAAACTGTTTCAGTGGCAGAAAAGTACTCAACCACAGAACAAACAAGTTTCATCACACAACACACTGGTCTTGTACCCATAAAGATACTGCCACCTGTGAGAAGCTCACGTCTACATCCAAATCATTCCAGACATGGACTTAAGTGGCTTTAACACCACGGAAACCTAACCCTGCACAGATAATTGCCAGAAAACATGCGACTCCCATGTAAACCTTCTGATAGTTATCAAATATGTTAGTGAAGAATGTAATCAGTGCTCAAGGTAGACCATGGTTTCAAAAATCACCGTTTTAGTGCCTTGCTATTATTAGCGGCAGGATACAGATGTTGGGAGCAGTAGGACTAGATTTGGTGTTTATAAGAGTTTGTCAAGGAGTAGCTATTCATTCTGGTAGTCTATGGAAAGAAACATGACTTGCTTGTGTGTTAATTTGTTTTTTTCATCATTGGTATGTTTGTGAATTATTAATTTGCACTTTAATTTAAATAAACTTTAATTGTATCTTCCTCCTTTGACAATTGGCTATAAGACTCTCAAGTGTGGAAAATTATGTGTAATTCCAAATACACAAAGAGACCAGCAGCCTTTGTCCAAATATTTCTAATGGGTTTGTGTTGGTATTTACATAGATTCTGACCAAGTTACACACAGCTAATGGCATGCAAATACTTAGGTGTATAGGCCTTTACCTATGACATGACTGATCTCTCTGTGGCTATATGGTCACTGACCCCAGCTCAGGCTGACATGCACAAGACAATTATGTATTTTGCAGTTGATTGAAAATGTATCACATTCAAAGTAAATTAATCAGACATTCTTTGTTTTCTGACATTCTCTTTAAAGCGGGACATAAGTGGACACACTCACTACTGTACATGTACTGTACCTGTCTTCCCACATTTCTCTCATAGGTATTGGCAGAATATAAATCACTCTCAGCAGACAAGTGCTGAAAGGTATAGTAAATAGCAGCCAGCTCTAAAGTGCTCCTCTTTCAGCTTTTGATAGGGTGAGACCTTCCCTCCCTTTCAAGCCCCACTGACGTCACAGTCATTGACAGCTTGTACTGAAATCTCAATTTGATCATGGAATAATTTCTCCAAAGGTTACTAAGGCACAAAAGCTTCTCAGCTGTTACAGGGATTAATCTGTAAAATAAATATTAGGCAATCAAAGATGGATTAACCCCAGTTTTTGTTTTTCCTCACTAAGTTTAAGCGTTGTGAATGCTGCTAGTTCTACTACTGTTAACCATCAGTTTGCCCATCCATATAAAAAAAGAGATGGTGTCATAAAACATAAAATCATGAAGAGCCATCCCAGGTGTAGTAAGTTAACAAGTGACAGGTGAAGGTTACGGGTAGCATCTTAAAGGAACAACGAGGAGTTTTGGAAAAGCGAAGCGTTTTCACACTACATCTATGAGCCTCCGCGTGCGCACCGTAGAATTCTTCGACCGCCGCAAGACGGACTCATGTTTTCATTCATCAAGAATTAAAGTCAGAAGTTCAAAGAGGTTCAGTTACCGCCGTAGTTACCGCCGTAGTCCCGACCATAAACGGCAATACGGCGGCGTTATTCTCATGAGCGTCCGCGAAACCGAAAGTAAGGAAACGCTGGTCGGCTCGCCCAGCATTTCCACCATTAATTAAAATAACAAAATAACGATAGAGACAAAACGATATACAGTATTTATCGAAAATGGAGCCATTAACAAGTGTGGGTAGCGTAGATTCATCCACATTAACGTGAGACCTTTTTATAACCAAATAGAAACTCCTCGTTGTTTCTTTAATTAAAAAAAAAAAAAAACTCATTTCAATCCAACAGTTTTTTTTTTTTTTTTCCAAACTTTTTAGGAAATCATAGACGAACTGTTGTTGACGTGATGTCAGAACAGACAGCCTTACTATTGTGTCTATTAATCCCAAGATTTTCCTACACAATAGTAAGGCTGTGTGTCTGTTCTGACATCACGTCAACAACAGTTGTCTATGATTTCCTAAAAAGTTTGAAAAAAAAACAAAAAACTGTTGGATTGGAATGAGTTTTTTTTTTTTTATTAAAGGGACAACGAGGAGTTTCTATTTGGTTATAAAAAAGTCTCACGTTAATGTGGATGAATGTCCGCTACCCACACTTGTTAATGGGTCCATTTTCGATAAATATATCGTTTTGTCTCTATCGTTATTTTGTTATTATTAGTGGTGGCGGAAACGCTGGTCGAGCCGACCAGCATTTCCTCACTTTCGGTTTCGTGGCGCGTCATGAGAATAACGCCGCCGAATCGCCGTTTATGGTCGGAACTACGACGGTAAGTGATCGTCTTCGAACCTCTGACTTTAATTATTGATGAATGAAAACATGAGTCTGTCTTGCCCCGGTCAAAGAATTTCACAGTGCGCGCGGAGGCTCATAAATGTAGTGTGAAAATGCTTCACTTTTCCAAAACTCCTCGTTGTCCCTTTAACTATAACAGACACACCCCAACACTGTATGTAGTCACAACTGTCTGCTTCTAATCATACAATTACCTCATATTCTTTCATATCAAACAATTAACAGAAATTTTGCATCTATTATATCATCAATTGGGATGCCTGTCAAAAAATAGCTATCAATATGAGTAAGGCAGAATCCATAATAAGAAAAGTGTGTAATTTACACAGATGTATTGATAATCACTCCATAATATAGTATCAACAACCAGTGCATATAACCTTAAGACTGAAGAGACATATCCATGAAAAAGAGAGTTCTCCAAAATAGATTTGCATTAAAATCAACTTATGACTCCTTGGTCTATCACAAGAAAACCAAGGCATTGTTTTTTTAACCTTCCAGAACAGAGCAGTCATGGCATATGGATTCATATTTGCATACTTGACATTTACGTAAAAGTTAATGCAAAAATGTGTGCCCAGGAAACAAAACTTTAGACAAGCAGCACAACATTCTCTAACATTTACCAAGCACCCACTTGTTTGGCTTAATGGATGAAGAAAACCTTTGAGACTTTGAATAAGATAACTTTCTCCTTTCAGGCCTCACTGATCTCAGTGATAGAGGGTCGTTTTACAGCCTTTTTGAGGTAGAGGAGAAGGTGGAAAAGCACACGGTAATAACAAATGCAGGGGCTAAATCTCATGAGATTAATACCCTCATAAGTGTGAGAATGAGTGATCACAATTTAAGGAATGTAATTAATCAGTGCTACAAGGGTTATTGAAATAATGAAATTGATGAAACTATTGTTAATCATTCCTCTGTCCTCGATGCCTGAGCAGAAATGTTTTAAAGCTCCTGGAACAACATCCCCATTGTACACATATGGGCCTGTGTATGAGAAAAACTAATGATAACGAATATGACAAGAAGGGCTTAACAACAGATTACGCTTATTACCGTAATGGAGAGGAACATTTTAATACAATTTGTATGGAATATGAACTATTTTAGATATGATCAGGCTGTAGTACAAAAAATACTGATTGCACCCAGCTTGCTGGAATTACTATTATGGAAACATGCTTAATTAAAGGCTACAAATAGAAGTTTCTGATTGATGCAACAGTCAGTGTATCATAGCCATGTGGGAGGGGCAAAGAGAAAAGCCCTGTTTTGATTGCCTGTGGTGCACAAACTAATGATCTAGATTAATGATCTTTGTGATTAAAATATACATTCCACATAAAGATCATTCTTGGTCTCAACAGTTGGTAAGGCACTGTTTTCACGTTGGGCAACAATGGCTCTTTGAGTGGAGCCTTGATGCCAGACATTTGTATACGCAACAACAATAAACTACGTCTGCAACTGTGTCTGTTGTTGAAGCTAGTAATTAGTAGAATGACACGTAAATCATTGTGATCTGCTTCTATGCTGGTAATCATTTTGCTAGACAATTGTATCATTTACCGTGAAATGATGAATGACCGTATCACTACTGTGTGAAAAGCCAATAATATATCTGATCTCTCCACTTTTGGTGGACTATGGTGCAGTTTCTTCGCATGAGGGATTATTTGCATCTTTGTCTGGTAAGAAAATTCTTTAGAATGCACGAACAATGAAACTGGTTTTTAGATTTTGGTCATAGCTAAAAGAAACCAAGGTATAAGAAGCTGACTTCTTCCAAACGTTTTACAATCCTATGACAAAAGACATAATAACCCTAAAATAACCCTAACCTCTTGTCTTGTAAACACAACGATAGCAAAATGCTGGCGCCAATGCTGGCGTCAACCACACTTGGTCACTTTATGGATTTTGCAACAATATAAAAACTTCACGCCATTTCATCCTTTGACACTGTGTTGTTGTGTGTTGTTTTGGGGGGTTTGTTGATGATGTTACTTTATCATCCCATTGCAACATGAATGAGAAGATATTCATCCTTTCTACCACCACAACAGCTCGTGTGTATTTAATGATGTCATGCCTATCAGCAGTGTCAATCATTACTAAATGCTGTAATATAACTGCATACTGTAAGCTACTTTGTTTTGACATTTATCTACACCCAAGGTGTATTTGAGTGTTGTGAATCTGCACACTGTACCACAAAATCTACACGTCTTCGGTGGTCTAAAAGCAAACCCAGAGAACAGTCAGCCAGAGTTACAATTACATACACAAGTTGGAAGGCCTTAGTTTATTATCTGAAACAGTGTTAAAGAAAAGAGAAAATAAAGAAACTGAAACAATGGAACATGATAAAATTTGAGTGGGAACTCCACATCTGTTATTAAGTTTTACATTTCACACTCATTTATCATTTCTCACAGTGTACTATTTCAGTGACCTGGAACTGTCCAGTCATTATCTGTGTGTAGAAATATTGTTTCAAAGCTGGTAACAAAAACTAATCTATCATGTCAAACAAATTTACTGGCTTGAGCAGTTCAAATGACAACAAATATGTTTTTATTTTCATTTTTTGACAGCTGCTCGTCTTAATGTTTGGAACTTTATTACATTACAAAAGTGCTTGCACTTTGCCCCTGTTTGCGAAAACACTTCTTGGATACTGTCATTCTTACAAGGGCACATATACACAACAAACCGCAGGTTTTATTACTGAATTTCAGTGCGGTTTCCCGTTTATACTATGAATATGCCTTACACAGATGGGCACTTTTGACTAGTGCCGCTGAACAGCTGCCATTAAATCCTCAACTAGATAAATGGTCTAAGATTGCCAAAAGCAAAGTAAAAGCACTAAAACTATCATTTCATTGCACTACAATGGGAAAAGACAATATAAGAGCTAATATGCTTGTGAGAAATATGCTTTTTATTAACATTTCCAGCAACAGTTGATAATAATTTCTTTAACATAAGATTGGTTTGTTCACATACCCAGCAGCACTTTTGAAGTATACAAGTTCACAATAGTGTTTTGCTGTGGTCATTATGAACACTAGATATTGAATTTATGAAGGGGGATTTTCATAATCAATCAACCAGCTGGCTCAGAATGGATTAAATGTTGTAGAATGAAAACATACACATTACATTCATATATGCCAACAAGATTTTGTGAAACAATGGTGATGGATACACCTAAATATAAGGAATTAAAGAGTACATCCCTGTGCAGCGTTTGCTGACAGAGTGTTTTGTGTGGCTGAGATGAAACAAGATGGGGAAAGAAGTTAAGACACACATGCTGAGTGGGAAGAATAACAAAGCTTCTCTCTTGTGGGTAGCAAGTTTCACTGTTTTCATAATTATCTTGTCAGGATGGTTTACACCTACATTATTCTTTTTCTTCAGATACCACCTATGATTAATGGCTAAGATGAGTTACACTTAATTTAAAGACTACTACTCATTAAAATGCACAATATGTAATGTTCTGCTGCTACAGATCTCTCTGAACAATATCAGAAGAAGACAAAGTTTGGTGATGTCATCAGTGGTTGTCATATGCATTGCTTTAATTGCATCGTTCAAGAGGTCTTTACCGGGAGCCGAATCATCCAAAGAGGTCTGCTCCTCATCAAATAAACTGACCTGATGATTCAAGATGATAAACACAGAATGAAACAGTTTTACATTAAACACTGTCCCAGAGGGGCTGCTGGCCGAGGGGGTGTGGGCTGTGCTGCTGCTAACGTTTGCTCAGCTCATTTCTCTGATAACTCATGATCCAGACATTCAGGAGATTTTTTTTTACCAGGATCTGAATTATCTACAGGTCTTCTTCTCTCCTAAACAAATGGACGCAGGCATTAAATCCAGTAAAAATACTGAGGTAAGAAAAAAAATAATCCATATATCTATGCAGCTAAAACAAAAGGAGCAGTTTGGTTCTCTTAAAACTTATGATGAACACACCGAACATCAAAAATCCTTAATCTGGTCTAAATATAAAATTGAAAACATTATGTAAAAGATAAAAACAATAGATGCAGTGGAGTAATGGCATCCTCACTTTGGACCATAGTTACACCCTCACATGTGTGCTGAAGTCTGGGTTTAAAAGTTCTTTTTTTGGCATCCAGTCAGTTTAGCAATGTGTACGTTAGTCTGTCCCTGTTAAACCTTTGGCCTTCCCTACCATTATTCTTTTATGCTCTAAAACACAGGAACCACACAGGTGTAATGGCACAGTGCAGTCCTCAGCTTCCAGAATTTCCACACAGGGACAGATACGAGCAGTGACGGTGTGGACATGGGGGACTAACAGGTCAAATTGGCGGGAGGACCATCCAAACATCCATGAAGATTTTACCGGTTCCGTCAGTATTGTGTAGCTGATCACTGCAGATAATTCCAAGGTTGAATTCTTTTCCTAGTTTGACCAAGGAGCGAATGCTAATCTGGTTTAATCCAGATTACGTATGTAGCTACAGGACTCTATCTTGATTTGAACCTGACTGGTTTTTCTTCTCCACAAATGTGGAAGTAACTCGATGCCTGCATACATTTCATGACTTTTGGTGACCAGCTACAGAGGGCATGATAACTTTAGTTAACTTGCAGCTGTGACTTTGTTTGTCAACACTATCTGGCTAGTAGTCAACATTATTGTAGAACATAATAAGCGATAATGCCCCAAAAATCTCGGGGAAACAAAACAAAAACAAAACACAGAGAAATCAAAGAAAATTGAAAGTTGCTTGATATATATCAAATAATTTAAGTAAAGATACATCACATTAAACAACTATCGGCTTATGTTATATTTTTTGAGTTTCTGATACCTAACCACCTTCAAACCTGAGATGTAATGGTGTGTCAGGTGAGCAAAAGGTTGCTGAAAATGACTTCTCCCGTGTAAACCCAATTAAGTATTTAAAATCACGATTCAACCATTTCATTGTACATCCACAATAAAAGCAAAAGAATGACAATATAACACAATTGTTTTGGTCTGAACTGTTTATAAATGGAACACCAGGGAACATGCTAATGTGTCCAATAATGATTGACAGTTTATGTACGCCAAAATTTTCCAATGTGTGCAGAGCCACACAACCACCCATCAGTACAGACAATTACAGGGTGTATTGGAAACACAATGGACCTTTTTCACCCTTTTCAATGGACACATTGACATTAAATAGTAGGTAAAACAAAGGTGTGATTAAAAACACTGCTAATGACTATCTCCCAGGTTTCCCACTTCCAGGGCTCTCAGACTGTTTGGTTACAACTGTGTATTCCCACAACACACCATCTGCAATAAGAATGATCTATTGAGTCTCAGTGGTAACATTTCCTCTGGAGACTCAGGCCTGTGGTGGCCGGTGCTTTCAGTTATCCCACAGGTCCCACCCCACACAGGTGTTTTCATTATTACTGATGATTAGATCACTGCTCGGGACAAGGTTGGATGGACTTATACTGGAAGTCTCCATCATGTGTGGTAATTATGAGTTGCAAAGACATATTAAGTCCTGTGAATAGAAACCTTAACCAAATACTGCCATGGCTAAACACAACCACCAACATGTCTAATAATGTTAAAGTGGACAGTGATTTGCAAGACTGGATGTTTTGGTTAAGGTTGTGAAGCTCGGGGACAAAAACTTCAAAGTTACGTTAAAAGGATAGTTCAACATTTTGGCAAATTCGCCTATTGCCATAATCCCCATAGTCATAGCGTTTTGGAGTTGTTGGACTATGTATTTGATGAGTTTGATGAGGGACAGGGGACCATACCGTTACCTCAATTGTGTTTGCTGAGTAACTCGTATCTCTGCCCGGCGGGTCTCAAAACAACAGGCACTGAAAATTAAAGCTAATGAACCTACTCCTATGACTACAGGGATTATGGCAATAGGTGGATTTGCCAAAATGTTTAACTATCCCTTTAAGGAAAAGAGTGTGGTTTGGGATAAAATAAGTATTTTCTTGAGGTTGGAGAAGCTTTGTTGTCATGGTAGCAAAAATAAACATACAGTAGGGTCAAGGTTGTGGAACTGTTGTCGATAAAAAGGAACAACCGAGACTGTTAGTTTCACATAAGAAACAAGCAGCGGTCTACCAGGTGAGAACCCTGTTTGTTGTCATTGCATCCACCCAACCCTCCTCCTTATGAAATGCAACTGTGGGTCGTAATAAGCAGCTTATATGGAAGACCAATGACAGGATATTTGACAGGACCACAGCCTCTGAACACCTCAGTGGGTATGGACCTCCTACAGTATGTATAGGCCATCTAGTTAGTGACTGAGCAGCTACCCAACGAGCAAAAACACAGTTCTTTAAGGAAACTTCAGAGTTGTGGCAGCAACCAAAAAGCTAGAGATGGCAGAGGATCATCTGTCATTTTATGAATGTCTATTGTTTTGCTCGGTTAATTTATTTAATGTGGAAGTGACGAATCTTGGCATGTTTGTGTCTTGTTGCAGCAAAAAGTAGAGCATGTGTCATATTTATTTAATGCTACTTATTTCAAAAGGCTTGTACACCTGGAAAGTGGCACTCATTAGCATTATATCGCAGGTCAGGTGGGAGTTTGTCAGTTAGCTGTATAAACATCTTAAAAATATACCTGGAGATGTCAAGACTGGTCAGTTTAGATGATGAGGATAGTGAGGGTGTTTTTCTTTGGCAGCAGTGCTAACACTACAATGTTTGTCTTGGCATCCACAGTAAAGTTATCAGACCATGTGTGTGTACATTGTGGCTCTCTATCCCTGCCAACTGAGCTGTCAAACACACAATGGCCCACCCCCTTAGAGCCTTGAGGCTAAAACAGGCGTTTTTAGATACTTCGTCAGAGATTTTGTTTGGTTTTCTTTTTTTTACTGCAAGAGGGGAATTTTATAACTATGGTTGGACACCATGTAGTTATCTTTAAACAGTCTACTACATATGGTGTTGATGAATACAGCAAAACACCAATATTTCCACTGAGAGAAAATATGTCTAGTGTAAAACTATGGATGTGATGACATGTCTGTATAGCTCTGAAATGTTCTTAACCATCCAGCTCAGAAAACATTAACCTGAACAGTGAACTCTGATACAAGTCAGTATAGTAAAAGACCGGCATGTTGTGGGTTGGTGCACAGTATAAAATCCTGTAGGCACTTAAACTGAAGACGGTCGGCGAAGCAGTTTGAATGAGAAGAACTCCCATCTCTGCTCCACTTACTATCAGCCACAGGATGTAGGCAGCGGTGGGAGGTGGGAGGACCCCCGCATGAAGCAAAGAGAGTAGGCAACAGCGAAGAAGTACTTCGTGGGTCGCATGTAACGCTCCAGGAAAGTTTCTGAGTGGGAGAAAGTTGAGCTGTTGCCTGAAGAAATGCTCATTTCAGCAGCCATTAAAATGTTCCTCAGGTTCTGTGATCTTTAGATTTACAGAGCTCCTGGAGGCAAGATAGAGCGAGAGATCCCAACAGCCAGGGATCCCAGAGGCAAGACAACAAGCAGAAAACAGTGTAATTAGATGAATCCCATTAGATGAGGATGTGTAACACTCAATGGCTGGAAAATCACTATTAATCGTTGTAACCGTTAGCATAATACTGTGAACTCAGAGCTCGTATTCTTCCATTTTGGATTTTTGCATTTGAGTCTATTGAATTTTGATCAACCGTCATGATCATCATAGCATTGGGGAAATTAGTGACAAAAATATCCAGCCATGTTTTCAATTAACCCATCATCAAAAATCAACATCATATTTTAGAGAATTAAGTTTTCACTTATCCTTTACCTATATTTATTTTAATGTGAAAAGTCTGTTCTGTTTTGTCAACTTAAAATTTTAAACCATAGTTTCCTTTACAGACAAAAAGTAAATCTGAGAAGAAGCAGTGTTACCGTTTTTGGACGACAGCATTTCTTCAGTTAACTTCTAATGAAACTAAACATTGGAGGGCATCACGCTGATCAGTTGAGAGCAAACAACAGGCATGAACAATGTTCAATTGTTTTCTTCTATCTTACATCATTTGCGAGGTGTCTTATTGTCAGTTTCTGGGGGGAACGGTACAGAGAAAGTGTGCCACCTGTCAGACGCTATATTTCTCTCCTTTTTGCTCACTTCCTTGTTTGCTCCTTTGTGTCTCTGTGTTTTCCCACCCTCCCCAGCATAACAAGCAGAATTACCACTTTCATCTTCACACCCAGCATCTCAGTAAGCACTAATTTTGTTGAAAGAATATTATCTAAATGCTACTTTATTTAAATTGTAATGTCAAGTATGTATTTGTGTATTTCACAAAGTTACCGGTGTGATGTGCCTTTGATTTGCTGGAATTGTCATCCAATGGTTGACAGCTGACTTTTTTTACTTTTTGTATGGAGGTGAGGCATCAGGGACACTAGTCACACACAGACATACAAAACACACAACACACACAGGTGCCAATGCTACATAACTGTTAATGCTTTAGGGAGGAGAGAAAGTAACTGATTGCTTTTTAGAGAGAGAGAAAGCACAAGTAAGAAGAAGAAGAAGAAGAGGAAGAAGAGAGCTGTCATCTCTCTTCTGCTGGTGACGGGATATAAATAGCAAGTAGGTTCTCTTAAAAGTCGAGATGAAAACATATGCTTTGTTTCCAGTGCGTAGCTGTAACACGGCTTTGAAACCTGACGCAGGAGAAGATGCTCCTTCATGTCTCTCTCAGTAAGCTAGAGAATAACGAACAAGAAATCTCCTCTGAAACGCCTGACCTAATATTTGACAGATAGTCAAGACATATGTATCCAGGGACCAAAAACAGATTTAAAGGAGAGATGAGCTCATATTGTACTGCATTATACAATTTTATTGGGGTTTCTTTGTCTGAATCACCCATCCAAAAAGAAAAACTATTTCCTTTTTTCTTCTATTATCAGAAGAAATTTCAGTACATAATCAGTTACACTGCTGTGTAATTGGGTGAAACCTTGTTAAGATTAAACGTTACCCATCAGCGCTCATGACATTTTAAGCTGAAGGACATTAATTCTTCAGAAATGATAAGTTTTCCAAATATGTTTCAAAACAACAGCGGAAGATTTCCTTACTTGCGATGCGCTACATACACGACGACTGTCAACCTGCTCTATGACACTTACTGTCCCACACAGGATGTATTTTGTTTATGATCTGTCAAAACTAAGGGGGAACCCTCTCGAAATCAAGAAGAGGACATAATGAGGTATTATATTCATGAGATCCACCAGAGTTTTCTTATCATACTCCCTGTTGTGTAATTGACTAATCAACATCATCCAAAGTACACAGTCTTTGTTCTCTGGCTAATGCATTCTGATGGGTTCAAAGGCATGGAAAACAGGGAATGAGTGAGCAAGCATGTGAGTGAGCGAGCGAGTGAGTGTGTGCGCAATTGCATATGTCAGGAGACCAATTACATTTCCGAGTTGTACTTCAAATGAAGCACAACGAATCACTGCACTTCCCTGATTTGGCTACTGCAAAAAAAAATTAAGGCAAAACCTTGGCTATATGCATTCAAGCCCAGGACAAGCATATACAAACACACACAAACATGTCCTTTGTCTACAGTAGCTCATCTGTTCGTTTTGGCGGGCTCCATACTGAGTTACATAAGGTCTTTTCTCTGCAATGGCAGCTGCTTTGCTTAGCAGGTGAGGATGTAACATAAATATTGATTCTGGACAAACAAATAGCTACCGACTCACTGACTGGGCAGAACCTCCAAGTAAACAGAATAAAAAAAAACACCAATATTGATCCTGACAAATAAATAGCCACCAACCGACTGACACCGGTGCAACTTGTAAGTAAACAACACAGCATGATTCAAATTTGAAATGGAGGAGGTGGATCTCAACAGTTTGTCATGTGTCGATTTCAGATTTGCTGACTCATCATCCCCCCTATCACTGAGTTTGAAAGGCTCAAAGTGTCCCAACTCTCTAATAATCTTTGAGATGCATGAACACGCAGGAAGAAGGCCCTGGCTCTAAAATGCACATTAATTCATAAATATACATGCTGTAGCAACATAACCAAACAGTGTATCCATGCATCCATTAATCCTTGGTGGAGAGTAATCCCAGTGTGTTTATGTACTTGGCTAATCTCCCTCTCTACTGCTGAGGGACTGAGGACTAGGCTTCCACTCGAAGGTAAGCCTCGTTCCCATACCTCGGCCATAACTGTTAATTCCACTTCCAGATACAGACGAGAGGAGCTGAAGAGAGAGTGAGACGCAGCTTATGTGTGTTTGTGTCAGTTTGTTTGTGTGTCTGGCGAGCAGACACCACATTAAAACCATGATTTAATGGGTGCTGACTAATTTTTCTGCCAGTGGGACACAACGTGGTACAAAGGTTCACCTTTAAACACAATCTCAGAAAAATTTTATATTTTTTGTCGACTTGCAGATCTAGGGTAAGTGTACCTATTAAGCCCACGTACCATATAAGCCCACTTGTGACTTCTGAGTCAAATTAAAAAAAAACTACATCACCATTTTTGCTGGTTCATGGTTCTTCCAATGAAGCAGCTTGTTACATAAATTATACTTTTTATTCTAAGCAAATCAGATTTGTCAATCTTGAGTTATCGAAGCATATGTGTGACATGTGCCTGCTGCTCCTGAAGAAGTTGCAAAAAAACTTAAGTGATTTTGATGCCCTGAAAAAACAATATTTATTCCATATTTCTACTCCGACTTCAGCTAAGAACTCATTTGTTACCAAAATTTAAGAGATTAGTGCTTTAAATAAAACATGTGTTAGAATTTTTCTAGAATTAGAAATAGTTTTTCTTTTGAATTCAAAATATGCATTTTAGCATGCTAGCAAACAGCCCACATGCCACTGCACACAGCCACTGCATAGCATTGTTCATTGCCATGACATAAAGCATGATAAACATGGATAGTTTACATTTTTGTATGCAGAATATCCTATTTTATTGTTAAATTGATAATACATATGAATATTTATCTTTATTTATTTTTTAATTAACATTTTTACCAAGTGGGCTTAAAGGGGACAGTAGCAAAAAAATCACACCATTTAGGGCAGATGTAAATGAGTATAGCTAATTACTTAAATACATGATCAATTAATACTTTTCATGTTATGTTAGTGCAGCTTATATAGATTCATGTCATGTAGTTGTTTTTAAATGCCATGTGTGTAGAATAAAAATATTCAGATTTTTAACCAGTAATTCACTGATGTTCCCTTTAAGCCCACCTGCTCCCATTAAGCCCACTGGCTGTGTTTCAATGGAGAGTTTCTTCCTTTTGACTTTTGAACCATTTTCCTGCCTAAGTTTGACCTCACCTAATCAATCAGCTTCATAATTCAGATAATTAAATACCCAAATTTAAATATTAGTGATATTGCATCGGCCAATTCATTCATTTTATTCATTGTTTCTATTTAAGCTGTGTTTTTATGTTAAAAAAGTTATTTGTTTAGTTGTAAATACTGAAATTGATTAATTTATTATCCTTAAAATAGGATTGAACCAGGAAACTGTCTTTCTCTCAGTCATTGGGTCTTCAGAAATCTAGATAAAAACACTTTCAACCAGCTGGCTGGACCAGAAAATTTGGCCAAATGTAAATGCCAATTGTATAATGTAGGATAGAGATACAGACAAAATGACAACAGATATTGAAAGCTTATGTACCGAAGAGTAATTTCCATTCTAATTTTTATTTTGTTCATGAATAGTTTTTTGGCTACATTCCAAAGAAGACATGTTGTAAGTTTAGCTTTTTCTGTGTTGACAACACAGCAAATAGGCCGATCATGCCTATTTCAAATGCCGTTTACAGGGCCGAGGAGAGGAGTGGAGACAAAATGAAAATAGCTATTGAGAGCTCAGAGATTACATATTTTAATAGAATAAGTTTGGATTTTTAAGATTTTTAAATATATATATGTATTTATCAACAAATCATGAAGTGGGCTTATTTGGAACACCCATGGGCTTAAAGGGTACATTAAGTACCCATTAAGCCCATGCCAGATTTTTGGTATATTTTGACAAATTAAACAATAAAAACAATAAAAATTGCTATAAATGAACGATTGACACTTCAAATTAGACAATAGACTATCATTTGAACTAAAATGTTTTCACTTAAATTGGGGTGGTATATATTAAAAATGGCTGAAAAGCAGATTTGGTGGGCTTAATAGGTACACTTACCCTAATTAATAAACTAACTTGGTTTATTGTTGTGAAAGAAAAACTGCTTGAACACACCAGCGTATTTTAGGGATTATTCTATAACAGACTGTCTGAATTCAAACTGATGTCACATCTGCTTGTGTATTTAATTGTTGGCAGGATTTTAAGCCCTCCTTTTCTCAACTTCCGTCAGTCAGCTAAGGATATATTTGAACTGAGTGAAAATATTTTGTAGGGGAAAAAAAGATTATATCACAAGGGAGGAAATCAGAGGATTCTGTCAGGATTTTTTTTTTTAAATCAGCTGTGCAGTGCCCTGTGCTCTTACACAGGTGGTATTACATGAAAAGTAGTCCACCGGCTTCCCGGGCCAAAACAAATCCTTCGTCTGCCACATCTCCAGCCTCCCTTTGGCCACAACCCCCCAATCTTCCACATTCATGCTCTCGGTCATAGATGTTACAAAGCCCAGTGGAAGCTGTCATTAGAAACATAACGAGATGCAAGGCTTAAAAAGTTACTTCAGTGTTCAGGAGAGCAAACAAACAAAACAAAAAATTCAATGATGATGTATTACAGTAATATACTCTATGGCAAAATGGCAAAAAGTCAGCTAGCAATACCAACATTTTCTCACCAAATTCTTAATAGGTCAGTGACAGCAAGTTAACTAATGTTACTATGCCATCGAGTCACTGACACATCAAAGAAAACAAAAGCCTGAAGTCGTTCAGCAGCTTGTACTGTAGGGTTCTTCACCACAATAAAGCCAGATGGGCTGTATGCAGGAGATCGCTGGTTCGACTCCTGACAGTCTGGGACGATAATTTACTGCGTGTCTGTTCCCCCATTCTCATTCTCTCTCCCCGTTTCCTGTCACACCTACACCGTCCTATCCAATGAAGGCAAAATAATGATGAAAACATGAAGCCAGACCAATTCACATCTGGACTTATATGCTGGAACCAGCTGCATGAATCAGTCAGTAAAAACTTTATGCATGTTTCAACAGGACATTGGCCGACCAGGATTCTCTCTCTGTTAGAAACCTTTCTGGACAAGCTTCTTTAGTGGAGGAAATTCTGCATGGTCATTTTCACCTTAACCCTGCATGGGGCCATGCGCATTTACGAACAGTTATTGGGTTTAACAATAGTAACTTGAACACATTTCTCATGGAACCCACCCACATGCTTTGGGTGGAGGACGTTCTGTTCTAACTTTAAACTTTAAACCAAATTTAGACCTGCTGATGTGACTCTTTTTCGGTTTAAGCTGCTGCAATCAATTAGCACCATCAAAATAGCCTAGTGTTCCACAATTGTCATCACCCTTAAAGCAAATTTAATAGAATATGGTTCATATTTATATAGGTTAATTTGGTTTATAGCAGGGTTTATAACCACAGTGTTTTATTCTGCTAAATTGTTCTCCTCTGTAAACTTTATCCTCCCTCCTTAAATTAAATGACTGTGCTCAACATTTGTATTTTTCAGATGCAAACCCACAGTTAATTTTTGTTTGTTTGTTTTGTATCATTAGTTTGTTTTGTTTGCGCATTCAATGCAGTCCGTGCTCTCATAAACTGAGGTCTGTACATCACAGACAGCACTGGTCCGTGCTTGTCCAACAGCTTGATTGCATATGATTATTTTCTGTCCAGTCACACACTTCGACAGAAATTATAGTTTACTTAGTGGTCTAATTATATGCTTTAATTCAAAGTTGACCTTTGTGCAATGCATTAGCATCTAATCAAATTCTTGTAAGACACACGGAAATGGGGGGAGGACACTTTGTTTTAATTTCTTTGTATGTTTGTTCAGTTTGACATGTTTTGTGCGATCTTTCACTATAGCTGTTGTATATTTGGCTAAACTAATTTCTCTTTGGGATTCCAAGATAGCATTATGGGCAATGCCAATGATTGTCAAATATTCGAATAGTTTGAGACTATCTGTCTTGTCTGAAAAAAGGTAAATGTTCCCTCCTATTCGAAAAGTTAGTTCCCACTGATTATCGAATAGTGCTTTTGCTTGAAATGCCCATCCCTAATTGATAGCTATTCTGTATTACTTTTCTGTAGTTGCATGCCGTCTTTGTGTGTGCATGTGAAGGGTGTGTGTGTGTGTGTGTGTGTGTGTGTGTGTGTGCGTGTGAGAGAGAGTGAGAGACAGAGATACAGAGAGGCCAGCCCTCCAGACTCTAGAGGCCCTGAGGCTCTCTGACCCATTTCTGCCTCAGAGTAGCTGCTTCATCACAAGCAGACACCAGCCCCTGCACCTGGATGTTGTGTGCGTCTACGACTTTGTGTGTGTGTGTGCCCACACGTGTGTGCCTGCGAGACGATGCGCCCTGTGTCTCTCAGGTATTGCTGTACAGCTCTGTTTGGTGCTCGCTGATGTGAATGCACACTTACTCCCTCCTCCTGCCTTCTTTCTCCGCTCTCCACCTTTTCACACAGCAGCACTTTCCCACCGCACACAGACGCACATATGTACACTTTTCCCTTTTTCAATCTCTCAGGTGCTGCCTGCTGCGACGTCCAGTGCTGAGTGTTGCTGTATCTGCATTCACAGCAGGACATGCATACACTGAAACCCACCAACACACCCACACAGATCCTGTTACACTAAATGTGTTCGCAGCAGGGTAAACCTGATTCAAAGAGCTAGCGAGAAAGTCTAATGATTGATGATAAGACCGGAATATACGCAGCCACAGCAAAAATCACACAAACAGGTTATCTGGGACCTCCAGGCACTGAGCTGCCTTCACATGGCAGAGGAGGAGTGCTCGGGATCATTAGCCCTCACACACACACACACACACACACAGACACACACACACACAGGGCTTTAACACCCACACTCCCCCCAAACCCCACATTCACATGCATACATGTACCAGCAGACCTGGGCACAGAATACGAACAAATGCCCGTGCATGCCAGCAGAGCAGCAGACCCCCTGCACATGCTCCCTCACATGTTCTGCTGCTGCCCCTTCTCTCCCTCTCCCCTTCTCTCATGCACTTTGAGACAACTTTCTGCTGAACTGCTGAGGAAGCAGGCAGGTAAGCAGACACATCAGCAGCAGGGCAGAGGTACAGTTAGTCTGATGAGCAGTAAAGCTGTCTCCAACACCAGCAAAGCCACGAGGAGCTGTATTTACTCTGATGTTTACCATCCCTGAAGTCCTCTCCGCCTCAGAACGTTCCCCTTTGAGGTATACCGTATAGCCCGTGGTGCGTTCAGAAACCTTTCAGACCGCTTTACTCCTTCACGTTTTGTTATGTCACCAAAATTGCCAAAAGCCTTTAAATGAATAATAGCACACATAACGATAAGTCATTTAAATGCCTACAGTAAATGTGGCTGTAGCTGTAAAACATGTCATGTGCTGTGAGTTAGCAGATGTCACATATCGTTTGCAGTGTTAGGAGCTGTTAGGAGTTGAAGGACTGTTTGTTTTTGTGTTATAGCATGATGAAGGTGTTGCTCCTGTACCAACAGTGTGATTGGAGTCTTTCCCACTGACGTAAGCCCGAGAGGAGTATTCTCATAGAGAACAGTGATGTAATGGACTGTGAAGGTACTAGTCAGGCTCCTTCTTTTCGCTCCCTCCTCCTCTCTGCCTCACTCTTCCACCCTCCCTCCTCTCTCTGTGTTCCCATCCCCTTGTTTTTTTCTCTCCCTCTCTTTCTTTTATGTCTTGGCAGGCTATTCCTTCTACTCCTTTGGGATCACTGAATTAAAACCCAACAGCTCCCTCGCTCGGTCACAAAGGGGAACTGCAGCATATCCAGAGCTGTCAGCTGCTGCTTGTGTACTCCCCACTGCATCTCCACCAGTGCACACGCTCCATCTATCCATAAGTATGTTGTACACTCCTCCTCCCTTTGCCTCGGTGCTAATCCACTCAGTCGCCTGTCGCCACGCTACGATACCCAGGCCGCTCCTTGAATGGTTTGTCAGATACTTTCTAGACACAGACGGTTCTTTTGTCACATTAACTGTCAGAAATGTGAAACATTTATTAGACTCAAGTTCCCACTAAGGAGTCCCATACTAGTGCTCCTCCTCCTCCTCGTCTACTCTCCTCTCCTTGTTCGCTGTCTTCTTCAAAGAAGAACCACCAGCTCTGTGTGCCCCCTGGGAGACACCACAGCGAGACAAACCTCCCAGCTTTCTCCTCTACTTGACCATCCCAGTGTGAGAAGAAGAAAAAAAATCCATATGCACACATTAATGCAATAATAGCAGCACTGTTCCATCTACAACACACTCAAGCAGTGTTGACTTTCTCCTGTGGGGGGCCCTCCTTGACTTTCAATGTCTAGCTTTACAAAGGGTTCAAACTACCCCACCCACCCTCCACTCACACCCACACACACTCTGTATTTCTCTTTCTGAATGAATCCACTATTAAGTCCTTTTTTTTCTCCAAGAAAAGTACAAAAGCAAATGTGATGGAATCACACACGCATTCACACACACACACACACACACACACACACACACACATATATGTGCACGCGCACACACACAAAAAGCCGATTCACATGTATAGGTGTGCATGCACACTGACAAACATACACACACACACACACACACAACAGTATACACGAATGAGCACATACATACACCATGCAACTATATACTGTACATACACACTCATAGACAAATAGCAAAGTGCAATGGGGGTTTTTGAGAGAGGAAGCCCACAACATAAATATCCAATTACCAAACACATCAAACGCACAGAGGATGAAATATTGATAACTTTGAGACATTTATGTAATCCACAATGGTGCCTTATATAAGTGTTCCATTTACAAGGAGAAGCAGGAATGTGCAGGGAGGTATTGTTTTCTTTTTTTTTAATATCACAGAAAAAAGAAAGAAACTCTGTTGTATGTTGGCAGACAATCGTAGGAGCATATGAGAGTAATGATTAAAAGAAGTTGGACAAACCTGCTCCCTCTCTAGCTATTTCTATCTCTGTCACCATAAGTGCTCACATGAGAGAATACAAAAAAAAAAAAAAATCACTCTCTGAGAGATTGTACATATTATTATCATGCCATCTTAGCAACACAAGCCAACAACTGAAAATGAAAGCAAAAATGAGTGATGACTTAACCATGAGTGGAGCTCTATTCTGGTGCTGGGTGTACATTTATGAGGGGGAGGGACTGGGATGTTTTATTTGGCAGTTCATATGCGGCTGTCAGTCGTTCAGTGATAAAGGCTGTTCCAAGCATATGGAGCTGACGGGGGAGGTTTTGGGCTTCTGTCTTCACTGCTCTGCTTTGAGCAGCGGATCACAGAGCCTTTGCAAAGGCATAAACAAGCAAGGAAATATGGATTCTCTCTAATTAATTGTAAATCGTCACTGCTTGAAGTGGGGGTGCTGAGTGATGTGTGCATGTATAGTATAGTGTTTGTGTTCTCATGTGTGAGAGAAAATGAGAGGGGAAAAAACAGAGGGGAAGACTGAATAATTCGACTTAACTTCCGTGCCTTATCAACAAGCCACTCTTCATGGTTTTTCCTTTGAAACTGCTGTTCCTCACTAAGGCCGAATAAATTAGAACTCTAAATAGGAATAATAATGAGAGCATACATTATTTCTCTTGTTGATACTGGTTGATGTTGTTGTTGTTTGTGTCGGCAGGAAGGCTCAGATCTCCATATATGCAAAAAAAGGTAACTTCTCTGCATGTTTTATAAGTTTGGAGGATCATTTTAATGGTGACCCAAAAAGATGTCCTAGATATTTGGGGAACATCCTTTTGAAAAATTCCTGAAACTACAGAGGGAGAGAAAGAGAGAGAGAGAGAGCAGAAGAGGAGAGAGAGAAAGAGACAAGAGGAGCAGAGAGAGAGAGAGAGAGAGAGAGAGAGAGAAAGAGACAAGAGGAGCAGAGAGAGAGAGAGAGAGAGAGAGAGAGATGAAATGGAACGTCTTAGAACGTGAACGTCTCATAATTTGAAACGTTTCTCTGTTATAGCAATCAAACACACAGTTCTCCTTTGACTACAAAACATGCTTTGTTCTCAAATGTTTAAACACTCAGTATGTTTACTGCATCCAGGAGGCACAGCCTGGTAGTATATTACATAATTATTAGCAATGATGACCTCAGACCCTGACACAGCCACTGCTGAGTGCGAGCGAGTGGTGAATCATATTGAGGATTATGGCCATGCCAACATTATTAATGCCCATTTAAGGCTGATAGCCCCCCCTGCTGGCCTGTGCCACTGACCTCAACCTCCAGGGTTTCTTAACCTCAGTGGGTTTCACTACAGTAGTGGTTTAACTTCAACAAGCCCTTGCTGATTTCCCATCTGCACCTCCTCGGGGTAATCCCTGCTGCCATCATAAATACAGCTCCATTATTTGAACACTCAAGTGGCCATTTGTGTGGTTGACCCTCGAATGTCCATTATAAACTCAGATGGCAAATTCTATCCAGAATCCACGGTTTTTCTTATATCTTTTGCCTAGGCCCTACATCCCTTTTGTGTGTTCAGACAATCTGTTTATGAACCACTCCTTCCACCTCCAAACTAACCAGGACAGACAACACAGCTACAATGTGAAATTACAGGTTGCAGGTTTTAAGTTTTAAATGACTTCAGACACAACAGATACACATAAAAATGTGTAACATTCATTGATTGCCTGCAGGGGCTAATGTCAAAACTGCCATAATGATTATTTTCCTGTGCACGTTGATATGTCTATATCTGAGCCTAATTACTGCTGCTGCTGTTAGGGTTAGCCCCTAACCCTGGTTTGAGGTGTGTTAGGTGAAAAACTTTGACACTAATATAAAACAACTGTTTCTAACACAAACAGTCTGAGAGAGCAAAGAGCAAAATTAGAAAACTTTCAGTAATTACCAAGTGGTTTCACATCAGACTGCAACACAACAAAAGACATGCAGCATATTCATAATATGGCACGGGCAAACCCTATGTGTCACCCTCATAATATTTATAATTTCAGTTTTTTAAAGATAGAAAAAAAGAAACTTTTTCAACCAACGATGAGTAGTCTTAAACTGTGTGTTTAAGTATGTTAACACAAGTGTGCAAAGCAACTAGATGTGTCACCCAGACTATTTTTGGTGCTGATGAGCAGCTCATGTTGGGGAGTCCAGACGTTGGGCCAGGGTAGAGGTTAGTGTGGATTACTCACCTCCACCGCCCTCTTTTCATGGAGAGCACATCTGAAATTCCAACACTGACATGTGAAATACAGACAGCAACTCTCATGGCCTCATAGCAGTGCACAGGACGCTGCTCCTCCCAGACCTAAACATAGACCATGCACCAGTTTCACTTTCACAAGGATCACTTTGGTTGATTAAATAACACGTGATAAAGGTGATGTTACTAACTACTGAGGTGCTGAGGAGAAAATCCATAATTTAAAGAGCGTGGAGTAGCTAATGGTTTCTCTGACAGAAACATTTGGTTTTGTTTTTAACTTTGCCCTGAATCATAAAGGGCATCAAAAATACTATGATCTGACAGAGTCTGTGTGTGACTGTATGAGTAAATATGCTGGTATGCCAGTGTGTTAAAGAAGTGGCTGTACGGTCAGTGTATGTAGAAACTATACAGTGTGTCTTGTAATAATCCCCATCGCCAGCCCAGTCACAAGCCAAGTATGAAGTGCTACTGCCTGGTAGCACAAAGCACAATGTGAAGCTCATGTGACTGTATTAACCTTTCAGACCTAATCTCCTGCAGTCACGAATAACAGAAAGAGAGAGATCAGTGAATTCAAAGTTAGAGAGAATTCAAAAGAATGCAAGAAAGTATGGGGAAAAAATAATTAAGATATCTTTTGTTTCCCCTCTGAAGCCCCCAAGTCGCGGTTTCTATCTACGGTTTGTTTTGAGACGGATAACAGAGACTCTTGATATGCAGAAGTGCAGATTTGGCACCGAATTGTCAAGAAAATCGAACTGAAGCAGAGATCGTTGTGCGGCACCCCCCGTGGCTTCAAAAGCAACACAAAGACCACAGAGGATAACACTGACATGTTCTATAGCAACATGACAGCAAAGAAGCCTCTGTTATTTCCGTAGTTAGTTTCATAGTCGGAGCAGACTGTCGGTGTTCCTGCTGAGCAGCCGACAAAATAATAAGCTGGCAGGTCAAGGACTCTCATTGGTTCCATGACACAGGTTTATAGTTTTGTCACAACGGGCTTTTGGCATAAGAATCAATGGAGCCTTTAGCCAAGATCAGCTGATTTCATTGAAAGGCAAGATACAGCAAAGCTCCCCAGAAGGGCTACTATTATTGTGCAGATCACAGGGCAAAATGTATGATTTATCAAAGGCATGTCATTTTTTCTCTAAAGGGAGGGGGCAGTGATCGGCAGACACATCAGAGACAGATGTCTGGGCAGAATTGATGACTTTATCGGGGAGGAAAAGGTGCAAATTGCAATTTTCAAGTGAGTACTTCTGCAGTATTTAATCATTCACTTCATACAACCACTTAGACCTCAGTATTCTCCAATGACCCAGCCATTAATGAATAAAGCTATTCATGTATAATTCAATAAACCGCTCTATTTAAGTTGCCACAGTTGATGTAAGCATGTATGTTAACATCATTATATCATCAGTATTTATCATGACAGTTGAATTAAGCAGCTGTAAAGCTCAGTGGATTAAGATTTAACATAAAATGACTTGAGAGATTTAAGAACAATGCAGATTTAAAAGAAGAAGAAAAAAGTTTCACTGCAACATAATCTTATGATTAACAGGAACATTTCTGTCAAATGAGTCTGAACACAACTGAGAGACAGCAGTGTTTTGAGCCAAATGCTAAACAACATGCTAAAAACAACAAGCTAATGCAGATGTTTGGAAGGTATAATTTTCACCATCTTGGATAAGTGTGTGTGTTTGTGTATTAACATTTTTCAATTAGGAATAGTAAATATAGCTTACTGTGGGAATTAGTTTTACAATCAATATGCCAGCAATTCTTCCTGAGGGGAATGATGCATGAATGTCTGTGCCAAATTTCACGGTCAATGCAATACATGTTGAGACACCCTAATAAGAGCCACAAATTTCATTCTCATGAGGGTAAGAGAGAAAAAGTCACCATAATCTTTTAGCATCAAAAAGCTCTTGACTGACAACTTTTGCTGCCATCCAAAAAGCTAAAAAGCAAGCATGACAAAATCTGTGCCTTCCCAGCAACGATTGGCACCATTACCTCCTCTGTTTGTACAGTATACAGGCCCAAATCTGTTTGCTCTCTTCAGTCCTGCATTTGAAAGAATTGCCCACTAACTGCATGCTTCTCTCCATGCACATAAGCGTAAATGTCACATTTCCAAAATGTATTTAGATTAGTGAGCAGAGAGAGAACACAGATGCTCATTCTCATACCTTGCTTTATTCACAGAGGAAATTTAAACACTTCGGTCCAAGTGCTTGTTGTGTACGCTTGGGATGTCTCAGAGATGTTAACCTGGATATGAATATAAATAAACTGCTGCACAAAAAACACAACTGGGGATTTTCCATTGCCTCTAGCAATACACTGTGGCTGGCACTGTACCTTTACAGATCGAGCCCAATTAATGTAGCACCTACTTCCAATTTCCGTGTATTCCTACACTAACCATGCCATCGTGAGAGTGAACAGGAACATGTTAAACATGTAACCTAAACATTCTTTGTGTTGTATAACATGATCGACATGGATGTTTTTGTTAGGTAACCTACAGACGCATCACTGCGCTGTTTAGCTATGTGAGGCTGGTGAGATAGACATACTGTATAGTGTAGTGAGGCAAAAATGCCAGAGAAAGAGATTGATGAAAAAAGCTGATGCACACACCGAAGCCATTAGAAATTCTGCCTCGAACACTTCCTCAAGAGAATATCGGCATTCAGGGAGGTATGTCAGCTGTATTATGATATCATCATGAACATTTCCCTACAATACCTCTGTTCTGTGGTCCACATCTACTTTCACTGGCTCTATGTCAAGACCTAATGGCAGCATCACTCACATCCCAAACTCACAGCCCACCTATAATTGCTCCTGCAGAGTTCACTGTGTGTGTGACATGCCGCCCAAAGCTTCACCACAGTCCTTGTAAGGATCTCAAAAGCATGTCACAATGAAGTGCTACTTCACCCCCCAACCCCCAACTCCCAACTCCCAGAGAGACACCTGGTGGTAAGAAGGCAACTCAGGGTGGTAATATTTAACATGGCGATGTTCGTTTTTTCACCCTCCCATATTCCAGCGTCACCTGCTAACATCACCCACCCTGCCCAGGCCCAATGTACTGTCCACCCATCAAGAGTCTACACACTCAGTGTAGGTCTTGTGGTGTTGCGCACACACACACTTGACATTTGAGCAAAACTGAAGGAACAAAAGGAGGTAACAAGTGTTTTCCTGCAAGAAACTGGGATTATTTTGGAGTATATATTTTTGTATGTTTTCCCTGACAACATGGAGTACTGCTTTTTGAAAGGACTCCTGCTGGTTTTGTCAATACAACACTGCACATCTGAAGGTATAGTGGCATTATGTAAATAGGTTTTATTATCATTGTGATGTATTTTTTCTTTATGTCACCATATGTGATGTGATGTACGTATAACTAAACTTTACCTGAGGGAATGGATGACATAAGTAGCAGAAAAATAGGGCTTAATTATTCATTAATTATATAATCATTCAACCAATGTTAAGGACACTGAATGTCACTCATACAGTAATTATGACTTCATACGGGCATCATTATTAAAGAAGCCATAATAACAAAACGTTGTCCTGCTCCTTGAATGTTAACATTACTTCATCATCAGTATCACATAGGAACATCAGTAACACATAGCAGCACCAACCATATATGTTTGCTGGGCATTTACAGCTGCTACAATCCACCATAAACGTGTGATATTTCAACCCTAGGTCTATCAACATCCATCCAATCCTCCACGGTGGTCACCCTCCAAGACGACAAGACCTTACACCAGGAACCAGAGTTGCCCCCTGCAGAAGCGGTGCCAGTAGTGGCCCCTCCAAGCCTGAAGGAGGTGCAGCAGGCAGTGCAGGAGGCCTCAGAGCAGGTTGAAGGTCGTGGGGCAGAAGAAGTGTTGAAGGAGCTGTTGGAGAGAGTGGTAGGAGCAGCTCTGGGTCAGGTGGAAGGAGCGGGTGAAGCGAAAGCAGACGAAGAACCAGTGCAAGAATCAGTTGAAGAGGATGCACTGGGGACTGAAGCAGGGGAGGGTGAAACTGACACAGAGGCAGAGGTTTCAGAGCAGGCAGTGGAGAAGCAGGTGGTGGGGGGTGAAGATATGGGCATTAAGGGGAAAGACACTGGTGTTGAAGAGGAGCAGGAGGTAGCAGAGGCGGATACACTTGAAGATGGAGCTGAAGGGGGGAAAGGAGTTGCAGAGAGGGCGGGGGGAAAGGCAGCTGGATCTGTGGAGGAGACCACAGCAGGTGTAGAAACTGGAGGCAGAGAAGCAGATGGAATGGAGGTTATCGACGAATCTCTAGACACTGAAGTCAGTCAGGAGGTTGCAGGGGGAACGGTAGCTACTTCAGAAGAGACAGGAGGGGATTCGGGAGTAGAGAAGGTTGGGATGGGAGACAGCAATGAGCAGGTTGCATTGTCAGAAGAAAAGGGAGCAGCTGAAACAGAAGCACAGGAGGCAGGGGAAACTCCAGCTGTTGTGGAGGTGGCAGTGGGCGGAGAGCCAGAGATGGAGAAAGTGGAAGAGTCAGACCGTAGTCTGGCCATGGGTGATGTAGAGCAGATAGCAGATGTATGGGGAAAGGGAGATGCTGAGGAGGAGGAAACTCGGGTAGATAAATTAGAAGGTGAGGCGACAATACTGCCTTCTAATCATTTCGAGACTGAGGCGACACAAACTGCAGCAGGAGAGCCAGTAGAGGAGGAGGAGGAGGAGGAGGTAAACACAGTGAAGGACGCCGAAGGACCAGTAGTAGAGGACGAACAAGGCCATTTAGTGGTGGAGGGAGGAGCTGCTGAAGAGGTAGAAACAGAAGGTGCAGATGTAGGGGAGGCGGCAGGAGGTGAAAGAGATGGAGAGAGTGAGGTAAAGGAGGAATCAGTGACATTGGTGGATGAGGGGGGTGACCAGCAAGCAGGAGAAGAGGAGCAGGTCGCTTTGGAGACACCACAAGGCAGTGAAACAGAGGATCAAGGTGAGATGTGTGTAATTCCAACTGGTAGAGTTACAAACATGCAATAGAAGAACTGGACACTGAGACCAGGCACAAAGAAATGAGGCCTTTGATCCGAAACTTTAAAATTCAACTTGTTATCCCTAGTTAATGAGCTCCAAATTTTAGCACTCCCTATTCACTCTACCTTCAGGACATCCTTATCTATTAACTCTCTGAAACATTGAATATGTAAGCCCTGTCCATAAGCTGGGTCACACAACCCCAAAACTGCAGTGGTACATGTCTTTTAAACATTCAGTTGCATTAGACTCAGCAGCTTTGGTTAAGCTTGCATTGTTTGCATCTTAACCTACTTTAAGAGGGGAAAGCTCTTAAATGCAGCTTATAAGCTCCTTTAAAACAGTTTACAATAATATTGGTTGCCAGCCCGTGTCCTGAAAAACCAAGGTAAAAAGCGTTCAACTGCTTTTGTTGTTTCAGGAGGGCAGTTTGGGTGGAAAATGAGCACGGCTTGAAAACAAATGTTGGTAGAAAACACTAGAAAAAAATGTTTACTCAGAATATCTTAACATGATTATCCTTATTGATAAATTAGTGGAAACATCTGAAATTCTCTTAAAGCACGATGATTATTGTGACACATGAAAATACTGATACTATGAGTTACCTCACAAATGCTGACACATCATGACCCACCTACTCTCAGCTACAGCACATCTATGCATTATTCTACATTCCATAGATCCACTCGAGAAACCCTAAACCTTGGCCTCTTGGCTTCATTTTCACATGTGTGTGACATACCAAACCCCTCTTCTAGAAGTGCTGGTGATCCCTGCCCCTGAGCCTGAAGATGGTGCTGAAGCCTCCATAGAGCAGACCCCTGAGAATCTAACTCCCACCCCGAGCCCATCCTTAGGTGTGGTGGGTACAGGAGAAAATACCCTTGCTGAAGAGACTTCGAACCACGGTAATGAAATTATCACTCCCACCAACGACCTTCTGCCAAACAACCCAGCCGTGGCCCAACCTACACTGGATAATTTTGTGAAGGATGCTCTAGCTGAGCCCCCTCAGACAGCGGGGGAGGAACCAGGGGAGGCAGATGGGCTGGTGGAGGATACAGCTGAAGCCACAGGTAAAGTGTAATAAAAACATTATGTAAATGTAGAGAACAAATGTGTGGGGAATTCAACTCTTTTTCAAAACAAAGTTAATATGTTCTCTAATTCTCAGGTGCAATTTCAGAACTGCATATTAGGTTATAGATGGGGTTTGTTTTATTTTATAGCAGACTCTCTGTGGCTTAACACTTGGTTAGGGTAAAGAAAAATAAACAGCTAATGATCATGACTCTGCCAACTAAATATGCAGAGGGCCAAGTTGATGCTGTTCAATTTGAATAAGCAGCGACCAACTACTACACACTCTGGTGGATGAGGGCAAGAGATTTGGGACCATCTTGTCATAAAATAGTACCAGCCACACTAAAAAATTGAGACACACACTTTTAAGTGGTGTGATTCAAAACAGTCAGAGGGTAGACTGTAAAATGTTTTTTGTTTTTTTTAAGCTGTAAGGTTATGTAGGAAAGCAGAGATATACTGTATGTAGGGCGGATATTGTGTTTTTCATGGGTAATACTACTATATACTGAAAATCAAGTGGCTCCCTTTTCTTCTGCTCTCTGCCTCGATGCATCTGTTTAGAGACAAGTGAGCTGGGTCTGGAGGCTTGGAAGATTGGGGCCGTTGTTGCTGCAGTCTTTCTGGTTTTGGAGACGGCTGTCATCATCATCTATATCCTAAAATGTCGCAACAAAAACAGGTGACTTCTGTGCACCTAATCTCCAAGAACGCTGAAAAGAATTGCTGTCATGTAGACAAAAATTTCCTTGCCAACTGAAAGTACAGTACAAAAGTGATTTACTTAAAACTGCTCATCTTATAGCCAATATTATTATAATATTTCCAGTAGCCTGGCATCCATTGTCATAATTTGCTATTATACAAACAACAACAGACTCATACGGAAATAGATTTCCATTATAACTCTAATCTTACTGTACTGTTGAGAGTGAATGGTATGAATTTGGCTCTGTCTTTGTAAAGCAGACTCTTTTCCTCTCTTCATTTTTTATGAATAGGAATCAAATTAATACTAAGTCTGCGATCATACTAGTACCAGCCACATCATGGTGGTTCTTCTTTAATAGCTTCTGAAATAAGCCATCTGATTTCTGGCTACACTACCAACATTGCTACAATCACAGATGGGACTTGCGGCAGGGCTGGTGCATGATTGCTTCTGATGTTGCCCAAGCTGCAGCTAACATTTCTGCACTGATAGATGATGAAATGACAAGACTGTGCTCTGTATTTCTCTCTGTTCATAAAAAAGTGCATGGTCTTTCATCAGTTATGTACTGTACTGTTTTTTATTATTTTTCCACATGGCCCAGTGCAACATCCAGTCCATTTTTAGAAAGGTAGCAGTAAGCAACAGCTGTAATATCTGAGGTTCTGTGTGTCCTTTTTGTGTGTGTGTGTGTGTGTGTGTGTGTGTGTGTGTAGCACCCCATCTCTTCAGCGGGCATGTGAGGAAGGGTGTGTCGAACCAGAGGCAACTACAGGAGGGGACTGCAGTGACGACACACTGCCTGCAGGCAATGGGGACACTCAACAGTATGTTCACATTTTGAAATATTTATGGTGGTGGCATACGTAAATGCAGATGCAGCATATACATACAGATGGTCACAAATGAAAGGGAAAACATTGAGACACATCATGGGCCTAAACTTCCACAGGTGTTAAACTGCGTGAGTGCAAAGACCAAAGAGACTTACAACCATTCAGTTGCCTCTCGTGGAAGCACCTGTATTTGTTTATATTATATGAGATTTTTATATTAACAATGTGCGTTTATACGTAAACAGTTTCAAAGCAGATAAACAATGGAGAGGGGGAAATTCCACTTCCACAGGTTAGGAATGAAAGGTAGAGATGAGACAAAACATCCAGATAATGTCCCGACAGCTTCCGATAAAGAGAGAGAGATGAAAATCTCATTGTCAGTTTGCACCTCACTTCATAAAAGATCAAACACGACAAGGACAAAGATCTCTAAATATTACTCTGTTCGATTTATTTGGAGTCATAAATAGTGTACAGGTGTTTCTGATTTAAACCATGTCAAGGTTTATATGCTCTCACTGAGCTCCGAGAGCACCTTGCTCCTCTTCTCTTTCTTCACAGTCTATTCTCTGCTACCACAAATACTGACTTCTACAGCATCAGTCTTCTTGTCATTAACACTAGCCAGATGTCAGACTTGCCCAGTGTGAACTGACTAAATGTGATGCACTGACCTGGAAACTTGTGGTTCATAGGAACTACCAGTTGTGTGCTTCTCAGCTGATTCCCTCCTGGCTATTTTGTAAGTTATGCGCTCAGGAGGCTGCTCACTGTGTCACATGAGTGTTTGAGTCCCGTGAACCCAGAGCATTAATGGGTAATGCCGCTATTTTTCCTAATCAGACTACCAGGCTTGAATCAATAATAAGCCAAAGGTGCATGTGTGAGTGTGAGTGTGTGTGGGGAGTGAGCATGTGAAAATATGGTGTGAGGCTATGTGGGGGAAAAAAGAGAGAAAAAACAAAACAAAAGTAAAGACGGAGATCAAAAGAGTGTGTATTTAAAACAAAACTTGTGCACAAAAAGTTGTACGTATGTGATCCTATGAGTGCATGTCTTTTACCCGTGCAAGTGTGCAAGACAAAAAGAACTCTGATGTGTGCCGAGCACAGACGATAACAAAGCAACACTGAATTATTAAACACTCAACAGAGTCATCTTGAAATATGTCCTTGTTAAGAGACTTTATAGCAGCAGTGACAATCCGGTTGTCACTGTAAGAGGGAATCACTAAAAACACTGCCGACAAACAACAAAAGTCACTTTCAGAATACTATCTGAAAGTCATATCTCCAGCTGCAGTAACGTCTGAACAATAAAAAGGCACAATGGGCTGCGGCTCCTTACACATACGAGGATCAGTGGCCATGATGCACAGACAGAAAATATGCAATGAGTGTTTGTAAACCAGTGGCCAAGAGAAAGGCAATACAGAGCTCGTGAACTTTTGTAACCTGAATTGTTCTTCAGGCTTTTCTGATTCATTTCAATCAAAGCGAACAGCAGGTTGTAATGGAAACAACAGCATTGGTATTTCAATGTAGACTACCCAGACTTATATTGAACTTGGAAATTACATGGTTCAATCACAAAGGTTTGCATTTGACTGCTACACAGTCCAGAGGCAGGTAAGCTGAACCTTTATCCCATTGGTGTTTTACTATACAAATGTTTTTAAATTATACAACATGTGACTGTAGTTTATTTTAGAGGGCGTGCATGAAGCCAATCAGATAAAGTGAAGCTGCTTTACATCCCCCATTATTGACCATTTTCTCGCCCACATAAATGGTTGCATTGGTCTCTCTCTACTTGCAACACATTGGGTGCACATCTGCATGGGTGCAGAGTGCGGACAGTTCATACAATGAAAAACTCAGTGAAATGTCCTTATGAAATACGTTTGAAAAATAACACGGCGAAGAAGTGGTGACAACAAGATTCTGGGCAAAATGCAGTGCTTCAGCATAAATGGTCTGTACAACATGAGGATGGGACTTTAGATACCCTTCAGGGCGAATCGACTAGGGCATGTGAAAATGTATTTAGCACCTTTAGCAATTCTTTCACCCAGGACAGTGTCATCCGCAATTAGTCAATAATGTCAAGTGATCTATTTATATCAGGGTGTGTCATTACCTCCCGGCGTATCTCCCCTCACCACAGTTTGTAAGCTTCTCCATCTGGTGTGGAAGTCATTAAATAAACAGACCTTGCAGTGAGAATATTAACATTTGCTCGCAGCGGCATCATCAACAGCAGTTCGACAGCCATTATGAGCACACCTAATTAAGTTTTGCTCGATTTTCACTGGTACTTCACATGTCCCATCAGGAACAACCTGTCTTTGTGTTCACGTAAAGCAAAGATTTTGTCCTCATTACAATCAAATAGCTTCTATTCAATGCACTCTCAGCGATTACTCTTGCTATTAAAACAGCCCTGTCTTTTCCCTTCCTGCAATTTAGCCATTAAATCTCTGCCAACGACCTACTGTCCTCTCTACCAGGATAGCAGCACTTGACCCGTCTGATGTGGCTTCAACCCTGGCCCAAAACAAAGAGCAACATGAAGAGGAGCATGCGGCAGCCATGTCAGACCTCCTGCCCAGCTCCACGGAGGAATCAGCCAACACTGGACCAGGACCAGACTCTTCACAAGACCTCAGGACTTCCATTCTCTAGGGGGTCCAACTGTTTGTCTGTATTGAATAAAACCAGAAAAGCCACTCTTCACCCCTGCGCCCTATCCCAATTTACCCAGAACCCCAGTGAATTACCCCGTCTCAAACCCTAATCCAACACAGACTGCCTTGGAGTCCAACTGTAATAACTACTGTATTTGTGACACATTTATATTTAGTGTGTATGACTGTATGTCTGTGCGAATACATTAGCAAATTGAAAGAGATACTGTAGCACATTTGGCATGTGTGAATGTGTGGACAGAAGGAGTGTCCATTAACCTGAGTGGTGGATGAGTGAACGGAAAGCAGCAACATTTTCTGTACTTGTATGTGAGTGTAAATGTGATCAAAAAATGTGATGAATGTAGATTGATGTCTGTACGCTCTTTAGGGTAGACTGAGCTTGTTAAGAAATGTTTTTCATACTGGCCACATCAGTGAAGCTGAACAAAGCCGTTAGAAACCACACTAAAAGGGGCAGCGGGCATGAGCAATTTTCCCATTTTATCAGCGGTTGGGTACGATTTATTCACAGTGCTTTGGTAGAACCATCAAGTGCCGCAACTGCACAGTCTCATTAAAATGTACAACAGCTGACAAAAAAAGGGGGAAAAAAAGATTTTTCATTATTGAGATGACGTTTAAAACTTGATTTGATTTTTATTCTACATAACTTCTGACCTTTGTATCATCACTTGTGATTTGAGAGTACCAAATTAAAATGATAATATTGAATACACTATGTGCTTTCCTTCTGCCTCCCAGTATGGATTTTTCTGTAGTTGCTCTGCAGGGCACAGTGTAAACTTCTGCTAATTTGAGTGCACAGATTAACTAATTATAGGGAACAAATGAGTAATTTGTGTGCACAAATTGTCAAAAATATTCCCCCAGACACCTGTCTGCCTCCACAGATATCAAACTATTACCATGATTTTGGTTGGCTCACAGTGAGTAGTATGACTTCAGCATGAATACTATCTCACAGTCAAGTCTTTTATTCTGAGTGACCACACAAGACTGGCGTCATTTGGGTTATGATCACAAGGCATGTGAATGAGTGTTTCAGAAAGCACTTCAACCCTCAAGTGTATCCATGTGTACTGTATTTGTGTGTGTGCATGTGTGTGTGTGTGGCTGTGTGTAGGTGCTTACACAAGTTCTGGTCATGCGCTCAATAGCTATTTAAGCCAGGAGAGGAGAATGGGCCGACTCTTGGGGGGATACAGTTCTGCAGACTGAGAGGAGCAGCATGCACAGTGAGAGGTAGGGGCCACACATTACACTATGAACTGCAGCATGACATGAGTCTTGCAACTTGACTGTGACTACTGTAGCTGCTTCAGCACCATTTACAAACTCAAAGTGAATATCAGGCTATTATACAGCTCAAGTATTGGCTTTTTTTTAAGTTTCAGTTGAGATTATATAAAATTAATTCCCACAAAAAAAACATGTTGCACTGGCTGAGTGTTAATAGGGCTCTGTATTCAATCATTCATAATATGCTGCATCTCTGCAAAAGTACAATATGAAAAATGCTTCCTTTTTTTCTAAATTTTTAACTTTACTTGAGTGGTTGTTATCACTGTTTTGGTGTAAAATAATTGCTCCTTACAATTTATTAGTCTCTCCTTCATTCATCTCTAATCAACAGGCTTCAAAAGACAAGCAAATCTAACTAAAGAAACGGTTGAAGCAAATTATTTCTTTCGGCCTATTGTTGAAAGCTTTTCTGAAGTTGTAAGAGTTGAAAGCTAATGGCTTTGTGAATTATGAATAATGACTCGTACTGCCTGCAGGGGCGTGTAAGAAGTTTCAGAATAATGTTAAGAAAACTGGCTGTATTTATTTTATTTTTTTGTCTTCATCTTGCCAAATGTGTGCTGGGATAGGCACTCGCCCCTCACCACCCTGAACATGAAAAGTGGTTTAGAAAAACATGGTTGGTTGGATGGATGTAAAACAATAATTGTCAACATGTACTGTATAATGTTTCTACTCTCACTTTTCATCTCCCCAAATACTTTTTCTTTTCTCACCTTCCTTATTTCTGGATTTTGGTAGCATGTGGAGAGCGGGTCTCCTGGTGGTGACCCTGTGTGCGACCCTAACGTTGGCCCAATTCCCCCGAGAGTGTGTTACCCCTGAGGGGCTGCGGAGCGGCCAGTGCTGCCCATCCCCTACAGGGGTGGCAGGGGACGAATGTGGCTCCAGCACAGGAAGAGGACAGTGTGTGACCATCGCAGCAGACAGCCGGCGCCACGGACCCCAGTACCCTTACGCTGGTCGAGACGACAGAGAAAGGTGGCCGCTGAGATTTTTCAACCGTACTTGCCAGTGTAATGGGAATTTCAGTGGCTACAACTGTGGACGGTGTCGACATGGGTTAACTGGACCAAATTGTGATCAGAGGATCTCAGTGGGTAAGAGAATGAATACTGTCGACAGATTACTCCTAAAAAGTCTATCCTCAACTGCACCCTTTAAGATTTCAGTTGGCCTCAAAAATGTAGGAAGATACATGTGCCCAAGGAATGAAGGTAACATTTATTGCTGGGCAAAGGAAATGTCTATGTTAATTTTTAATAACATATTCTTCTCTCCCCTGGTCCTATGTTCCTCCCACACCTCAACAACCCCATCATTCTCACTCTTCCTGCCCTCGCGTCTTCGCCCACCCCATTAACCTCACCCCAGTGAGGAGGAATATCATGCAGATGAGTGGCTCTGAGAGGCAGGCATTTGTGAACGCTCTAGACCGAGCGAAGAGGACTGTCCACCCTGACCTGGTCATCTGTGTAAGACGGTACATATACACTTTAACAGTTGCATAATTCTAATAGTTTCAGTGTAGTCTTATATAATAAAAATAATGCTTAAGAATTATTAAAAATTGATCTAACGACCTAATTTCAAAGGGGGATTGATCTTCCCTCAGCCAGTCTTTGCTCTTGTATCACGTCTGAGGAACAAACAGCCAAGCCTTGCCCAAGGACCTTCAGGCTCAGTCTAGCTGAGTCTGGCAGTTGAAAGCTCAGTAATATAGCTATGGGTGAACCCATGCTGTGGTATGAAAATTATCAGTTAAAATCACAGAAATTTCTCATGGCAGCTTCCTTTTTAAGCTGCAGGTGGAGGAGCAAATTATCAGTTTAGCCAGGAGTAAAGGGATTTATAGTCTAAGTAACGGCACATAAATCTGTGAATAACCTTCTTGCAAATCAGCTGAGGATTGTAGTAGATTAATTTTTGAAGCAGTTCTCAGCCGCAGGTAGAAGAACCCTTTTAACCTCCTAATCAAAAAATTAAATTTCTCCTGTACAAGTGGCCACGCCCAGGTTCTTAGCACGAGTCCCCCTGGGCAGCTTAATACGGAAATAAAATGTACACAGCGCCTATCAATTTGTAATCCTCCTCGCAGCGTGTATCCTCTCACTCTAATCAATGTAACCTAGAGCATGTGGCCCTTCCCTCTTTAGGTACCAGGAGGTGTTTGGGCCTGATGGCAACACGCCCCAGTTTGAGGACATCACCATTTACAACTACTTTGTGTGGACCCACTACTACTCAGTCAGTAAAACCTACCTGGGACCAGGCGAGACCAGTTTTGGAGGCGTAGACTTCTCTCACGAGGGCCCGGGTTTTGTCACCTGGCACCGTTTTCATCTGCTGCAACTGGAGAGAGACATGCAGGTGAGTACAGGAACGGGAGAAGAGGAGAGGAGGGGATGGTGGAAAGAGGGAAAAGAGGAGGCTTTTGGGCTGATGAAGGAAGTGATGAGGAAAGGAAAGGGTTTGGGGATGTGAAGAGATGGAGACAGAGCAGAAAGCTATCCTAGAGGAGAAGGGGGAGGAGGGAAGGAGGGAAGAGAGAAATACAGTAAGGTGAAAAGCGGCAGAAAATGGTATGAAAAAGTGACAAGAAAAAAAACACTTGATTACAAGTGAAAAGAAAGTGAGAAGGAGCTTGAAGTGTCTCTTTACACACACACACAGGGGGGTCAGTCAATGCAGCCACAAACACCTGCCTTCTTCCATCTATTATTCCATCTATGCAGGACATGCTGGGTGACCCCACCTTCGCCCTGCCCTATTGGAACTTTGCCATCGGAGGCAGCCAGTGCGACATCTGCACCGATGACCTGATGGGAGCCAGGAGCAGCTTTGATATGAACTCCATCAGCACCAACTCTGTGTTCTCCCAGTGGAGGGTCATCTGTGAGAGTGTCGACGACTACGACACGTTGGGCACCATCTGCAACAGTGAGCACAGTCGCAGAAACGCACTCACTATATCTCAACTCTGCAAGAGAGCGGTGCTGCTGATATACAGCATAGTCTCAGCTGCATCAGAAAAGAGGGCAAAGAGCTCATAAAGAGAGCATGTAGAACATAAGCTGCTATAAATAATACCACACAGCTGTTGTGCTGCATTAGATATCGCTCGCTATCTGTTTGGCTGAAACTACTCCACTTGTTAAACACTGCCTTCTAAGTTACTGCATGCATCTAAAAAACTGGATTTTGAAACTTTGGTTTTGATTCAGTGACCCTAATTTCTCTGCAGCAGACATTGGCGGCACATGCTGTAGTTTTTCCAAGTGCTAATTCCCAATGGGTCAGGAGGTTTAGACTAGAATAATAGAGCTCTGTGTAACACAGTGGTAAACCAGACTTGAGGTGATCAGATTTGCAGGGGTTGCCTCCTATTGGTATCAGATTACCACTCGAAATCACTACTACAGTATTCCTTCAGTTTTCAAATACAACTCCTTCATTCAGTACTGTATTTCCTTTTCATGTGGAATTAGGGATTTGATTAAGAATGTCAATCTCCACTACAAACACATGAAAGTTCTACTACCACCCCTTTTTTTTATAACTTGCATTTGCATGAGGGCTGAGGAATTCCAGGTAGAACATGTGAGTGGCCAACGTGCGAGTGATCTGTCTCATTAATCCCCTTAGAGAGTCACGACGGGCCTGGTATTTCCTGCGTCAACAAGCAACATCTCCTTAAATGGGTTGAGGGGGGGTGCTTCATTTGTGCATGTGCTTGTTGAAGACAGGAATCTAGCAGTCTACTGGTTCCTTTGATCTGAGGGAATAGTCTTCAAACAGACAGACAACTCAGTTATGTAGCCTTCTGTTTATGTGCGCATGCGTGTGTGTAGGAGAGGGAGCACAAAAAGAGTGATCATGCATGCAAGAGAGGGGGGGGGGGAGCTTCTGTTCAGTCACAGAGCTCCCACTCACTACTGTTGACTTTTGGTGAATAATTAAAAAAGAAAACTGCCATCCTGTCATGTTTAAGGCTGATTAAACTAGTCTAGTCTCCCACATAGAATTAGAAAGTGCTTAAATAATACAACATTCCTAATCATCTTTCTCTCCATATCTATGGGGACCGCTGGCCTAAATCTGAAAGACAATCCACTAACCCCACCAGCCCCCCCCCAAAAAAGTCACTGTTCAAGTTATCTGTTGTCAGAGTGTAGAGGTAATTATGTACCGGCTCAAGTTCTGCCCTTATCACCCAGGCACAGAAACCAGTCCCATCAGGAGGAACCCAGCCGGCAATGTGGCGCGACCCATGGTGCAGAGGCTGCCAGAGCCCCAGGACGTGTTGGACTGTCTGCAGCTGAACACCTTCGACACTCCTCCTTACTACTCCACCTCCTCTGAGAGCTTCAGGAACACCATTGAAGGTGCGCAGTCATGCTTCAAGGGGTCAGAATCAAAGCAGCACTTAACATCCTCCCATCAACCAAAGGCTTATTCAAGTCTTCGCTCACAACTACAGAGCTGCTGAAGTACTGCATGACTGCACGGATACAAAACACAAAGCCAGAAACATACACACAAACAAAATCCTCCACCCACGCACACATATGGTTAGCTCTAACGCAGCGTTTGTTGCTTCTAATTTTGATAAATCAGTGCTTTGTTCTCCTGTTTTGTTTTGTTTTTTTTCTAGGCTACAGCGCCCCACAGGGGATGTATGACCCGGTGATCCGCAGCCTCCACAATCTCGCCCATCTCTTCCTTAATGGTACGGGTGGACAGACTCACCTCTCACCCAATGATCCCATCTTTGTCCTGCTGCACACATTCACCGACGCAATCTTTGACGAGTGGCTCAGCAGGCACCGACCAGGTACTCAAAGACTGGACTGGATGCAGATACAGAAATGTACCTCAGTCTGAAGGATGAGTAGATGGATAAACCCATTTGTCTCAAACCCTGCAGGTGAAGTAGTGTACCCTGAGGAGAACGCACCAATTGGACACAACCGTATGTTCAATATGGTTCCTTTCTGGCCCCCTGTCACCAACGCTGAGATGTTTGTCTCTGCCCCAGAAAGCCTGGGATACTCCTACGAGGTCCAGTGGCCAGGTGAGTTGCTGCACACACACACACACACACACACACACACACACACACACACACACACACACACAAGCACACACACACACACAAACCAAATCTAAAATCCTCAACTGACCTCCCCTTCTTTTTCTGCAGCTCGTGCCTACACCCTATCTGAGATCATCACCATAGCTGTTGTTGCGGCAGTGCTCGTGGTGGCAGTGGTGGGCGGTGTGATCGCCTGTGCTGTGCGCGCACGTTCCTACCGCTCGGCCGAGGCCTTGGAGCCACTGCTAGGAGAAACTTTCCGACGCTACTCAGAAGACGACCGGAGATTGGACAAATCACAGTCTGTTGTCTAAATCCATGCCTTTTGAGAGAGGCCTTAACATTTGATTTTGTTGTTTTTGCTTTTTTTTTTTAATACTCCAACTTCTTCTAATAAAGGTGAACTGGTTTCAACCCAGAGCTTGTGTGTCACTCAGTGTGATCATGTTTACTATAAACTGCAAGGCTGCCAGAGATTTGGTTTGACACATACAACAGAACAGATCAAGCTGTAGCCAGGAGGTCTGACAGCCTGGAGCAGCTCAGTCTATAAGGGACCAGCAAGAAGTGACAACTATTCATTTACTGGGCTTTTTCGCTCTACCAGTGGATACGTAAACTCTGTGATGACTCCTGACACCATGTAATAGCTCTCAAAAGATCATTTCTTCCATTCACTGTCTGTTCCCCACCTCACAGCTACATTATGCTACAATATTCATGCAGGAGTGAATTACAGTACATGCTTTAAATGTGTGAGCAGACCACAGACAGATTAATACTAGAGGCCTTTTACTGCAGGCGCAAATTTGCTTGTCTGAAGCCTGAGGCTAACTGGCAAAATACACCACTTGTGTGCTGCCTCTAACCAATGAGTAAGATCAAATCCGTGTACGGGTAATTATTATGTTCATAACAGCACACACAGTGCCCTCACGTGGATATCACATGCTACTGCAACAGAATTCAATTTATACTTGATTTGCTTTTTCCACCATCCTAGTCTAAATAAATAATCTAAAACTTTTAACACATGATAAACTGACAGCCCAACATGACACACCACTGAAGAACAGACATCTTAAAGCTGCCTCATGAACTGGTGTCCACTCAGAAGGAGGTTGATATTGAGAATGCAGAGGCCCCTGGGCCCCACAATAATGTGGCAAAAAAAAAAACACACAGTAGACACATCAATTATGTTTAGCAATTAAGTGACTGAGCATATGATTATATTTATAATCCTGAGAGTGTGTTCTCTGATGATGTGCTGGTCCAGCTCAGATCAGTCTGGACCAGCCTGTCCCCCTCCAGTGCTCTGCATCTCTCTTTGTCTGTCAACACTTGTTTAAACCTCAGATTTGAGATGAAACCATTTCTTCTTCATTTCGTCAGTTGTGCGCTCTATTCCAGACACAGCATTCAGTGAGCGACTGACTTTTTTTTTCTGTTACTTTGCAGCTACTGCTGATGATACTAAATATAACAGCTCGATTTTTGTTGACTTCCTACAGCAGTACCCCTTCAATACTGCTACAGTTCTTTCTACATTTGCAGTCCGGTACTCCCTCTGCAGATTTTCTTTGGGCATTTTAACTTTCTTCCTCGCTTCACCTTCTCAGCTCAGTGTCTGTGGTTTCTGTGTGCACACGGCCCTGCGGTCTCGTGGCCTTGCACGGGGACTGATGGGGCGTTTACCTATGCTAATTATATGTAAAATAGGATCACCTGGCACAGGCTCTCAATTTACAAGGAGCTGGCGTTCATTAATTAAGGAACACAGCTGCGAACATTTATGTGGTCTGAGAACACCTTCATGAATCTGACGCAGTTTTGGGAAAGAATTTAAGAAGCTGCTCAAGAAGATATTGGTGAATGAGGCCCATTGCAGGCAGGCAGACTCACATTCACGGCTACGGTCGTGTTTTTGGCAGGTGGATAGATGGAGGGAACTACACAACAGTCAAATGTGTCCAAAACCAACCACCAACTGCTTGTCATTGTATAGTCATAGCACCTCTGAGAGAAGAATATGGTATGGATGGACGATAACACAACAATAGGACAGAGGGCCTGTAACGTTAGCCTAACTTAACGTTACCTGCTGTGACGATGTCCTCCTGGGAGGGAAAACTTCTTCACTGCATCTTTGAGTCTCTTGTCGCCTGAATTGATAAATAATTCAAGTCTTGTTGCCTCGTCCTTGTCCTCAGTTCAGTTTTATACTTGGAGAAAGACGTAAAAAGTAATGAATAATAAGGGTTCCTTATCTTTGGTTTAACTACTCACTGTTCACGTTAGCTTCTTCTTTTCTTAGCTAACGTAGCCTAACTATTATGAGCCTATTATAAGGGTCGGCATAGACGGTGTTTGCCGAAAATTATTTTTTGTCTTTTTCTTTCCCTCTACTTACGCTATACTTAACTGTCCCGACGTTTGTTTTTCCTTGACGTTTTGAGAAGTTTATTTTGCTAGTGACCCGCTTAATTCCCATGGTCGCCACTTGGCCTCCGACCTCACGCGTCATCAACATAGACAACGTGGCCTTGCGTAAACGAACAAACTCACCATGTCATGTGTATTTTGTTTCCAAATAAAGTCATGTTTTACTCATTGGTTTGTATTTCAACACAGACAATTAATTTGTGTTACTTAATTTGTTTTAAGTGGGTAGTTTTGAGGGAGAGTTAGAGATATTTAATATGCTTAAATGAGCAAATGGAGTGGTTTTTATAATGTACTGTAATGCATAGCCTACTGTAACAACAGCAGCAATGATAATAATGGGTTCAGATACATATCAGCCTATATTTGGACTTAATATCTTATATTTAAGGATGGGAAAATAAATAGAGTAATTTAGCAGCTGAGGAGAACAGACAAATCTAAGAAAACAGCTTTTAGACCAACATCTTGTGAAATTATGGGACATACTACAACTGTTTTTGTTTCATTACAAAATCGTTGCACAGGAAATTAAATGAATCAAATAAAGAAAGAATATCCAAAAGATCAGAAACAAATTCAGGTATTGTCAAAATGATGTGTTTTATGTGTGGGAACAGCTTTGCCTAAAGCAAGGATGAAGGAGAAAAGTTAAAATCTGCATTGAAGAGACTGAAATTATTTGACTGTCAAATTCTTGTTTTAATAAGACAGAGCGATTTTATAACTCATAACCAGATTATACAGCGTGCCTCACCGCATTTCTCTGCTGTAACTGCATGACTGTGTCTAATTATTTCTTGCTTCAGGCGATGCCACTGAATAAAATGGTGTGACATAGGCATGCATGGCCCTCTATGAAATATTTCCTATCAGTCAGCTCATTTGCTTGTGACAGCCTGGCAAGGAAATGGTGACACCTAAAGTGACAGCTGTGGTTCACTATACTAGTATATTCAGTAATTACAGTGAATCCCCTGGTTGGGATATTTTCATCATGCTTTTCAGAAAGTTGAATTTGAAGACTCAGCATTGGATTGAATTACTTGGTTGGCATTTTCACAGTGCATGCTAGTATCTTGAAAAAGACTCTGATGGGAATGGACAGAAAAGAGGAAGAGAGTTTTTTGGACCCTCCATCAGTTGGCAGTTCTCTCTGTACCAGCAGGTTATACTGACTGCTAAAGAAACAATCCTGTGGATTTATTAATATGGATAGATGTGACAGTCACACATAGAACAATCATTTGGCCACTGCTACAGTCCGGAGGGAAAGGATCATTAGAGCTTTTCTTTTCAAGTGTGCTCTCATGAAAGTCATATTTATTTTCAACTGCATGAAAATGCACTGCAGCTTTGTGGCCACAATAAGTAGACCTCACTGTAGGGTTGTGATGGAAAAGTAAGGAGCGCCATGGGGTGGATAAGGTACCATTGTGTGTGGCCTGTTGGCACATTCCTCATAAATGTTTGAGGAAAAGGGGAATTCAGGCCTGATTGTGAAACTGAGAAGATCAGTTATCTTACTTGATGAAAGAGAAGGAAGGGAGATGTCATTGCATCTGCCACCTGCTACTCCCACAAGGGACTGTTTGTACATGTGATAAATATATAGTATTAATGAATATGTAGATTTTATGCTTTTATTTACCAAGCAGGAGACATGGGAACTTTATTTTTCACAAAGGAAGAATTGCTATATTGCTGGTAACATCCGAGTTAACTGCACAAAGAGCACTGTGCAATTTCGCCATCTTAAAACCCTCTTCACGCCAGCCTTTAGGCAGGCAATTGTTCATCTGGAGAAGGATAAACCAGACTGTGATGGCTGGGTTTCAATAAAGCTTGCAATGTGAACAGATGGCTTTGATTAATGCGGAGGCTCCAGACAGGATCTCCCTAGATGCCTCCTATTTCCTAAATGAGACATTTGTGTGCAAATGTATTGTTTGTCAAGTTGTCACCAGTAACTCCAGTAATTAAAGGGAAAGTTCTGTGAATTTACAAAAATATTTCAGTCTTCCTTGGTGTGTCCCAGACTCAAGTTGAAAACTAATTAAAACCAATTTCTTCAGCTTCCTCTAAGATGTTGTACTTCTGTAGCTAATCCTCCTTTCCCACCCTCTCCTCTCCTGTTGTCACTCTAATCCAGACTCTGTGATTTACCGGTGCCCTGTCTTTCCATGATATACTGTATGACACACACTCCTTCTAGCACCTTGACTAAACCTGAGTGATCCTCATTATGTATGCATGCTTGACAAAGACGGAGAGAAAGAACAAGAGCTAAAGACAAAAAGTGTAACCACACCACAATGAAAGATCTCCGAGGGAAAATGCACTTCACTGGTTTGGAAACAGATGAAACAATATGCAAAAATGTTACAAAAAATACATGTATATCCTTGTGACTCCAGGCTCAGATGCTCCTGTTTAACAGCTCAGGAATCTCAGATTTTCTCAAATTCTTCTTTCTGGTCTGCATCTGAGGGCTTTGAAAGTCAAACAATGTGATATCCATGGGCTTATCCTACTCAGTATTAATTCACAGAGACTGCACACTGCATCAGAGAACAGGAAAGATTCTGAGGTTGTTGTCACTCATCATTAAAATATAACATTCGAGGTGAAAGCTTGCTCCACTATGACATCTTATGCAGAGGTACATCTGGTAAGTCAGTGAAAATACATGTTTTGGATACAACAGCTCTGACAAATTAACATTTAATAAGATCACTTACAGTACATTCAGTTATACAATGCTACACAATGCCAAACACACAAGTGTGTGCGTGCTTTGGCTCTGAGGACTACTCACATAAATGGATAAAATAAATGACAGTGAAGAAAATGTAAATGATGCAGTATATATAAAATCATATAAAACAGATGTGAGAAAGCTTCTAAATAAAGATTGCACTTTATGCTCTAACAATACAATATTGAAGTCAAAAAAGCCAGTCAAAACAACCGATCAAATATAAGATTATGAAAACAGTAATAAATAAATAACAAATAAATAGTAAATAAATCAGAGTTACTTGTGGAGCTGACATTTAAAATAACTAGAATTAGCAGCTGCTTTTCACAGATATAGCAAAATTAATGGGTTCCTACTCTAACTTCTTCACACAATGTTGTCATAATTACTAATGATACACATCATTTAATACACTGATAACTCATGACACATTAATTATTAGAGAATGAGAATGATGATTAAAAGTAAAACAGCCTAACAAGCAAAAGTCCTAAAACCGTATTGCCATATAAAAGATTGGCAGAAGCACTTGGCATGTTTTGGGTCTTAGGAGTTTATCACAGTAGTGAACTTTGAGTGAACACAAGAGACAGCAGTAAACACATGTCACGTGTCAGATGTTTCTATTGCGTTCATTTGTACAGTCGGCAGTCGGCAGATTCAGTGGTTTGGGGATGGTGATTTATTCATGAGTGTGTTTACATGGGAAATGATGCATATCAATGCATAAGTGTATTACAACTGCCTTGAACAGGGTAACTAAGAGACAATATATCATCATTAGTTGGGATACTGTGGTATTGGCTTCTTCATGATCTGCTTTTGGTGCTTTGATTTCTATGAACACCGCTTCAATGGTAACATAAAAATTGCAGAGATATTCATCATCAGTTTTATGAAGATGCATAACATTCACGCATAAGTTTAAATAACACCTTGCTGGAAATATGAGTTTTTATTAGGAATATTGTATGCATGTAAACACACTCGGGCTGCAGTTAGAGGTAGCTTCCCCAAACTAAATACAGATAAAATCTACACCCACAGTATTATCTGCTCTTCTTATGAATTTAAACTACATCACTTTAACTCTGTCATTTTGCCCTTCAGGTTTCTGTGTAGCAGTTTCTGAAGCAGGCAGCTAACACTGCCTGAGGGCTACTTTGCCATGATAACCAAACCTAATCTAAACAGGACGTAACAAACCATGTCTCAGGAGAGGACGGTGAGGACTACACTCCCTTTGGTCTTCTTGAGGATGTCCACAGCTTCTGCATGAGTCACGCCCTCCAGGCAGTGTCCGTTCACTGCAATGATCTGATCTCCATGCTTCAGCCTGCCGTCTTCGATCGCCGCCCCCTGCAGAGTACAACGATCACCACATCACAAACTCTTTGCACCGACATAACGAAACATGAGAAATGTAGATAGAGGATAACAAAATAACAATGTAATAAGTGACACTTAGTATCAGTGCCAACAAGTGGTCAAATTGAAATAAAATGTTTGACTAAATGAATAAATGCTTTTCTAATCTTAATAACCACTCAAAGTGCTTTACAGTAATAGTCATATTCATCCATTCACACAGCGCTTTCCCTACAAATAGCACTTCACCATGGCCATACACACATTCACACACCGATGATACTCTAGGGGCAATTTTGGATTCAATATCTTGACCAAGGACACTTCAGCATGTGAACTGGAGGAGCCTGGGATCAAGCCACCAACCCTCTGATTAGTGCAGAAGGCACTCCACCTCCTGAGCCACAGCCACCCAAAACTAAACAAGTTTAATATGAAACTCAAATGATTAATTCCTAGATATTTAAGAAGATAATAATATTACATTACTGCAGTGCAATTACAGGTGGAATAACTCATCTTACAATATTCTGTATGTAGGACGTTCTTTTATTATTAGTAGTAGTAGTAGTAATTGCCACAATTGTTATTTTGTCAGTATTATAAATATAAGAACTACAGCTGATACGGACTGTGAGCCCTTGCAGTTTATGACTGTGGCTTCAAACTGTCAGTATAACTGAACACCAAGCTGTGCTGAGATTTGATTTCTGAACCAGGATTCCCATGAAAGATCTCTCTCTGGAGGATGTTCCCTCACCTTGTTGAAGACAGTTTTGATGTAGATCGGCAGGTCTCCGTGAGGGCTGCCGAACCCTCCTACGATGCTGAAACCCAGGCCTGAGGAGCCTCTCTCCAGAGTGATGGTCTTATACATGCGAGCACTGTGGGAATAAAATGCAGAACAATGGAGTTGCGTTGCTCTGTGTGTCTCACCAGCTCCGCACTGCAAAGTTCCTGTGTGTCTGTGTGACTGTGTGTGAAGTATCTCATCTCACTAGGGAAGACAGCATGTGTGGAAAGACAGTTGAATTTCTAATGTGCTGTGTGGTTAAATGTGACAAATCCCAGGAATTATTTTGACACCTTTTCAGAAAGAAAGTGCCATACTGAAGAGCACAGTTTCTCAACCTCAGGTTGAGACCTCTATTGGCAGTTTTGCACAAAGGGTTGCAGCAGATTTAAGACTCACATAATGATGCCACCCGAAAGACATTAAAATGTCAGTTCCCAGAACATATTCTAGACTTTTACAATATTTTAAAATGTATGATTTAGTTTTGTTAAATGCCACAAACCCTTAAGAGAAACAGACGTGTGAAATTAACTGAAAACAATCAACTGAAAACAAAGCAAAGCACAAAACATAAAAACACTTCTGTTCGTTCTGGCCAAAAGCACATTCATCCCGATGCTTCTCACGCAGTGGCTGCTTGTCCTCACTGTTGTCAAAGGGACTGGTGTTTTGATTTTGTCTGTATTCATTGAATACACCAGGAGGGAGCCAAAGTAAAATCATAAACTACAGCAGCAGGAGACTGTCAGCAAACTGATTATTACCAGAGGTTGTTGTGAGAGCAGGGCAGGCTGCTGGGTTGGCCCGATGACCGGGTATGGACATCACTGTGATCATGTGTGCTGCTCCCACCAGAACCTGCTGCCACCTAAATACAAATAGATAGACATGAGAAAAGAAGGTATAAACATGGAGTTTAGACAGACCCTAAATTAAGTAACCTATTGCAGCAACACCATGGTTGTGCCGGTCCAAATGTTAATACAGTGGGAGTTATCTGTAAAAATATATAACTTGTTTGTTTTTTACACACAATGCACTTGTCAAGAGCAACTGACACCCTGTTCCTTACAATTTTCCCAGTTGCTCATTAACATGAAGACAAATAGTGTGAAATCAGTGTCAGACACACAATTGTCTTGAAATTACAGTATAGTGCTCATGTACAAAAATACTAATAATGAAGTGATGGATGAAACTTTAACCTATCTCATCTCTGCTCCTTGTTAGAAACATGATGTTTGAATTGTTTGTCTGTAAAATGATATTTCAAGTGAAAACAACCAAGAGGGAGCAGGTTATGTTAAATGGCAACACTGTAACACAAACTTCCTAATGTTATTGCACGGTAGTCAGACGCGTTATCCATTGCGCCACTAGCCCTCAGTGGCCCAGGTTGCTGGATCACCTGAGTTGTCACAGCATAGAGGGTCAACAGTTGGATATTATGCAGTAATGTCGAGGACGGCGGGAAGTAAAACTTGTCTGTGCAAAGTTGCCGTGACCCGGATTCGAACCGGGGTTGCTGCGGCCACAACGCAGAGTACTAACCACTATACGATCACGGCGACTAGGTTTACTGGCTGTTTGAAGACCCAGCATATTTACCAGCTCCTGACTTTTATTTTGCCTCCATGGGCTGTCTTCAGTGTTTCACAAACTCCAGTAATATCCTAAATATTAAGTTCATGTGACTTTGCTGGCTTCCTGTGGCCACAACTATGCCACTATTTGCTTTGCTTGCTTATTTTGATTTACATCGTAAAGGGTTTGAGATTTCTAGTTGGTTAGGTTATTGCCAGACATGTGCCTAGTTAAAGGGTTAACCGAGCTAGCCAGGAGTCGAACCTAGAATCTTCTGATCCGTAGGCAGACGCGTTATCCATTGCGCCACTAGCCCTCAGTGGCCCAGGTTGCTGGATCACCTGAGTTGTCACAGAATAGAGGGTCAACAGTTGGATATTATGCAGTGATGTCGAGGACGGCGGGAAGTAAAACAACTTGTCTGTGCAAAGTTGCCGTGACCCGGATTCGAACCGGGGTTGCTGCGGCCACAACGCAGAGTACTAACCACTATACGATCACGGCGACTAGGTTTAACAACTGTTTGAAGACCCAGCATATTTATCAGCTCCTGACTTCTGTTTTATGTCCATGGGCGGCCCTCAGTGTTTCACAAATTCCTAAATATTAAGTTCATGTGACTTTGCTGGCTTCCTGTGGCCACAACTATGCCACTATTTGCTTTGCTTGCTTATTTTGATTTACATCGTAAAGGCTTTGAGATTTCTATTTGATGAAGTTACTGACAGACATGTGACCAGTTAAAGGGTTGACCGAGCTAGCCAGGAGTTGAACCTAGAATCTTCTGATCCGTAGTCAGACGCGTTATCCATTGCGCCACTAGCCCTCAGTGGCCCAGGTTGCTGGATCACCTGAGTTGTCACAGCATAGAGGGTCAACAGTTGTATATTATGCAGTAATGTCGAGGACGGCGGGAAGTAAAACAACCTGTCTGTGCAGAGTTGCCGTGACCCAGATTCGAACCGGGGTTGCTGCGGCCACAACGCAGAGTACTAACCACTATACGATCACGGCGACCAGGTTTATCGGCTGTTTGAAGACCCAGTATATTTACCAGCTCCTGACTTCTGTTTTGTCTCCATGGGCGGCCCTCAGTGTTTTACAAATTCCTAAATATTAAGTTCATGTGACTTTGCTGGCTTCCTGTGGCCACTATTTGCTTTGCTTGCTTATTTTGATTTACATCGTAAAGGCTTTGAGATTTATATTTGATTAAGTTATGGATAGACATGTGACCAGTTAAAGGACTGACCGAGCAAGCCAGGAGTCGAACCTAGAATCTTCTGATCCGTAGTTAGACGCGTTACCCATTGCGCCACTAGCCCTCAGTGGCCCAGGTTGCTGGATCACCTGAGTTGTCACAGCATAGAGGGTCAACAGTTGTCTATTATGCAGTAATGTCGAGGACGGCGGGAAGTAAAACAAACAGGCTGTGCAGAGTTGCCGTGACCCGGATTCGAACCGGGGTTGCTGCGGCCACAACGCAGAGTACTAACCACTATACGATCACGGCGACCAGGTTTATCAGCTGTTTGAAGACCCAGCATATTTATCAGCTCCTGACTTCTGTTTTATGTCCATGGGCGGCCCTCAGTGTTTCACAAATTCCTAAATATTAAGTTCATGTGACTTTGCTGGCTTCCTGTGGTCACAGCTATGCCACTATTTGCTTTGCTTGCTTATTTTGATTTACATCGTAAAGGGTTTGAGATTTATATTTGATGAAGTTACTGACAGACATGTGACCAGTTAAAGGGTTAACCGAGCTAGCCAGGAGTTGAACCTAGAATCTTCTGATCCGTAGTCAGACGCGTTATCCATTGCACCACTAGCCCTCAGTGCACCAGGATGCTGGATCACCTGGGTTGTCACAGCATAGAGGGTCAACAGTTGTCTATTATGCAGTAATGTCGAGGACGGCGGGAAGTAAAACAACCTGTCTGTGCAGAGTTGCCGTGACCCGGATTCGAACCGGGGTTGCTGCGGCCACAACGCAGAGTACTAACCACTATACGATCACGGCGACCAGATTTATCGGCTGTTTGAAGACCCAGTATATTTACCAGCTCCTGACTTCTGTTTTGTCTCCATGGGCGGCCCTCAGTGTTTTACAAATTCCTAAATATTAAGTTCATGTGACTTTGCTGGCTTCCTGTGGCCACAACTATGCCACTATTTGCTTTGCTTGCTTATTTTGATTTACATCGTAAAGGCTTTGAGATTTCTATTTGATTAAGTTATGGATAGACATGTGACCAGTTAAAGGGTTGACCGAGCTAGCCAGGAGTCGAACCTAGAATCTTCTGATCCGTAGTCAGACGCGTTATCCATTGCGCCACTAGCCCTCAGGGCACTAGGTTGTTGGATCACCTGAGTTGTCACAGAATAGAGGGTCAACAGTTGTATACTATGCAGCGATGTCGAGGACGGCGGGAAGTAAAACAACTTGTCTGTGCAAAGTTGCCGTGACCCGGATTCGAACCGGGGTTGCTGCGGCCACAACGCAGAGTACTAACCACTATACGATCACGGCGACTAGGTTTAACAACTGTTTGAAGACCCAGCATAATTATCAGCTCCTGACTTTTATTTTGCCTCCATGGGCTGTCTTCAGTGTTTCACAAACTCCAGTAATATCCTAAATATTAAGTTCATGTGACTTTGCTGGCTTCCTGTGGCCACAACTATGCCACTATTTGCTTTGCTTGCTTATTTTGATTTACATCGTAAAGGCTTTGAGATTTATATATGATTAAGTTATGGATAGACATGTGACCAGTTAAAGGACTGATCGAGCTAGCCAGGAGTTGAACCTAGAATCTTCTGATCCGTAGTCAAACACGTTATCCATTGCGCCACTAGCCCTCAGTGGCCCAGGTTGTTGGATCACCTGAGTTGTCACAGCATAGAGGGTCAACAGTTGTATATTATGCAGTAATGTCGAGGACGGCGGGAAGTAAAACAAACAGGCTGTGTAGAGTTGCCGTGACCCGGATTCGAACCGGGGTTGCTGCGGCCACAACGCAGAGTACTAACCACTATACGATCACGGCAACCAGGTTTAACAACTGTTTGAAGACCCAGCATATTTATCAGCTCCTGACTTCTGTTTTATGTCCATGGGTGGCCCTCAGTGTTTCACAAATTCCTAAATATTAAGTTCATGTGACTTTGCTGGCTTCCTGTGGTCACAGCTATGCCACTATTTGCTTTGCTTGCTTATTTTGATTTACATCGTAAAGGCTTTGAGATTTCTATTTGATGAAGTTACTGACAGACATGTGACCAATTAAAGGACTGATCGAGCTAGCCAGGAGTTGAACCTAGAATCTTCTGATCCGTAGTCAGACGCGTTATCCATTGCGCCACTAGCCCTCAGGGGCCCAGGTTGCTGGATCACCTGAGTTGTCACAGAATAGAGGGTCAACAGTTGTCTATTATGCAGTAATGTCGAGGACGGCGGGAAGTAAAACAACTTGTCTGTGCAAAGTTGCCGTGACCCGGATTCGAACCGGGGTTGCTGCGGTCACAACGCAGAGTACTAACCACTATACGATCACAGCGACTAGGTTTACTGGCTGTTTGAAGACCCAGCATATTTACCAGCTCCTGACTTTTATTTTGCCTCCATGGGCTGTCTTCAGTGTTTCACAAACTCCAGTAATATCCTAAATATTAAGTTCATGTGACTTTGCTGGCTTCCTGTGGCCACAGCTATGCCACTATTTGCTTTGCTTGCTTATTTTGATTTACATCGTAAAGGCTTTGAGATTTCTATTTGATGAAGTTACTGACAGACATGTGACCAGTTAAAGCAGAACTTTGCAAGTCGGCCGGAAATAGCTCGCTCCTTCGTTGGTTTCTCTTTTTTTCCCTCTCCGGAGCTCCCCCACAGTTCTGGGAGGCACATGTCACTGTCGTAAAAAAAAAAAAAACTCGCCGCCGCCACCTCCTCCACCCCCCCTACACGTGCTTGTGTTTACTGCTGTTTGCTAAGCCCTGCTAACACCGAGCTAATGCTAACACGGAGCTAATGCTAACGCGGAGCTAACGCTAAAACCGAGCTAACGCTATGCTAACACGGAGCTAACGCTAACACGGCGCTAACGCTAATACAGCCACACACAGGCACAAAGACACAGACATACACACACAGGAATAAAGGTTCCAAAACGCGAAGGTGTGTGTGTGTGTGTCATGATGTATTACATTATCTTATAAAAGACCCATGGTGTGTGTATCTGTGTTAGCATTAGCTCCCTGTTAGCCACAAGCCAAACTTCATCAGTACAAACATTTCATGTTTCCATGGTTTCCTCCGACTTTCCGAACTCAAACCAATCACGATTCGTGACATGCATGACGTCATATGCGTTCTTATCTCGTACTGCCGTAAGGCAGTTTCTCGCGATAGTTCTATCCATTGACGAGATTTGTAACACCGAGACGGACGACTGATCTTGCAAGTGCGGTTTTCAGCCAGTGGGGGGGGGTGAGCGCATTGGCCTAGACCCCATTCACTTCATAACAGGTCACTCAACCATCACAGTGACTCTGAGCCACAATAATTACAGCCCAATTCCTGCATAGTTCTGCTTTAAAGGGTTGACCGAGCTAGCCAGGAGTTGAACCTAGAATCTTCTGATCCGTAGTCAGACGCGTTATCCATTGCGCCACTAGCCCTCAGTGGCCCAGATTGTTGGATCACCTGAGTTGTCACAGAATAGAGGGTCAACAGTTGTCTATTATGCAGTAATGTCGAGGACGGCGGGAAGTAAAACAAACAGGCTGTGCAGAGTTGCCGTGACCTGGATTCGAACCAGGGTTGCTGCGGCCACAACGGAGAGTACTAACCACTATACGATCACGGCGACCAGGTTTATTGACTGTTTGAAGACCCAGTATATTTACCAGCTCCTGACTTCTGTTTTGGCTCCTATATATTAAGTTCATGTGACTTTGCTGGCTTCCTGTGGCCACAACTATGCCACTATTTGCTTTGCTTGCTTATTTTGATTTACATCGTAAAGGGTTTGAGATTTCTATTTGATGAAGTTATGGATAGACATGTGACCAGTTAAAGGGTTATCCGAGCTAGCCAGGAGTCGAACCGAGATTCGTAGTCAGACGCGTTATCCATTGCGCCACTAGCCCTCAGTGGCCCAGGTTGCTGGATCACCTGAGTTGTCACAGAATAGAGGGTCAACAGTTGTATACTATGCAGCGATGTCGAGGACGGCGGGAAGTAAAACAACCTGTCTGTGCAGAGTTGCCGTGACCCGGATTCGAACCGGGGTTGCTGCGGCCACAACGCAGAGTACTAACCACTATACGATCACGGCGACCAGGTTTATCAGCTGTTTGAAGACCCAGTATATTTACCAGCTCCTGACTTCTGTTTTATGTCCATGGGTGGCCCTCAGTGTTTTACAAATTCCTAAATATTAAGTTCATGTGACTTTGCTGGCTTCCTGTGGCCACAACTATGCCACTATTTGCTTTGCTTGCTTATTTTGATTTACATCGTAAAGGCTTTGAGATTTCTATTTGATTAAGTTATGGATAGACATGTGACCAGTTAAAGGACTGACCGAGCTAGCCAGGAGTCGAACCTAGAATCTTCTGATCCGTAGTCAGACGCGTTATCCATTGCGCCACTAGCCCTCAGTGGCCCAGATTGTTGGATCACCTGAGTTGTCACAGCATAGAGGGTCAACAGTTGTCTATTATGCAGTAATGTCGAGGACGGCGGGAAGTAAAACAAACAGGCTGTGCAGAGTTGCCGTGACCCGGATTCGAACCGGGGTTGCTGCGGCCACAACGCAGAGTACTAACCACTATACGATCACGGCGACTAGGTTTAGAAACTGTTTGAAGACCCAGCATATTTACCAGCTCCTGACCTCTGTTTTGTCTCCATGGGCGGTCCCCAGTGTTTCTCAAACTCCGGTCATATCCTAAATTTTAAGTTCATGTGACTTTGTTGGCTTCCTGTGGCCACAACTATGCCACTTACTTTTGGTTAGGTGTTTTGATTTACATTGTGAAGGGGTAGCGATTTCTAATTGGTTAAGTTATTGACAGACATGTGACCAGTTAAAGGGTTGACCGAGCTAGCCAGGAGTCGAACCTAGAATCTTCTGATCCGTTACGCACAGTAACCTCACAGGCTTCATAGATGAACAGCTGCATGTCTCACTGAAGCGTTACCTGCAAACTCATGGTTCCAATAGCGTTCTTCAGGAGAGCTCCGGCATGGACCTGAGTCAACCCCTCTGTGGACACATCATTGATCCTGAGGATCCTGTCTCCTACCTAATGGGGACACAAAAACACAAACTATACAATACAATACAATACAATACAATACAATACCCTATATATGAACCCATTTAGCTCCCATATATTTCAGGGTGTTTGACTCCGTAACTTGATAATACAGTAGCATCAGCAACTGTTGCATTTATCTAAATAAATATACATCAGAGCTGAGATTGCATGAGGCTTTAACCCTGTCAAACCTTACTCTAACCTGGCTTCACTTGACTTGATCATAATTCTATACATGTAGTACACACAGTAGCTACACAGAGGCACATATAGATAGAGGGCACTCCCCACCTGTAATTGCTGGGTTTTGGCAGCCAGTCCACTGGTATCCATGGTAGCAATAAAAAGAGGTATGTTGCCATGGGGACTGCCCACTCCACCTGCTACACTGATGCCCAGGGTGTCACATGGACCCTGTGGTGATAACACACACACATTAAGGACCCTGTTGGACCAATACCACTGAAGAACATGGGACCCACATACACATATATTATCATGCAATACCTTTTGTATTATGACTTTTCTGACATCGGGTAAGTCTTGAAATGCTGTTGGAGGAGAGCGGCATATGTACACAAATTCATCTTTCAGGTGGTAACAACATTTTCCACTCAAAGAACTGTTAATTGTAAATATATATGTGTGTGTGTATGTGTGAAAGTGTGAAAGTCATGGATTTAATCTCAATAACATGCACAATGTATTCATCTTGCTTTCAGACAATCTCTTGAACATGAAGGGCCACTCACCACTTCCTGTTTTGTTGTCTGCCTCCCTCTGGTGACCGAGGGAAGCATCACATCCACTTGAGGGGGTCAGGGTGGAACAGTCAGAGTCTTCGCTCTGGATAAAACACAACTTAAAGTACTCCTAGGTTCACAAAGCACTATTGTTAAAATTGTGCATTACAGCAATCGTTGAACTGCAGAGTATATTCAAATGAGTGAGTTTATTAAAGAGAGCCTGGACTTAAATAGGTACATGCCAAATCCACCACTGATAACTTCCCTGTCACTGACTTGACAAAGACAAACCAAAAGAAAATGTTTACCTGGCTCCGCTTTGAGTACTGCACACCAGCTTTAAAACGAGCCACCTCCAGGTGCAACTCTCCACCGCAACTCTGAGAGAAAGATGACACATCGCATGGAAGATGATAAATCCATCACATTTATAACCCACTTGTAATTCAGTCATAACCTTTTTGCATAGTGTACGTGTGAATGTGTCAGACCTGTAGAAGCTGCTGTGCATGTTCCTGTGACGCTGCACGGACATCCTCTCCGTTGATTGACAGAATCTGGTCACCTAGCAACAACCTGCCATCTGAATCTGCTACACCTCCTCTGATGATATCTGACACAAAGATGCCCGTGTCATTGCTGTCGGAAGAAAACACAGGTCAAAAACTGTGTCTGTCCCACGCTCATAAAATAAATTATGTGAGCTGTAAGCCCGCTGCTTTGCATAATGTCACACATGTTTGTGCAGACATATAAAAAGCTGCATGAAAATCTGCACCTTAACTCTTTGGAAATTACGTGTCCTCTGTGCAGTGTGGCAGCGACTGACCTGTCTGGGTGACCTTTATGCTAATTATTGGATGCTGTAAGCGTGTGTGATTTCATTACAGCATGTGTCACATATTTTCCACAATAATGATTGCTGCTGCTGCTGCACAGTTCCTGATCTCTAACTAGATACTGTAAGACTTCACAGCTTGAGTTTAACTTTACAGTACTATACTACAGAGTTTTCATTGTTATACATACCGTACAAAATAGTGAAAAGAATTGTTTTTTATCTTCAAGGGTCAATTAATAACAAAAAAAAGCAATAGGCTACTATATTCATCACAGTAAATGATACCAAGTTTGCTACATAAAACAAAGTGTGCTATTTTTGACCATTTGAAATGTGAAACACGGATATTTTCTATATTAGGAGGAAGGCTGTGGTTAACGTCACAGAGATGGAAATGTCAGTTCTGAAAAGGCCATAGTGAATCTAACTGCTGAGCTTTGCTTGTTTAAGAGGTTTATTAAGAGGTGTACACAAAATACACTTTGATTAACCTTTAAATCAACCATCTGACAGACGACAGGCACTGGTTCTTTTTCACTCTGAAGTCTAAAGTCCACTTGTTCTCGGGTTTGCTAAAAAATAATCTACCTGTAAAAACCTCCTTCTGAAAACTTGGGAGTTTAACTAATTTGCCAACTCATGTCAACTCACTGATGAAAAAGATTTTGATTGAATCTGGGGTCAGAAATGGGTCATGCAGTGGCTGAATGGTTTCCTTGTGTAGTGGAGTGCATTCAACAAATGCATGACCCACTTTATTTCTCACCCATCCCTCATCGTTGCAAGGTGAAAGAGTTGACAGGTGGTGTGTTTGAACTCACGTCTTATTCAAAATACAAGGCTGCCTAACGATGTCATCATCAGCCTCTTTCACAGGTTTGACTTACAGTTGCCAGGCATATTTTTGTTGATTTGAAGCTCCTGAAGCCAACCTGGATCCTGTTTTTCTGATCAGGCCTCTCAAACTGAAACCTCATACTATTACTGATTTATTCACATTTGTGTAATATTATAATTTGGCTTTGGTACATGTTGTTTTTGTACTACAACGTCCCATGTCTAATCTGACCTTTCTACATTTGGCCAGACATGTATATGTTTCTTATACAGTAACTTTGTCCTTTGCATTCTACATTACAACACTCAACATTGCATTCACATATGTTATGGTACAGTATATAATATGTCTATATCTAATTTATCTTAATATTTTAGATTCTGTTTCTATTTTTACTTTACTTCTTATTACATTTTGCATTGTGCTACCGTGTCTATTTGAATTCTGCCTTACTCTTATTTTATTTTATCCACAGAGCATCATGATTATACCTCTTGCCCACAGTGGACAGTCCCAGTCCCTCTGCGGGTCGATGTCTGAGTTCCACGCTGAAGACGTCCCACAGGTCCTCCTCCCTGTAGGCCTCCTGGTGCCTGAAGACACACAGGCGAACATGCTGGGTGGTGAGCCGCAGCACGCCAATAGCCTCGTCGTGAGTAGCCTGCCGCAGGTCTATACCGTTTACCTAGGAGGAGGAGAGAAATCACACACAGCAGAAAGAATTGACAAAGAGTGCTTTGTCATGATTAGTGGTTATCTACTGATGGCATCAACCTTGGGTCATTGATTTCTTTTGCAGCTCCCTGATTATCTGTGTGACTTGTCTTATGTGTGCAGATTTCATTGCAGCATTTTTATTGTATTATGATTGTTTTGCTTGACCCGCCACATATTTTTCCAGTTTAACATTAGTTGATACATTTTCAGAAATGTTGATACACATGTTCACACGTGTTGTCAATGTAAATAAAGAAAAAATAAATTAAACAACATTTACAATGTTTTATAATCATATTTGCTATGCATTCATTAAATCCTTGCTTAAAAATGTGATTGATGTGATGAAAAAATACACAAACAAATTGTTTTTATATTTTAGTTATGTTCCAACAATAATAGTTCTGTGTTGCTTTGTTGAAAAAAGAAAGAAAGAAAACAAGCCAGAAAAATACTATTACAGCTGCATTATGTTTTTATGGTATAGCCATAAAAAAATTGTATTTTCCCATAATACCTCTAATATCAGGTCTCCAGCCTGCAGCCTCCCATCTCTCTGTGCTGCTCCACCATCATTTACTTCATGGACCACTACTGCCCCCTGGTGGAAAAACCAGAAAACACTCATCTTTACAGACCTATAGTGCCACCAAGTTAAACCCAGTCAGCCTTGTTATGCCTCATATTTCAGAACAATCGGCTCTTAAAAACTTTTTATGAAGTGAACACAGAAAGGAAATACTGAAAATATGATAAATAATAAATGATCAATTGAATAAATAAATAAATAAGAGATAGATAAAATATGGAGTATGACTTTAGTTTAGCAAAATTTTTCATGAACAAAAACAGCAAATGTGCCCTTTAGCCTTAAATTAAATGTTAATGTGAAATGTCAGGTGGTTGATCATACCAGCAGAGTGTCGCATCCTCCTACAATGCTGAGGCCCAGGCCTACGTTTCCCTTTGAGATCTCCAGCATGGTTTCCCTGCCTGCTACAACTGGGCAGCTCAGGGGGTCTGAAGTTGTGGGTGCAGATCCCAGCCAATCAGACCGTGCTGTATTGAGGGTTGAAGAGTGGGTGGATGAAACAGGGAGGGTTTGGGAGGAAGCAGGAGTGATCGAGCAGGGATAGGAATGGGACGGAGGGAGAGGTAGAGTGGAAGAGGAGGAGAGGCGCCTGGAACAGCTGATGGAGAGCTTGACAGTGACCCGGTGTTTGAGGATCAAAGTGGACACCTGAATACAGAGACAACAGGTGAGTCAATAATCATTAAATCAGGCCCTTTAAGTGCATATTGTGTGTGTGTGTTGGAGTTTGTGTGTTTTGTACCTTTTCCACAGATAGACCAGCTACATGTTCATCACCCACTGCTATGATTCTGTCACCAGGCTTTATTCTGCCATCCTGCACACAGACAGAAACATTAATGAAATGTGGGAATTTAGAAGGACAAGAAGAAGTGAGATTACAATTCAAACAGACACCAAGTATAACTGGATAGTTACGTTGTGATTGTGTCTATTTTATGTCTCTTCATGCTCAATTACACTTCAACTACAGTACTTTTTGACTCCACTAGATTTTACAGATATAGTTGCTGATCATTTTCAAGATAGAGATATTTCATATAAAATATATGACCATTTTATAAACTATGATGTGCTGCTGTAAACTAAATGGCCCAAGAGTAAATAGCTCAGCTCTGCTTCACCTTAAATGGCTAAAATGTCCTTCTGTCACTTCTACTAGCACCATAAAACATGTGATGGCAAATACAAACCCTTAGTAGAAAGAGAGGAACAAGTGATAATGACATTGTTTAGAAAACATGTTGGATAGATAACAAAAACCGAATACCTATAAAAACAATATATTCCTGAAGACATAACAGATGGAGGTGATGCTTCAAATGATGCTAACCTTAAAAGCTGTGCCGTGCTGGGTCAGGGACTTGACCGTCACTCCATCTTTTGAGTCATCCTCCGCCAGGCAGAGGCCGAGACCTACACGATCCTAGAGGGAGACGCGGAAAAGAAAGCAGTCAACAAGCTGTAACGGTCACTTACTAAGAATTACTGAGGCTAACAGCAGCCTTATATAAAAGACTCGTGTTTGCTCTCATGTTGACAATGTGTTGGGAGGTTGTTGTATTTTCTCTAGTGTCAAGGCTGCTTTTTCTTTTGCTACGATAAGATTGTGTTACAACTCAACCAGTTTCCCCAAACTGTGCTTCTGGAGGTTAATGCCTAGATGTGCTGAAGGTATTGTACCTGAGGTAGGGTGATGTGGTGGATGTCTCTGGATAATCCTCCATGCTCTGCTGACTCTGTCTGAGAGTCGACTGTGTCCTCACACTCTGTTCTGGATCCCTGAGCCTTTTGACTCACAGCTGCTTTATTCCTAGGAAAACAAAGACCGACATCTGTCATAAACCGCCCCTGGTCAACACCTATACATGCCGTTTAGTTCAAAATTGGGGGTAAAGGCCAGAAAAAATCCCACTGCATATCACCTGATGAGAACGATCTTGACTCTACTAGATGGAGCGTTGTTAATGATGGTGGAGGCATTCTGGTGACTGCGCCCGTACAAGATCTGGCCGTTGATCTGAAGGAAAAAGAATGTTTTCTTTGTCACACCCATATCTACAGGAATCTACTTTTCTGCCATCTTCATCTTTCTCCCCCTCCCCCTCGATTTTCCTCCTCATCTCTATTTCCCGGTTGCTCATTGCCAGAATCCAGCTCAGAACCAACCATTCTTCAAATGGTAATTTGTCTGATAAATCTACTGTGCAGATACTCAATGCTCTTTACTCATCCATGCCTTCTACCCACCACCCACTGCTCTCCTTTTGCTGCTCTCAATTTTGACTCTGGTATTTTGTCTCTCCCCAGGACTCCAACCTTTATTGCCCCCTCTTTCACTGCTCCCATTCACTCTCCTCCTTACCTCCAGTAGCTCATCTCCAACCTGTATCCTCCCATCCAACCCAGCGGGGCCTTGAGGGTCTATATCCGCTACGTAGACACTCATTCGGGCCCTAGAGCCGTCCTTGTCCCCTGAGAGACTGATTCCCAGCCCGTGAGCCGCGGGATTCTTCTCCAGCTCAATCATATGGAGCTTCCCAGACAGGCTGCCATAGCGCTGAAGCATCTTTTCTAGGAGAGGAACAAACAAGAGGTTGTTAGGGAAAGGATGTGATGGGTGAGCCAAAAAAAGCATGGCATGCTACATGTAATGACTGACACTTCATGTGGAGAGGAAGCATTATACACTAGTGGAGCTTGTGTGTGTGTGTGTGTGTGTGTGTGTGTGTGTGGTGTGTTGCAGCAATTTGTCTAGAAGGGATGATGTCAGTCACGTTGGAGGAGAGGATGAAGAATGTCTGTGTTTCTCTATATTGCATATACAGTATATAATAAGACTATATAGTTTGCATGTGCATGTGTAAAGGCACATAAATATTTGAATGACTTTATGTGCAAACATGTCACAGAGACTTCCACAGAGTCCTTTAAAGACACCTTATGAAGATTTTGGCCACCAGTGAAGCTATCACTGTTTATAAAGTAGGGCCCTATTATATGTTCTACATTCCAGCCAATGGTTTCACTAACATGTACATCCACAAAGACAGTGAAGAAAAGGAAGATATACTGTAGATGCAAGTTTGAATTTTTTTTGGATTAATTGGTTTTGCAAATATCCTTAAAAGAGGAAAACAAAATGTGTTAACATTTGTTAGACCTCAAGGATACACACAACACATTTAAATGAGTAAAACTGGATACAAACAAAACTTTGTTTTTGAAAAAACTCCACAACACACTTGTCATTAGTGCAGTGAGCAAGAATGGGTAAAATTTGAAAAAACATTGTTTTTGTGCCACAGAAGAAACTGAAAGTCTCAGTTCTGATCTGGAAACTGTACTGTACAGGAAGAAAAAAAGTTTCATTGGCTTTTGTGTTCTTGGCCAATGGCGCGTGTACTTGAAGCCTGGGACTTCACATGTGAGTAGTATGGAAACAATCTGCTCATATGGTTCTCAGTGACTTTCAATGAATGGCCCTGGCCTGATTCTCATTGTATCACTGTTTTACTGTTCTTTCTGGCTCTGCTTAGCAATTGGTCTTTGTGGGCCACGGGGCATCATGTGGCCTGCACTGTGTGGCTGTGACTCCTACGTTGAAATCACCACACAGCTCCCGCTCCTGGGGGCGCTGGTGGATCCCACTGTGACGTCTCTATGATGCAGACTTACTCCTGCCAGTGTCTTCATCCTCCACTGCTGCTGCGATTGGTGCTGTTACAGTCATGGGGCTTCTCCGATTCTTTCTATCCGATGCTGGCGAAGGTACCTTGGGAGAAGTTTTGCATTATTGAACAGGCAGGGTTGGGGATGCCTCAGGGGTCCTTCAGGCATGAGTTGGACTACCCCTGAGGCTTGTTCAGTGTGCTTGATGTAGTAGTGGGAAAAACTGACGAACAGAATGAATTAATGAACACAGTTTTAATGTCAGCTAAAAATAACATGAAAGATGACCAGAATCATGCATTATTTTGCAACCAACTTACAAGTGCATTGAAAAAATAACTTCAAAAGAATGCACTGTCTATTTAGAGAGTTACGCATCTCCATCAAAGAGAAAAACAAAGGGCTTAAACAAACAAGGTAGCTGCAAGGGACTTTGAACTACAAGGGTTCTATCTACAAATATGCACGTTAATTAAAGTTTTTGGAAGTTGGCTTAGTGCAAATGCTAATGCACAGCTGCTTTTTTATCCTGCACACCCATGATAACACACATACTGTACATGCACAAACAACAATGTACCAACCTTAAAGGGAGTGGGAGTGAAGGGGTTTGTAGGGGAGAGACTAAGGAAGAGACCACTGAGAGGCTCTGCTTCCTACGATCATGAGGGGAAACAGATATAGTCCTACATGCATCATCACCAAAACACAACATCTAGCTCTCAAGAAAAAAAAAAACCCTTTAAAGCTTCTTCATTCTTTTTGGAAAACCACGTAGGCGTTAGTGACTCAACACTATATATATATAATGTATTGTGTATAATATAGTGTTCTCTGTACACTATAGCCACACACAGTCAGACATCAGCAACTGTGTAGGAACAGAAACAGAGAAGAAAAATAACTCCACAAGTTGTCATGTGTTCCAGTGACGTGTGGGGTGCAGGTCACGACAAAAAACTAGCTACTGCTCTCTGACTCTGTGGGACCGTGTGCAGTTTAAATTCAAGTGTATATTTATCTGTAAAAGAGAAATCGTGAGAAAGTATCAATAGATCAAGGCTGGTGAAAGTCTCCAGTCGAGGAGTGTTACCTTGCTGCTGTGTGAGTTGGACTGTGGTGTTGGAGTCAGTCTTTCATGGTTGGTGAGCATCAGGGACTGTGGGCAGAGCATAAAATGCAGAGTAGGCAGATAAATATTATCTAGTATATGACTGCAAAACGTGGATGCTTCAAAACGCTGCATTTTCCCTCTGATAAGTCATGTGATGCCAGATAAAGTTTCAGACAAAGATAATTTTGTTCAGTCTGCTCCGTGTCCAGAGGATATCATATTGTAATGCAACAAACTCCCACGCACAGCACTGCTGAAACTTCTGATGGAGTTGTCCAAGAGAATTTACACTGTACCGTCTCTTTGCAGATGCTGAGCATTGAGATTCAATGTGAAAAAAATCCCAGAGCCCCATGAGACTCAAATGCTACACAATGTAATGTCTGCATAAAGTACCTGCACGTACACTGCAGAATGCATCCTACGCCAGTAGAGATGTGCTTTTTTTGGGGGGGACTATTTTCTAATACAATAATACCTGAGGTCTGTTCTGTCCAGATTGGACCAGGAAGTCCACAGAGTCTCCAGCCCTGCGGATGGCCTCCACTGCCTGCTCGTGGCTCGCGTCTCTTAAGTCCACACCACAAACCTTTGCCAAGTCATTACACACAGGAGACATTGGACAAAACAAATCAATATGAGTCTAATCAGCTTCTGTGATAAAATCTTCCATGTTTTTGGAGAATTAAATAAAATACTGAAATAAAATATTTGTTTCCTTTGTCTAATCGAGTAAAAATGACTTTTAAAAAAGTGAAGGAACTGCAATGAAATGTCAAATCTGTACATATAGAACACGGTTAGAAATAAGACTTTGTTATGGTAAAGGTAAAGTCCCCACTGATTAATGGTCAAATAATGTGTGTGTGATTTTGAATTATGCTTGCACACGTGTGATGTGTGATACACACAGCATATAACACTGTGGATAATCATTTGTTTTCCTTTTTCAAATATTTTCATATTCTATATTGTCCAGTTTTTTTTTTCACTTTGTATGCTTGCCTTAAGCCATGCACACTCACATTCTTGTTGTGTTTATTTTACTTCTTTGTCAGACTTGCAAAATTCTCTGTGAGTAGCATGTGGAGGCTACTACTGCATTTCATTCTGCAATCCTGTCTTGTATAATGACAAGCTGAACCTTGAACCTTAGACTTATTGTAGATAATGAATTGGAGTGAATAACATTTTCTGGTTATTTAGAAAATAGAGCTGTTCATTATCATTATCGTATTATCATCAAATCGTCGTCTTTCAATACAAGAGGACAATACCAGATAACAGCACAGGCGCTCAGTGTGTGTATGCGTGCTCGTGCAGTAAACAGACACAATCCCCTTTTTGCTTCAAGGCACTTACAGTATACACACAGACACACACACACTTGTCTCCTGTAATTTCCAATAAGTGTGTCTCTTTCCTTCTCTCTGCAACACACAATCACAGTTGGGGCCAAAAACACACACACACACACACACACACCTCCAGTATCCTGTCTCCAGTCCGGAGGGTGCCATTATGTGCTGCCGGGCTGTCGGGGCTGATGTGCTTGATGAAGACTCCCCTCATCATCTCTCCACTGCTCAGCCTTCGTCCCATGCCTCTGCCTCCCATTATGCTGATACCTAGGGACTGGCCTGGTGCTCGAGTCAGCCGCACACTGAAAACACAAAGCAGGATACAAGGAACATCCACACATATTGTAGAGCTGAAAATCCTTCTTATGCTGCTGATGAATTCAAGGATTCTGTATGCCTGATGAGGACCTACTTGGTCTGAAACATTACTGCAAAAAATGCACAAGAAGCAGAATTAATCCAATAGGTTTGCTTTTTTTTTGTTCTCATTCTCCCTCTATCCGCTGCTTAGGACTGCGGATAGAGTTTAAGAGATTAAGTCAAAACAATAGAATATTATACCTGCCAGGGAGAGACACATGCAGCGCAGCTTAAGTGATTTATCCAAGCAGGATGCGGTCATAAATGTGTTAAATACAGGTTGGGGAAGTTGTCACTTTTTTTCTAGGCTTAAGAAATATGAGCTGGTTGCATGTGTGCTGCACTGCTCTGCCCCTGCTGTGAACATAACCCAAACACACTGGGATTTTGCTAAGCCTTCTCTGGCACAGGGAGGATAAAGGGCATCATGGGCAGAGTTTTGAAAAGAGGCTGGAAATGCAAAATCTGAATACAATCTAAGACATTGTTCCTGGCTACTGCTGCTGATTCACTAACCTTCTAGGCTGTTCCCAGGACATGGTGGTATGAGGATACAGCTCGCCATCACCCTCCTCTTTACCATCCACCTTTATCTCCACCTCCAGCTTGGGCACTTTCCCATCTGCTCTAATCGAGTCCTTTTTCTCCTCCATGGTGTTTGCATCTTCCTTTCCCGCTACTTTATTCATGTGAGGTAGAAATTTTGGAACCTGCCAGCTGATGGTGAATGAGCGTGCAAGCAGAAATAAAATGGCATTAATATATGACGTTGGATGGAAATCCGATACCTCAATTATCTAAGCTCTACATTCATTTTTTTCCCCTCCAGAACAGTCAAGTCTCTGAAGATACATTTTACATGACAGTCTTATTAAAAACAGGCATTAGGTTATATTTACTGCTCAAATAATAATCTCTGCAGAGCTGATGCAGTTAGCTAACATCCTTTTGTTTCCAGCTGGTAATGTGTGGATTTGCTGCTTATCTCTATTTTGTGTCAATGTAAACTGAATGTCTTTGTGCTTTTGACTGTTGGTTGGTCAAAACAAAACATCCAAAGCAGTCAGCACCAGCTCTGGAGAATTGTGACAAATATTTTTCTTCCACAATTTTAAATGGTAAATGAATCCAAAGTGAAAATAATCGTTATTCCTCACAGCCCTCAATTTGTGAGTAAAATAGCCTTAGAATACTGTAGATCACATCAACAGACCTCCTGTAGATAACAAGGTATGCTGGTGCTCTTTGTTATTTTTTCAGGCCCTGACACACTGTGACACGTCGCAAATAGCGAGTTACACTAGTGGGCCTTGAGAAGATACACTGCTTTTGGTGCAAATTGCCCTGAAAATACACATTTTCTGCCAGGGAGGTTGCAGTGAGGTAGTTTCTTTTTGTGTGTGTGTGTGTGTGTGTGTATATATATATATATATATAGTGTGTCTGTGTATATATGCTGTATGTGCGTGTGTGTAGGTGTGGAAGAAAGGGGCTGAGAAGAGGAGAATTTTTCATGAATATGTTTAACGGCAGAGGCCTGTAATAAGCCCATGGAGGTGAGTGATAGTGGTGCTATCTGCGCAGCAGGAGCCTATAGCCAGTTAAGTTACAGAAGAGGGCAGAACAAATGGTTCCACCAGGGCTGAAAGAGAGCGTCCAGGAGAGAGGGATAGGACCCAGGCAGGGAGGAGAGGCAAAATGAGGTAAAGAGAAAACGGCCTGAGCAAGATGACTGACGGAGACAGAGATGAGAGACAGATGTAGACACAAAGAGTCAAGAGAGGAGTCTCGCAGAGAAAGAGACAAAGACAATGCATTGAAAGATAAGAGTGAAGAAAAGGCTGCAGAGAGAAATGGGAGTGAGGGAGGGTGGAGAAAGGCAGAGATACGAAGATGGAGCGAAGGCAGGGACAGACAGAAGCGAAACAATTCATTTTCGCTGACAGTCAGCACTGAGATCCATAAGTGAACAGCTAAATATAACTCAGAGATTCAACATTCAGAGAAGCTTTCGCCTTTCACTACAGAGAAGAATGGAGCGGAGAAAATACGGACTGGAAGAGACGAACACTGAGCTGGTTGCAAAATGAAACACATTGTTTCCCCATGGATACGGTTCATTAAAGTATCAGATAATAACTCAGATCATTAGTGCGACTTCATCTGCAGAAATATGTGATGTGTTACAGTAATAATATCCTGGATGCTATAAAAATCAAAAGCCTAGGTACATTAAAGAGCTCAGAATGTAAAGCTTCATAGTCCAGTTCTATGGCACATACATATCAACATGTAATAAAACCAGAGCCTTGAAGTCTAATAAACCCAGAGGCAGGTTTATCTTGCACTCTGAGCCTGTGTGGGGATTAGGTGACCATAAATAATGGGCTGATAACTCTGGGTCTTACATCTTACATTACCTTGAGTCTGGGGCTGCGGTGATGGTGGGGACTCCGGCTGGGCCTTTGAATGGGGTTTTGAATGAAGCAGAGGCTCGAACTGTGGTCGCTGGATCTGGAGCTGCAGATTTATATTTGACTGAGGCAGATGGTTTGAGAGCGGACGGAGCTGGAGTCAGACCCGGAGCTCTGATCGGACCTGGGGATCTGGCTGCAGGTTCTGGAGAAGTTGTTGGTGGGGTGGGTGAGGAAGAGGCGCTGTCTGCTGAGATGGACGCCAGAGGGGGCAAATACAGACGAGTACGGTGCTCGTCCACCTGATGGGCTGGGACGTAGGTTATACTGAGGGTAGGGGCGAGCGTGGGCAAAGAAATGTGGAGGGAGGGGTGAAAAGATTAGAAATATTATTGAGATTTAAGTTTTCTCATTGATGCGTTTTCACAATGGCACAGTCATTCCACTTTCAGCACTAAGCAATGAACAATAAGATGAAGCAACCAAATGACATGGCACTTAGTGAATGGTTTCTATAGAGAATAATGAAATATTATGGTTTAAAGGAATAGCCTGACATTTTGCTAAACACTTTTTCTTATCAAGAGTTAGAATTTCTTGACCGGGCACTGTGACTACTTGTTGTGACTATGAGGCTGTGTGAGAGTGGTACAGTATACTCCAAGTCTTGGTAAGAAAGCAGGTAAGTGGATTTCCCAGAGAGCTAAACTGTTGCTTTAAGCCCTGTCTGTTCATCTGTTTGTTAGTCAAGCTTAGGCTAACTTCATGTACTGTAGTAAGACCTGTCAATCAGGCCATTTGATGTTGGTAACAATCTGGATTTAATTACACCATTAAACAGTCCTTCACTATAATGACCATGTACAGTACCGCTGAACAGCTGAGAGGAAATCTGGATCCCTGAAGTGATGTTTAATTATGCTCACGAGTTGAAAAATCATTAGTAATTGCTTAGCAACAAACAATCAATTTGTTTATTAGTTCACTGAGGCTGCTGTCTTACATTTCACATGATTGTTTTAAGCGCTCTAAAATTACAGATGTGCCCCACGTCGTGACTGAATGTGTATTTTAAAGTCACTACAATTGATGCATTTCTGAATCAAGACATTTCTATTCTCTAAAGAGCTCCTGAAAATTTGAAATGAAAAAAAAAAAAGTGTTTGGAATAAGCCCCTCATCTAAGTTATGGATGTCATTTAACTTAAGTGTCAAGGACATCATTAAAGGCCGCCCCCTCCCACTTCCATTCTTGTGTGAAGCTACCAGTAGACATGCTGTTTGAATCCGGTGAAAGAGCCAATTTCTCTGTTCCACTCATGGTGGCAGATTGAATATGGAGGTCCTCCATGCTAAGCTGTTGTGACTGAGCCATGTGGACAGCCTGTCTTGTCTCAACAGAGGCAGTTTGATAGTGACAAGCCCTCACCCCACTATGTCTGTCTTATTCGGAGGCTGCCAAAGCAACTCATCTGCCTCCACTCTCTGTTAGTTTGTCTGCAGTGCTGTCAGGAGGACGCAGTGTGAGCGGCTGAGCATTTTGCCTGCGTGTGTACTGTGTGTGTGTGTGTGTGCGAATGTGATAGGGAGTGTGTGTGTATGAGTGTTCATCTGTGTGTGTATTGTGTGTACATCTATGAGAGGCTCTTTAAAACTCTCTTTTATTCAGAAGCGTACTGTTCAAGGTGAGATGAGTGATGAATTATTCAGAGATATTTCCCATAGCCGGAAAAAGGTGTTTTTGGAGGTTAGACCATTGAAAGTCTGTGTGTGTGTGTGTGTACGAGTGTTTGCGCATGCATGTGTGTGTGCCTGTAAGAGCAAGAGAGAGATGGGGGCGGGGTGGGTGGTGGTGGTGGTGGGGCGACTGAAAGAGGCTGAAAAGAGAGTGAGTGGGTGTTTTGCAAGGCAGCAGGGTGGTGGAGGTGGGGCACAGCTCCAGTCAGCCAAACAAGCATTGTCAATGTGCAGCCATAACTGCTGATGTTAGAACAAGTAATAATTTACCCAATTTCCCCTCAGGCAATCTTTAAAATTTCATCATCTAATCTAATTTAACACGACTGTGGCGCCTCAGTCAACTATGACTGCGGCGTCAAAAAACAAGGTGGTAATGGGCATCCAAAGTGAGACAAGATCATTCATAGGTGATGATGCAGTGAAAGTCATGTTTCGTGACTGCGGACGGCACATGCTTATAATTATGGGTGGACATATACTCACTCATTCGAGTCACACAGACCGTCAAGATCTGCATGGGTAGATCTAGAAAATGTGAGCAGTATTCAATTACTTTTTTTTCCACAGTGGTTGATTGTTCTCTGCATTCCCAAAGGAGCTTTCTACATTCTCTCTCAACTACTCAGTCTGCCTTTCTCTCTCTGAAGCAAAGACGTGTTTGAACTATGACATGAGGGAAAGTGTATATGAATGTAATATAAATAACAATGCGAAAGAACTGACTGGAATTTTTGTTTTGTATATCTACAACACACACACACACATCCTCTTTAAATGCTGAGATCAATGCAGGGAGTTGTTTTTGTTTCATAACTTTAGGTTTCTCAAAATGTATCTGTCCATGAAACCCATTTTCCAGATGCAGATGTTTTATACAACCCAAGAATTTATAAATCAAGATAATGATTGTATGTAGCATTTAGGAATCACAACATCAGCGACATTATAATTATAAACTGATGTTTGTGAGACAGCGACAGCACTTTAAAGGTACAGCACTTAAGTAGTTGTATACAAGTACTTTACATACATATAAAAGGACAATTTCACACGTATGTTATTATCTTATTGAAAATGGATCTTTAAAATTCAAGCCATCTGCCTCTAGTGATGCAGCACATCTGTGGCACAGCTGGAAATGAGTGTTAAAACCCTACTATTACTTGTGAGTGCGTAACAGGTTGGTATTACGAACCATGGCCAATCTAAACTGTTCTTTCAGCTTCTTTTGAAAGCAGTTAACTCCCTGTGATGGCTTATTGATAGCTTTTTAAATATTGCATCAAGACTGGCTTCTCCAAAGAGGAAACTTTGTCACAAATAAATGCAGGGCACTAAATATGAAATATAGGGGTATATAAACAGGCCAGATTATGAATGGATGACTTTGAATTAATAATTTTGGAAACTACTTCATTTTTGTGTGTAGTGGCGTAGATTTCTTTGTAAGCCATTTTTGTTTGCTTAGCTTAAGCAATTAAAGAGACATTCAATTAAACAAGTCATACCTGATTAGACTCTTCCTAAGGAGTGTGTGAATGCGTACAGAGTGTGATTGAGTTCACCTCCCCGCTCATCCATTTAGTTCAGTGACAGACTGGGCCATAGGGCAATATGGGCAAATGCAACAACGGCCACGTTATGATGCGGCCGCAAGCTGGCTGCCTGAATACGCGACCGAGGAGGCTGCATGAAGATGCAAAAAAAAGGCGGTCAGGGCCAGCTGGTTTACGGCCAGCCAACTCTAAAAGACTGAAGACACAATAATGTAGGGAATCAGGAGTAGTGTGTAGTTCACCTGGTAGGGCAGCTCCCCCTATAATCAAAAACTTTGTCCCAGTCTGGGTTCAATTCTTCCTATTAGTATGCAATTTTGGTTGTCAATGCATTTACTTTTCTCATCATCATTATGATCACTGCTATATATATATATATAAAGTGTGTGTAGCCTCTCTCTGTCAAAATTTTTTGGTGCCAGTCCGTCACTGATTTATTCATATGACACATGTACTGTATCATTCTTATCAATTATGCAATTTGATCATGTAAATCCAACTCTGACCATTGCAGAGAGGATACCGTAGTAACATCACATCTAAAAGTGTCACTACGTACAATAAAAAACTTTCTTTAAAATATGAGTTGAACGTTTTTTTTGTGCTGAAACCAAACCTGCCACATTAAGAAATACTTGAACATTTAGTGCTATATCTGTTCTGTGTGATGATGAGCATCAGAGCCAAAGGTCTTCAGCAATTAAACTGTGAAGTTCCAAGTGGCACTTGAGCGACAATAAAGAGGATGACGCACACAGTGGTGCACATCCAGCCACATGGGGCGTATGGATATGGATTCTTACTGAGGATCACTGCGAACAGGAGATCCAGAGGGAGTTCAATGATGCAGAGTGAGAAAACTTCAAAAAGGACCATGTTCATATTTCAGTGCAGAACGAGACCGTTCCATGTTTTGTAATGGTGTTGGACTGTGAATGGCTCCTCACCTCATTTCTGGCCCTATGACAGAGTGTCTGCGGAGCAAGGCCCTGGCCTTGGCGTTGGTCAGGTTGGAGGTAGGTTCTCCATTGATGGCCAAGATGGCGTCCCCCACCCCCAGCCTGCCATCCTGGCTAACAGAGCCCCCCTGGACCACACTGCGCACCAGCATGCCTGAGCCGTCCTTGATTGCACTCACCGACATCCCTGCCAACACGCATACACACACACACACACGCACAGACACACACATAAGCACAGGTGAGTGGAGGGTTGGCTAAGGCTGCTTTGAATTCATGCCAGACAGACACACAGTCGCCCCAAACAAACACCTGACAGTGGCATAATCAGCATAATCAAGACAGACACTAGGCAGATTATCACACAAACATGGCTACACATGCTTGACATTTGCACAGCATCATCCCTCACAGTCACACTCACATTACGTGCACGGACACACACACACACACACACTCACACCCACACAGGGCATAGGGCACAGGTGACTGGAAGGGTAACACATGCCAGTCGTACAAACACCTAAGTTTGGCATTATCAAATTGGACGCTAGGCCGATTACACAAACACTTCATTAACGCAAACAGGCAGTGGCAGGTAGATCAGGCATCACACGTGCTCCTCATGCACACACATACACACACTGCAGAGAGGGAAGGCTAGAGAGTGTGTGTGAGTGTGTGAGTGTGTGCGTGTGTGTGGTTTGGCCTACAGCGCCTGCGCACAACGTTTCTATTTCAACTACGCACATCCACAACACTATGGTCGTTCATAATTTGAAGTTGGTCAAAGAAATGACTTTGTGCTTATTCTTGATCAAATAAATAGTTTATTGTTTTTTGGTATTACATTCAAATTACAATACAATCATAGTGCCTGGAATACAATCAACTGGAGACACAGCTACTGACGCTGACAGGACAAACAGAAGACACACAGTTCAAAAACATGAGAGGATTATGTTGAATGTCTCATTCAAATCAATCCAAATGTGCTGAATTACTAGGACACAACATGAAAATACATTCTTCTATAACAAACTATGTTGCAAAAATGTTAATGATAATTTGTGGAGAAATCCCACATCTATATGAAAATCAATTTGTTTTGACCTCAACAAAACATCATTTGGATACTATAAACTTTAAGTGCAACAGTTTCACACCATTCAAGAACATACAAAGACTTCTAATTAGGCTGTTTATATTCATGGTGTTAGATGAGCAAGGCAAGAAAAAAGAACTCATATAAGTCTATCAAACCTTCCTTTCCTTTGACAACCTGCTCTGAAAGCCATACTTCATCATTGTAGTGCATACCAACCTTTCACTGTAAATACAGTACATGTCTCATCTCCAAAACTGGGCATTAAGTTATGTAATGGATAGAAATGTACATGGCACCTAATCATTGGAAGAAGGTAAAGTAGTACAAATTAATCTTGTACTACAATACAATTGCTCATTAAAAAAAAATCCCCAATATTCAAGCCTTACAGATATACGTGGATGGTAACTCTGCCCATGTTGAAGCATTTGCTTCAAATATATTTAAAATGAATAAAACCAAAATCATAGAAAATCTGTAAACCCTCCACATTTGGATTTCCAGAAAACTAGGCTATGTTAACACCTCAGCAATACAAGCTACAACATGTTAAACAGATGAAAACCAAAGAATGCAGTGACACAGGCTTTTGCTTATGACCTTGATTTCCTCTACCTATAAAAATAAACATAATTTCAAACATTCACACACCTGCACAGACAGTCATACACACACACACACACACACACATACACACACACAAGCAGTGTGATGCCTTATTGGAGCATGTTTCCGCAATGTAAATGAATTTGTTTCCGTATGTTTTGCATAGAGCCCTTAGATGAAAGTGCAAGAGTGCTCTCAGCTACACCTTGTTGTTTGCTCCCTAAACACTGGACTTAGTCATGGAGCAATAAAGACCGAGCGTGTTGTCAACACTGGAGCATTAGATCAACATTCAAATTTAATGCTCCTGGGTTTCACTCGTACTTATGTCATTTTACATTATTTTGAACGTTGACACACTCCAATACTACTCTCTTTCTGACTAGACAACAAACACAGTGATTATCTGGCCTCTCAGGTACGAGGAGGACACCACTTCACCACTCTTCTTCAGGGCAGTCGTCATCACCGCCGCTTATTAGCGTCATCATTGCCATGCCAGTGACGTACACACACCAAGAAATCATCACCATGAGAAAGACGGAGAACATACCAAGGCTACGGTTGCCCCGGACAACAGTGATTGTCCTCTCAAAGCTGGTACGGGGAGGCGGAGGTGGAGGCGGGACTTGCTGTCTATCGTCGTCCTCCATGATGATGAAGCGGTTACGCAGCTGGTTTTCCTAAGAGAGAGACAATAGAGGGAGCGAGTGAGCACAAGCGTAAAGGTGGTGCAAGGAATACACCCAAACAGTAAAAGCTTCAAAGAGGCACAGTGGAGTTGTTGTTCCGCAGACATAACGCTGAGCACGTTCACCATCTTATTTTAGCATGCTAATATGCTAATGTATCAGTAAACATTACTGTAAGTAAGGATGACACATGCTGTAGAACTTTTGCAGGTATCTGGTCAGAAACCAAAGTACCGTACTGGACAAACATAACCTTGATGGCGCTACTAGTAGAGCCAAGAGATTTAATATTGTAATTTATCCTCAGAGGATGACAAATGTTTGTACCAAATCCAGTGGCAATCTATTGAGTAGATGTTACGATTTGAGTGAGTAAGGGAGAACTCTGACACACTTGAGATGCTGGAGGAAAAAAACATGGGGGCTTATTATCTAGGGAACAAAAAGATCCTCAGAAAGGTGATATTTCATGTTGAGTCTGAGCCTCAAATATTAAACTCAAGGTGGCACTGGAAGAAAAATCTGAGGATCCCCAAAGTCAGTAGGAGTCATCCTTTGTTGACCACGGATGTTTAACAAAATTTATGGTCAATTCATTCACTGTGGAGATATTTCAGCCTGGGCCAGATAATGCACTCACCAACCCACTGACTGACACTGCCCTCCAAAGAGATGCTACAATTAGTAAAAAGTCAAGGGTGGTGTCTGGTAAACAAAATAAATAGGTATAGGAGCAGCAATAATGGTGGACAACTGCAGATTTCCCACATCATAAGCTTTGGCGCACATGACAGAAGTAATAAACTTTTAAAAACTATCTGTATAAGAACGAAAAAAAAAAATCAAACAACGATTAACTCCCAGGATGAAGACCTCTGGAATAATTCTGAGATGTAAAACATGCAGGAGGGTAGACTTCTTTGGTCCCCTCGGGCACTTCACAAAGAAGAAGGGCAACAAGGAAATCTTCTTTGAACCTTCACAGAAAGTACAAGCAGCTCTGAATTTCTGAAGCTACCTTTGCAACAAGCCTGTCTTTGATGAGAACACTCTGACACTTGCTGCTCTGAGTCTGTATGTGCATGTGTGTGCATTTGTGTGTGTGTGTGTATGAGAGGAAGTGGGGGGAAAATTGAATGTCCTTGTGTTAGACCAGGTGCAGTGTCGTGAACAGTAAGCACTTTTCATTGAGAGGCAATTGTTGGTAATTAAGCAAAACCAAGTACAAAAGGCTGCCTCAATGGGATTGAGTTGAGGCCACAATGGAGGAACAAGTCTTTGACACTGAGCACTTTCTCTATACCTGACCCAGTGATACTGATACAGCCGGCGGCTCTAAGCTCCCCATTATAGAACGTGAACAGAGAGAACACACACCGTCCTGGTAATCTCCTTTGAAGCAGCTAAAATGGCTACCCACAGAATCTCGGGTTTGCATGGTAATGAGCAATGGACTTCAAGATTCAAAGTGTCACTGCAAAGATATTGCCTGCTGAGCCTTGAGCATCAAAATTATATTGATATTGATTGAAAGGTTTATGGACCAAATTACACATTTTAAACCTATACATTTGGACAATTATGACATTTCTTTGGATCTATATTCTGCACACAGTAAACACAGTAAAAAAACAAAAGCCTGTTGCCAGTTATAGCACAAATTCTTATGATGGTGTGGTTGTTAGGCCAAACATAAGACACAAATACTGCCTTAAACCACAGGAGGGTAAAGGGAACCATCCTCAAAAGCAAAAAATAAAAGAGAGCAGAAAGTAGGTCCAAAGAACTGACCAATGCCATTAATAGTATTTTGTGACTGGTGGAAATGTTGTGTTGTTGTGACATACCGTTGTTGTGTAATATGGCTGGATGAAGCTGTTGTCCTCAGAGTTGAAAGTGATGGTGCTAGCATCAGCTGCCTCAGCTAGCAGGCTGACCTGAGTATGGCTGTCAGTGTCATCGCAGGAAGCCCGCGTGCTCCTCTCTGAGATGGGCGTTAAGCCGCCGCACAGTTCCAGCTGAGGGAATAAAAAAAAGCGTATTAAAAAAAAGTTGAAATTAGCCTGGAAACAAAAAATCGAATATGTGCTTCGAAGTTGAGCAAATTTACACGGAAGCAAGCAGGCTAAGGAAGGTGACTGTAAATTAGACACCCTCTACTCTTTTCCCCCCTCTCTCTCCATCTGTACTGTGGTCGAGCATTGTGTTCATCCCTCAACTGCATTAAAAATTCAGACGGCCTGTAACTGGATTCTCTGTACCTTGTTACTAAGCCACAGTCCAAAACAAAAAGGAGAAGAAATACAGTGCTCCCAAGAAAAAAACAAAAAGAAACAGTCCACTGACACATTTATGTAAATGTGGAAATATTAATTGTGTTTTTATGGATTGCATACATGTTGTAGCCTATGATAATGACAGATGTGAATATGATAATAAATTGTACTGTGATGGAATAAATTTGTTAATGAGCATTTACCATTACTTTGTTTAATTGTCTAGATATGCCTAATTAGACACTATTGTCTGGTTATTTCATTGATACAAAATATTAATATGCACTCCATGTTATGCAGATTTTTTATGTCTCTGCTATTAAAGTAAATTTTACTAATGTGTCTAAAAACTAATTTTAAAACATGCTTCTTACTTGATGAAATCTTAGTTTGTCCTGGTAGTCTGTGAGCTGCAGTGTCCCCAGTATATATACAGACAGGGACCTTTATTTAATGTCATTCCCCATCTCTCCCCTCGAATCCCTCAGCTGACAGATATCAAATCAAATACTACTAATTTAATCATCTTCACATACTGGCAGGGGTTTGGCAACACCGATGTAGACAGGGCCATAGCCGGTGGATTTGAGGACGTGCACAGCATAATCCAGGCTGGAGCCTTCCAGGTCAGTTTCATTAACAAACATGAGTCGGTCACCAGGTAGCAGCCGACCATCTCTATCTGCTACAGCTCCAGGCACCAGGGACCGGATTACCAGAACGGTCTTAGTGGCATCTTCTGGATCCTATGGAGTTAGACATAAGATTGAAAAAGGAGGGTTTAGTTGGAAATTTTGTGAGAAGTTAGCTACATAAATTCAAACAAGAAATTATGCAGGTAAACATCAGGATAAAAGAGACTTATTAATAAGAAAGGAAAATGGACTGTGTGATCTCAAGAAGAGATCTATATAAACTATTTCTTTAAAAAAAAGTCTCTGCCAAACTCTGTGTTTTTAGTCTAAAATTTTAAACAGAAGCCTTCAGCACACAATTCAGTCAGTTTATCTTATGAATACTGTATGTAGAATACAAGACTTCTCCCCGTAGAATAAAGATGTCCACCTCTGTTCACCCCATCCAGCCCGACACTGATATTCTCTATACTGCAGCCTATTCCAGTCTGTTCTATTTGTAGAAAGGCTCAGGGGCATGTCTCTGACCTGGTAGTCCAGGATACTGAAGCCCAGTCCCGACTCGCCTTTCTCCAGCTCAACCACCTGAGCCTCCCTCTCCCACATGGCCAGAGGAGGTGACATGGGGGGCACGCCACGCTTGGTGATGTCCTCCGCCGTAGGACGAGGAATGACACAGCCCTGATCCAACTGGGATGCGCACAAAGGAGAGACAAGGCGCAGATGAGGAGATTGAAAAGCACAGAGCAGCATGTCATCTGCATCTCCCAATGTCATTTCACATTCATATATAAAACTTCTAATGTTGTTTATATTGTCTTGAGGAAAAGGATTTACACACTAAAACTTAATCCCCCCATTCATCCTTTCCTCAGTGTGTGCCTTCACCTTGTCGTTGAACTCAGCCAGCAGCTCTTTAAGGGTGAGATGGGTGTCATCCTCGTCTTCCTCGTCACTGTTGGGAAGTGAGGGGGGTACGATGCGAGAACAAACCAAGCACACATGCACCGGCAGCTCCTTAAGAATATTGACCACCTCTTTATGTGTCTCCCCAATGAGAGGGACCCCATTCACCTGCCAGGAAGATAAATTATACACATATTAATAAAGATATAGAAAAGAAAAGTGGCTGAGTCATGCTTGTAGAGATTAAACCCTGTGGTCTGGTTTTGGTGATTATTGTCTGTTTGTGTCTGGCTCAAATTGCCACTGTGTCTGTGTGTATATTGCACCCATGACTAAATCTACAACACAGTCTTTAAATATGACATTTTAATGATATTTCAGTTTCGGGAAATTGAGAAGCAATTAGTGGCCACAGTACATGAAGTCACAGCAAGAACAATCAAAGCTGAAAGCAGTATCTGAACTGAATGTGGCTCATTTAGAGTGGAGATGAACATGGGCCTCGCCAAACTGATGCCATCAAAGGGCTGAGCAGTAACACACATATTGGCTTGCACACTCCCAATGCAGTCAAGACACGAGCCGGTGTCTGTGTTCTGTATGACAAAGTTGAGCTACTGTAGATTGTCGAAGCTTTTATGAAACTGCTCATCATGATGAGTGATACGTGTGGGTGCGTGAACTTGCCCGGTGGAGGGGGAGGAGGGCAAGCTCTCCCCCTACAGTACAGGCACAAATGCACAGAGGCAGGCACACTCACACCCACCTTGTTATAGTTTTTTTTTGCTGCCTTAGGGGAAAAAGTTGCATCGTGCACTTGAAATTGTATGTGTTGAAAGGAGCCAAAACTATGCTATGTACTATTCCATACTGTACACCGTAAGTGAAAAAATGGATGTTTGTTGTCTTATAGTTCTTAATCGGATATACAAATAGATAATCAAAGTGCAATATGCCACCTACATCAGGCGGCGGCTCAGAGGGCATCGCAAAGAACAGGCTATTGCTGCTAACCACTTAAATGAAAGCTGGAAACATGAGAGTAACTATGGCACTGTGAACCAGAGATAATCCGTGAGGGAAGCTTTTCATTAGTCCTCCTTTTATATCCCCCAGATGTAGCAAAATAATCAGCCCCACACAGATCATATCTCCATTAGACAGATAAAGCATGAGAGGCAGAGGAGTTGGCTGACAGGATCAGCATCAGACGGTTACCTCCAATATCTGGTCTCCAGTGAGGATCCTGTCGCTTTGGCCAACCGGGCCCTCAGGTAAGATGGAGCACAGGTAATGATGTCCTGCCCGAGCCTCCAGACTGATGCCCAAACCACTTGTCTCGCTGAAACGCTCCAGCTGACACACCTAAAGGGGTGATGTGAAAGTTGAGTGATGTGGAACAAAGGAAGTGAAGCAAATGGTGTAGAGAGTATTTTATATATTATGAAGTGGGTGTTTCTTTCCTAAATGGGTATATACTGTGTATATACTGTGTATATACTGTATATATATATTCATTCATCATATCATATATATACATACACATATAGTATTTTTTACAATACTAATGTGTTTTGCCTCCATACTGGCAACAACTAGAGCTTGAGGTATGTTGTTTATGCGTCCGTCTGACTATATGGGCGTCTGTCCCATTCTCTGGGAGACATTATCTCAGTAACATTGTGACGCAACTTTATCAAATTTGGCACATGCATTCACTATGACCTAAGGATGAACTGATTGAATTTTGGTGGTCAAAGGTCAAGGTCACCATGCCCTTGCAAAATGCAGTTTGGGCCTTTTAAAGGCGATTTCTACAATTCCTTGAGGGAACCTCTTCAGATTTAGTAAAATCAAATGTCAAAAGTCAAGTTTAGTATGTGTGACCTCTCAGAACTCTTGTTAGCCATTACTCCACATGGCAATTATGACAACATTTCACGCAAATTATTAGTATTAATATTTTTTTATGATTCTGTATGAACAGGGATGTAATTTGAAACTTGTCTACAAACATTAGGTTTTAATTCTAGTTTCTATTTAATGATTATCTTCATTACATAGAAACATACAATAACTTCATATCTGGGTCCGACTGCATGCTGCCACCTCCTCCTCAGGTCCTCCTCCTCAGCTGGTGTCAACTTCACGCCTGAAGAACACATACAAAGACCATGGCCACATATCCCACACACAGATAATGCAACCAGTGTCAAACACACAATCTCATCCTTCATATTGTACCTTGCCTAAATTATTCAGTCAATAAAGAAGAGGTGATGAAAGCATCACCTCATCTGTGATCTGTTATACAGAGACAACAGCAGAATTATCCTCATGGCAGGCACACACAAACACTGCAGGCACCCAGGCATGCATATTCACACCCACCATCTTATGATTTTTTTTGGCAAACTAATGTTTTCTCGTTCATCTATTAAAGCCTTACAGCAATCAGGGTTTATTTGACTGTGCTCGCCAATCAAGCCCAAAAATCCTTCCCTAAATAAAGCCATATATGCAGGCGGGGTGAGAGACAAATCATCTGGAATGAGTTGAATGAGTTGGATAAACACATGACTGCACAACACTATAAATAGACTCCCATCAAAGAGCATGCTTCGCTGCCACATCGCTGCTCCCAGAGCCCAATTAGCATATCAGACTAAGTCCCATGATCCAGTTCCAGACTGCAGTGCAGTATGGGAAGGGGTGCTTACCGTTCCTGGAATCATGTTGGGGTCGTCTGCTGGCGTACGCTGCACGCCGGGAGATTTCACGCAGGGAGCAGATTCCTGAGAGACGGGGGAAACATATTTTAGCATACATGCAGGGATTCAAACACACTTGAGTTGAAAAGATGTGTGCATGTCCGCAGTTAGCTTTTGAGAGATAACAACCCGGCAGAGGTAGCAAATTGCATCAACAGCCCAAAGAAGCATCAAAATATGTTTAGTCCTAATTTGAGCAGATATTGGAAAGTGTCAGATTATATTTGTGCAAACAAATCAAATCAAGTCAACATTTGCTCAGTTACTTCAAAACCAATCCCCTCACGATACAACTCAGCTAAAATGTTTGCCTCTCTCAACACAAAGCACCTGTCTCTTGAATCTTGTTGAGGCCCACTCTGTAGGGATTGCCTTCATGGAAGCTGTGGGAGTGTCGGAGAGGCTGCAGGGGCGGCACTGGGGGCAGGATATGACTCAGACGGACGGCCTTCCTCAGCAACCTCAGTCTGACCAGAGGACCTGTCCTTCTCAGCACCTCCATGGCCCTCTGCTCACTGCAGCCCTGCAGGCTCACCCCATCCACCTGTGGGAGGGGAGCAAGGAGCAAAGAAAAGAGCTGGGATGAAGGTGAATGTACGATGCAGACAGAAGCGGACAGAAGGATGGTATGGAGGTACGACAAGTGAGGGTGAATTAAATGGGAAAACGCAAAAAGAAATCAATAGTAATCAAAAATAAAAACAGAGAGCGATGGAAAGAATAGGCAAAAGTGGGAGATGATGAAGAGATGGATGGAAGTAAAAGTAAAACTAGAACAATTCCCCTTCATCAGCTGAAAAATACCTTAATTGGTGTGTATGGGACTACTAAAAGTTGCAAACCGTGCAGATTTCAGGATGCTGAAATCGTTAAGGTTCAGCAGAGACTATGTTTGAGACAACAGGGTATTTGTCTTCAGGGAGCACAATAAAAAAGCTATCTGTTATGTTTTTAGTGGAACTCACGGATAGAATGATGTCTCCAATGTGGATGCGTCCATCTTGATCAACAGTGCTGCCTTTAACTATGCTCTTGACTATCACGCCGGCGCTGTAGACTGAGAAGGGCAAGATAAATTAAAGCAAAATTAGCATTGATTATGTAAATGTAGCTCTAAACTCAAACATCATCAATAATGACTTCCATTAAGGAGGTATTCTTTATAATTTTATTATTTCCTCAGTTTCCCTCCATCAACTTAGCTGGGAGTAATGATAATTGGCTCATTTGTCACAGAGTTACAAACTTAGGAGGTACTATTACCTGAGTTTAGGTCACCTATGTAGCTAGCGATGGTGAATCCCAGGCCCCGGCTGTTTTTAGTGAACTGCACACTGAACTCGTAGTCATCTTTCAGGTCATTGAGCTAGAAAAGGGCACAGATGGACAATCTTATGCTCATTTGGGTTTTAAAGAGTACTGTATTCATTCAGTGTCTCTGATTAGCCTATTATTTGATTTTGTACACATACACACACACACACACACACACACACACACACACACATGTGCATGCACACACCTTGCCATCCAAGCTTTCCTGGCTGAGGACAGGAGAGGAAAGGTGGTTGTCCTTGGTAACATCCCTGGCAATGAGCAGTTTCACCTTGCTACCAGCATTTCGCAGCACCTGGACCAGGTGGTCATTTGTGAAAGGGTGAGAAATGAGTGTGTGACAAAGAAAATAAATAAATAAATGATATGAAATGAAAAATATGTTAAAAGACAGCTGCCCTGGAAGGACAGTGTGGCATAAAGTAGAAAAAGGAGCAGATCTGCACTGATGTTTAATGTAAATGGGACAACTTAAACATAGACCACCAGCCAATCAGTCTTCATACTTGAGGCCTTTCCCTGGTAAAAACCCAAAAAGTCGATAAATCTCAAATTTCTTTCCAACAAGTTTACTTGTATGCCACCTTCTTTGACTCATTTGTGCTTATGCTAATCACAAAAAGCTCATTCCTACCGAGGCCAGAGAGAGGAAAGTAGGCCTACATGTTCATGGTTGGTTATAACTGTGGCCAAAGTGGCTGTTTTGCCCCAAATTACCACGCGGGACAACAATGACCTCATTCCACACTGAAAAAAACAACCTTAGGGGCAACTAAGAGTTGAAGATGTTGGTGCTGCTTTCTTACAAATGTTAAAAGAAAAGAAACTATATCAAAGAGAGTGTGGGACTGACTGTTTTGATTTAGTTTGTCTGGTAAATATTCTTTCCTTCTTTCATTCAAACAGCAGTAACCTCAGGGAAGTCTCTGTGGATATAGATTGTTTGGAACAATCTACAACTATCTTCTATAAAGTGGATGAGTGAGTCTCAAACAGGACTACCATTAGATAACAGTATCTGGGCCAGTTAGATATATCCATTATTGTCTATTATATAAAGCTTTATCATTTCAGTAATAGACATCTGGTAGATAAAAACAGTTGAAATGAAGCATCACCTGTGCCACTTGCTCGCTGTTCATGCCCGCCAGATCTACATCTCCGATGCGCAGGATCTGATCAGCGCTACGCAGGCGCTTGTCCTGGAGAGCCCAATTACAACAAAAACAGTTAGAAGCTTTGTTGAAATATTTAACATAGTCTCAGATTTAAGATTATATTCTTCATCAGGGGTGTCAAACTCATTCTAGTTCAAGGGCCACATAAAGTGCAATTTGATCTCAGGAGGGCCAGACCAGTAAAAACAAATAAAACAGCTATTAAAACTAATATTAGTGATGCAGAGAAATCAAAACTTACAAATAACTTAGCTTGTAAAAGAAATGCTTGGCTGTAGGCTAGCTCTAAATGTAAAGGGGAACTATGCAGGTCTGGCTATTTTGCTAACTCTCCTCCTGGCCATGTGCATTTGTTTTCAATGAAGCCAGTGAGAAAGCAATCCATGGAGTGGTGGATAACATTGTAGATCCAAGAGATGCTACGGGGAAGGCAGAGAGCCTCCATTCTCCGTCATAACAGGTTACAAGTCACTTATTTAACCATCACAATTACTCCAAAACTGTTTAATTAAGGGAAAAACTAAGCATAGCTAAAGTCAAAATCCTGCAAAGCTCCTCTTTAACATGTTTTACAAACAAACATATTGGTGGTACTGATATCATAAGAGACTGAATAAACGTATTTAAAAAATGTCAACATATTTCTTTGACCGACTGGCAGGTGGATTTACAGTACCCGGCCTGCAGCTCCTCCAGGAAGGATGGTCTTGACCATGACTCCTGTACTCCGACCGCCTATGATGCCAAAGCCAAGCCCCTTCCCATCATTGGTCAGCTCGATCATCTCCACATGGCGCCTCTGATGTGGCAGAGGTCAGAAGAAAAGGGAGAAAGAAGAAAGTGGGGAGGGACAAGAAAAATCTATTGTTATTAAATAGGTAAAATAAAAAGCATTAACTGGCTGACATGCCAAATACGCTTGATACCCTTGTTTATCTACATCCACAAAGACACATTTAACTCTACGGCAACACCTCACATGTACCATCACTGTACCTCGTGAGCAATAGCTGACAGGTTTCTCCCCATCGACATGGTGCGGGAGATTCGAGGGGGAGTGCAGTACTAAAAAATAAATGTCATGTGTAAAATAAAAGCAAACCTCGAATGACATTGAGTTAGCTGAGCAGCCTCTTATGATCAGCTGAAACCCTCAGATGATGTGATATCCAGCTGCGCTTGAGATTTATACAGGAATGTAATATTCTCATAGGTAAAATGTGACATTTCGAATGGTGATGTGTTATATTTTACAATACAAAGATAGAAAATAATTTGCTTAGCTTATCTATCTGAGTGCTTTAAAAATAAATTGCCCTATACTGACCTCCTCCCATATTATCTTTCTTTTATGATGGTTTTTTTTACATACCTGTGACTCAGTGTGAATGGAGTTGCCCTGGTAGATGTCTGAGAAGGACAGGTCCTGTGAGCCCAAGGAGGAGAGGCTGCCATCCCTGTGGAAGGATCTGGCAGTGCTGGGCCTTCGGTTCTCCACGGCCCATGTGTAGGAGTCGCTGTGGCTGAGTGGCTTCAGCCCCACCGTCATGCCCTGGCACGGTCCACAGTTCATGGAGACAGATTTGGAAACGCCCTTCCCCTGGTAGGGCAAAGGAGGAAAAGATGAGACACGTGGAGAGGTGAGAAGAAGAAGACGATAAAAGAGTAAAAATGGAGGGGATGGAAGTAGGGGAGATGGATTGGGTTGGACCAAGAGCGAACAGATGAATTGGAGAGGGATTGAAAGATGCAAGGGAACTGAGGGAGAAAGATTGTAAGGAAAATGGATGACGGGGATAAAGAGATGGCAAAGGGGTTTGATAGAAAGTTGGAGACATTAATTGAAGAGAGGAGATACAGAGACAGAGAGGAAAGGGATGAGGGTGAGGGAGTGATGGAGGGAAATAGAAAGGATAAAGAAGATGGGAAAGGAGCATTTTGAGACAATGAAGAAAGATGTGGGATAGAGAGCAGGAGGGGAGGGTTAATGTGTGTTAGCCAAAAAGAAAAAAAAAACATATATAGAAAGATAGGAGCTGAGAGGGAAAGATAAAAGAGCAGGAACATGAGGATCTCAGATAAAGGCTTCTGCTCAATACCACATAACCACAAAATGGATCCCTCTTGTCTTTCACGTTTACTGTTTTAAACTTTAAAAGGAAGTTTGAGTGGATGCTTATTTTCTGATCTGCATGCTATTCCACTCCGCCGACTTTGACACCTGTCGAAACGGCAGTCGTAGAATAAAAGATGAAACGCTATCACAATACTAATAGGCAACTTCACACCACACCGACAGGCACTCAGGTTACTACAGCTGTAAGAGAACTTAGAGAGGAGGCTTGAACTAATAAAAACTGTGTCAGTGTCTGTCCCGATAAAACTCCAGACACCTTTGACAAGATCCAGTGCCATATTTTCTGTTGTGCAGGGATGCTTAACAGCTACAGGCTTATGCCACATTGCTAATGTAGTAAAGCATGTGTGAGGCTTATCGGGTTAGCCTATTACAGCACACCACAACAGACAATTACTAAGCCATGATGCCTGCCACTGACAAATAAGTTAAATACCTTGATGGTATCATACATGACAACATATATACTACTCTATTACATATTTATAATTTATATGTATATGTAATATGTGTGTCTATGTACACACACACACAAGCACAAGACTTGTAATAATGTTACAGATGACTTCTGTAAACTCCTCAACCTGATATACAGCCACTTCTCCCTTCCCCTCTCTCGCTCTCCCTCGCTCTCTCTCTTTCTCAGGGCTTTAGTGGTAAGCTTAGGTAAGCTGATTACTCATCCAGTTTGGTTCCTGCATTCAGTATTTTAGGAATGATTCTGGCTCCTTCCCCACTATTCAATATACACCAAACACCTACACAGTCATGCTCGCGCTGTACCTTCGCCAGGGGCTTCCGCTGAGTTTGCTGTAAGCTCAGTATATGATGGAAAAGGGGGCTCTGCAGGACGGTCCTTAGCAGGCAGAGTTTCTCCTGTGTGGGGGCCTCCCCTCTCTCCTTCAGTTTGGCTTGCAGTCTCTCCACAGCCTCCAAGGCACGCTGAGTATCTGCAGAGAAATTGTATATATCGTTCATGTCATACAGTAACAGGATTTCTCCCGTTTGGCTTTGCATTGGTTCCTGCTTCTTGCTGCAGCTCCTAGGCAATCATGACACGAACCAGAACATTTTATAACAAGGTATGAAATATCTTACTTAGCAGGTACTGGTGAGAAAATAAATGAGTTTTTTCTCTGGATCTGCAAAATGACTTTGTTAAAATACAACATCTGTGTTCCAATCTGAAATCGCTGCTGCTGTCAGCACTGATCCACAGTGTGACAGCTACTGAAAACAACTGTGTTTTGGAGGTTTGAGTTGACATGAGCGCTTGTCGGAAAATATATCCCTGAACCCTCAGCGTGACTTCTTTCAATTATGTGTTTTTTTTAAAAAAAAAATACTGTCACATTCTTCTCCTCTCAGTTGCCTGACAAAGTTATTAAGTTTCCAAAAACAAATTTTGATTTACTTGTGGCCAACAAGCAAAAATAAAAAACACAGTTTTAAAATATTTAATCACACTTTCACTAAAAGAAAAGTAAAAGCCAAAATAAACCCCACTGAAACCTTGTGTCAGGTCATATTGCCCTTGTTTATTTAGTGGAGCAGCAGCTAATGAGCACAAGCCACAGCTGCAGTAATTGTATGTGGCAGAAGGTTAAGACCCTGTAAACTCTTCACCACAAAGTTTTGACTACAGACCAGACTGTGAGTCCTTTACCACCTGCACATGTAAGTATTCCTTCCCGCCTGGCTGTTGCTACCATGCCTGACACCTTAATTGTAAGCCTCTGATGATGGCTGTGGAGGGGGGAGTCTTACTGAGGTTACTGGAACATGTTTGGCTTTAAACAGCGCCTTGCATCTACAAGCCGCTGAAACTCACTCACCCATGATTTCCATCGCTGCCTGACAGATCGTTCGGATGAATTGCTTTGCTTTGTGACTTTCTGCCTTAGTTAGATGTCATTCGTCTCTCTTTGGCACCTGCAATGTGAATAACAACAAAACACCAAAGATTTTTCTTCCTCCTTTTTTTTTTGCTTCAACAAGGCCTGATGCAGACAGTCTGTTTACATTCTCGTGACAGTGTATCTATGAAATATGACAGGATGTTTGTAGACTACATGTGTCACTGTGAGGTTTCACTGACAAGACATTTCCACTGCTGATACACTTGCAATTATGTGGGGCAAAAAAAAAAACCCAACAACTTTTAATCAGACATCCTCTCCTCATATTTATTTTACTCCTGTAGCATGTTTCATTTTACCTCGACATCCTAACTTCCAGGGCTTGTGCCATGCTTGTTTGCAAAGGGCCTTAATGCTCTTTAGCAGGATTTAAATCTTCTCCAAAAGGCTTTATCAGCTGGTGATGGTAATTAACAGCGACACATGGCCTCCCGACCATTCTGACTTGAGGGGGGAGCCTGTATTGCTTCAAAACACGATACCAATGACATGATTTGATTTGCAAAACGACGGGCTGAAAATGACGACGTGTCATCTGGAATCTAATTAGAGGCCATTGATAGGCACGATGGGTATCTCAGTACTTATATGCCCTTCACGGCAGCCTAATGAAATCTTTATCTTATACCTGTTGATACTAACGCCATGCGTGTAGGCTACTGCTTCGAAATAGAAAAAAAAAATCAGATGAATGATTTACACTAATTATCCAAGCCCATTAGCATCTAATTTGATATGCAATCTATAAAACAATCTGTTAATCTGTCTTTAAAAAAAATGTCCGGGGCACATTGGATCTGATAGGCTACTGTGACGAACAGACGGACATCATGGACAGTCTCTTTGCAGAAAGCCTCATCTCACCTCCATTGCATCGCCGGTGGGCTATCAACAGGTCCCCACTGAGTTCCAAGCACAGCGCGTCCTCCGCCTCCACCGGTCCGCAGGGCAGATTCACCTGTACCGAAAACCAAGAATGACACTTTCCTGATGGGACAAGTCATAACAGCTTATTTGGTAGACGGCACGATATCAAGAAGCAAGCTGAGCGCTTTATTTTCCAGCATTGTGTCCGCGGCTTTTGTGCGCTCCGTGCAGTGCGCATGTCACCCTCTGATCTTCAGGCACAGAGGGCTCATCCCTAATGAAAAAGAACTGGTCTACAGTAATCCTGTAATGTGTTTCAGTGGGGCACTCTGAGAATAATTCTTAGGAATATTAGTGCCGAGTAGGCTGAACTGCAAACTCTGCATGTCCCCAATGGCTGCCCCCCACTAACCTCATGAGAAAATTAGGCTATTGTTACATTATTCGAAATCAAAAGAAAACAGAGAAAAATGTGTTCTCACACATTGGCCTATTGATATCCCAAGACTGAAATCAAGGAAATCACAAAATAATTGGTAGCCTATTCCTTTTGACTAAACAGCCTGGTTATTATTTATTGTTTGGTTTTTATACGTTTTTTAATTGAAACGCTAATTTTCCAGTTTAGACTGAAATCTGGTCGTTTTTCATATCCTACAACCTTTTCAGCTCGGTGCTGCTTTGGATTTGTCATCTTCACGACCTTAAAAGTTTGCTCAGTAGACCCCTACCAGGCAAACCGCTTTAGGCTGAATGCTGCTCATTTAATATCCGGCTTTCCAAAACTCCAAACTGGGGTCCGGGGACCTTAACAAGACATTTAATGGATTCCGGGAGGTCGCGGGCAGCCTGAAGGAGGACTGTGATTTCACTATCTGCTCTTTACCTAGCCGAGGGTGTGATAATGAGTGGAACTGTACCAACTGCATAGGCCAGATTGCACTTGTCACCCATGGAGTCAGCCTGCAATTATGCAATCATAAATCAAGCCACGTCTAAGAATAATCCCAATAGCTAAATAACATGGCTTGGTTTGGGCTTCCTGTGTGAAATTCACAGAGTGGGTGTTTTAATGGTCGGCTTCTATAACACTGCTAAACTTTGGGAACCCCTGTGTGTATCCACACGGCAGGTGGAGCCCTAGGTCCAGAGATTTCGGAGCAAAAAAATCCAGTGCCATGTTTTCCACCAGACACCCCCACTTCATCTCTCCCTCTTCCTCTCTCTGCATCCCCCAGGCAGGAATCATCACCCCCCGTCCTCCCTCCTCCCTCTCCCCACTCCTCGCTCACTCTCCCCAGCCTTTCCTTTCCACCCACCCTCGGCTCCCCGCCCGCCTGCAACGCAACGCTCCTCTCGCCGGGCTGCGCTCTGATCCACCGAGCATCCACAGCGCCTCCAAATTGGTTTGTCATTGCTGACCCCTCTCTCTCTCTCTCTCTCTCTCCCTCTCCCTCTCGTGTTGACCACGGACCTCTGCTCCGCTGCGCCTTGCGCCGGTGGACTTCAGCTGAAGTCCGTAAGAACATAAAGACAACCCAAAAAAGATAAAGGCAGAGAAAGGGAGTGAGGGATACAGACAGACGGATAGAGAGATACTCCCCTGTCCTCCTCCAGCACTCCACTGGTCTTAGTGCATTTGGACGGACGCGGTACCTCCTGATGATCGGGATACTAAGCACACAGCTTTTTTAGCTTTATTTCCACCAGGTTTACCCACGTCGTCGTCCCCCCCCACCCCTCCCCTCTTTCTGCTGCAGCAAGAATTAACTACGGAACCGGAGTCGAGGCGCCAATCAGTGAAATCAAGCTATTTATCGACTGGGAAGATATATTTCTAACCAAGATCTGCGTTCTGGTGGAGGAGGAGGAGGAGGAGGAGGGGGGACTGTATGAAAGAGCACAGAAAAGGTTATTCCTGACTCCTCTCTGCGCTGGATGTGTATATATATATATGCGCGTGCATCGCTGCGACTGGTGAGACGGTAAGGATCCTCTTTCTTTTTTTTATTCCTCCACTGATGCTGTTGAATTTGTGCAGACGTCGCTTGGTAAACCTCTTGACTACATGTCAACCTGTGTCTGTCACTGACCTGCTCTGAAAGCTATACGGCAGCGCTGACTTTGGTTCTCGCGGATGCCCATGGGAATGTGGCCTGCGATTATTGTGACTTAAAGGGCTCGGAAACTGGCCCCTACACGGACCAAGGGGGGATAAAATGTAATATAGTTGCTGGCGTAAATATTTGTGGAGATGATGGTCCAGCGGCTTGCGGCTGGATGGGCGTCGCTCTCGGATGTGAGATGTCGCTACAGGGCGAGTGATAAGCAATCATACCTATTACCTCTTCAGTAAATAATCAATGCCATCACATTATCCCATGACGGCATTTCGGTCATGGGTTTATGCATAATTATTATTCTGTAGCCGCATGTATCTGCTCGACTGCGGAGCGCAATGACATATCACATGCTTTGGCATGATGGATGACAGATAGACTAAAGTGTTCACCTCCTCAGGTTTTTTTTCTCCCCCCCTCTCTTATTTTACGCGGCTGTCATTTGAGTATATGGGAATGCGGTTATTCTGTTTGGAGGGAAGGCTGTGCTGGGTTGTCAGCTGCAGCCTGAAATCCACAGAAAATCCAGCTCTGTAAGAAAAGGAGTATATCCAGCAGGCCGGTGCACCCCGGGATACGTCAATCATGCGGATTCAAGAGTGAGAGCTATGAGTCTTATTTACAGAAGAGACATGTGGGGCTGCAAATGACCTTGATGCAACTGAAAACTACTGAAGGTTGCTACAGTTCTTTGATAGTGACCTAAACTGAGAAGCAGCAGCCAGCCTCTGTTGTGTATGTGTCCATGGATGCACAGTGTATATGCCTAGTGATCAGCAAGCTGTCCTTTGTTTTGCCTCACAGTTTTTGCGACTCCTTGCTGATGGTGATTGAGGCTTCATGGTCAATGATGACAACTTGTCCGCTCTACAAATAATTGCAAAAAGATATGTGGCAAAACAAAGCACCCCTCAATGGCCATTTGTGTGTGTGCGTGGCGCGTGTGTGTGTGTGTGTGTCTGTGTCTGCTTGGCTGGCAGTGGATTGGCCCTTCAGCAATCAAATGGCTCTCAGCAAGGAGATTGTGTGCAAACTCTTTGTGAGAGTCTCAATATACAGTATGACATAAAGGGGTGGATATAGTCTCTATTGGCTGAAGTGGTTGACAGTATATGTTGACTCATCTGTCAGCGCTGCAGCTAAGAAAAGTGTCTCAGAGGAATACACTGAGCAGGTGGGAAAATGGTCAGTGTAGGCAGTTATCGGTGGCCTATGTCTATGCTGGAGAAGATTTTTTTTACGTAGATTTGCTTGGCTGCCATTTTGGTAGCATCTGTTAAAGCACAGGCTGGTCTCCAAGGAGATTATTATGTTTGTGGATGAGAAGAATATCACTAAATCGTCTGTCATCACTGCATCTGTTTGTGCCTAAGTGATCCTACAGTCCCTTGGTTTCATTTGTATGCAGTGTTGATTATGTGCCCTGAACGCCTCAGAAAGATATAGGCTCAGAAATCCTTGCGTTTTCCCGTCCAAACCTGGCATTGTTGGTTGTGGGCGTCTCACAAGTTGTTTATCTGTTTTGAGCTGTGACTTAAAGTGTGTAGCCTCTATAGTATTTGTGTTTTCCTTCTCCAAATTTACACCTGCTACTGTGGATGTTTACTTTTGTGATAGGCTGGAATAGTGATAGGATGTTTGTCAGACATCACACCATGAAAGCACGGTGTTTCAAAGAGCGTCTTGTGTCACATCCAGTAATGACACCCACACAGCGCTGACGACGTTGAAGCACCTGAAGCTCTATTATGTGCAACAGCAGCAATCAAGCAATCTGCTGACTGTAGGTCTATCTGTCCTCCTTTAATTAGGTCACTGATTCATTTCACTTGCTATGATGCACGCGAAACACAAAGCTCCTTGTTGAGGAAAACAGGGGGCAAATTGGGATGGTTGTGCTAATTCGGATTGTTCTGCTTGATTAACTGAGGACTGACTTTCTTTGTTTGGAGCTGTTAGTGTAACACAATATTTGCTTAGGATTTGGGTGGCTCCAATAACAATATCAAGGCCTGTAATGGGAGCAGCCTGTGATTTAAATGAGGGATCATATATTCAACATCTTGAGCTCACATTGAAACCTTGAGATAATGAAAATAAACCTCGGCAGAGGACATGATCCACCGCAGACAGACAATAACATGCACATATACAGTACAGGCTTCGAGATGAAGACAAGCAGGCATAAAATCAACTGTGTAACTAGTGAAGTCTCTATTTCCATTGTCAAGGGTTATTGAGACACTAACTTCAGACCCTTGTGCCATTAATTCTGTTTAGTGGGCACATAGAACCTAAGGGCTGGTTTCCACAGAACCATTTTAACAAGCTTCTCTTCAAGAATTTGCAGTTTCTGGTCTCCAGTCCTCGATTTAGCTAATTTATGCATGGCAAGGTAAAGGTTGTGTCAGAAAGCCTTGTAAATAAACAGAAGGTGCTCACAGAGACAACTAACTCCCTGCATAAATAAATTGCCACTCTTGTAGCTTAAGCTGTGAAAAAAAAAAAAAAAAAAACTAATCTTAATGCTTCGGTAATAATATTAAGTTTCATTGAAAGCAAGCTGTTGAATTTCACTGCATGATTTGCTAATGCGGTGATGATTCACATTCCCAGTCTCAACCCCACTTTGTGTGTCGAGTTTAACCTAATTCAAAAGCCTTTTCCTGCGCTAGACGACATCTCTCTCCCTGTATTGAAATAATGAGGCCAGATCCTTGCCCGTCTTCCTCATCCACCTAAAGCACTCGGTCATGTGTTAACACATCCTTCCTCCTACCCTTCCCTCAAAGAATAACCCCGGCTCTCCGCATTTTCCACCGTCGACTGGAGCGATCAGCTCAGTTCACCTCTCCTAATGTGTGAAACTTGCCTCCCATATCATTCAACCCTATTAGAGGTTCAGTCCATGCGAGAGGACTATGCAGTTACTTTACTACCTGATTAGCTAGTATATGCTTGGGGAAGGAGAAAACCAGTAGTGGACGACTGGCTGTCAGATCTCAGAGTATTCACTGTCTCATTGCTCCTATGGCCTCGACTAGAGTAGCCCTGCAGAGATCGATGTCTTACTCAGCCTAAATTTGGAGCTGTGGAGGTCTTCCTGTTCAAACCACCACAGCTTATTATTATCTTTCTGTATTTTGGGCCAGATTGGAGGAAATGTCCATTGTTGGCCTGACTGCTCATGCCGAGTGTTAGGTGGGCTGTTTCTGTGTGGTGTTGAAAGTGAAGTAATCCTGCTCACTGGTTATTGCATTGCAGTATGTTGTAATCATAGCATTAAACAACAACAGCTGGTTCTGAATTGGAGGTCGAATCACAAAAATGGCACTGTTGTAGCACTGGCATTAAATCTAACAATCACACTTGAAGCAATGATTTGAATAATTGGATATTTGGGCCAACATGAAATATATGTTGATAATAGAATCCTTGTTTAAAGGTTCGTGGTTTGATTACAGGGCCTGAGGCCTTTCTGTGTGGAGTTTGCATGTTCTCCCTGCAACTGTGTGGGTTCAGTCCGGGTTCTCCAACAGCCCAAAGGTGAGCAGGTTAAGTTGCTCGGTGACTTGAAATCGCCCATAGGTGTGGATGTGAACGTGTGAGTGTTAGTCGTTTCCATAAACCTTTGATAAAGTGCTGACCAGTCCAGGGTATACCCTGCCCACCCACATACAGTAGATGAGCAATATAGCGAATGGATAGAAATCATTGTTCAAGTAATTTGTGGAGGTAACTAGTCAAACTAGTCTTATGTCTAAAATCTGAGAATTTGCAGAAGTTTTGATGTGATGGTTAATTCAATATCTTTGGGTTTTGGAGTATTGAGTGTTAGCCTACAGAGATTCCTTTAAATAATTTCCCAAACCTTTACAAACCAAGTGATCAATCCATTCAATTTGAACAGGAAGATTACTTAATAATGAAAGTAACTATTAGTTGCAACTGCTAACATTAATAATAATGATAAACTTCTAAAAACACGGCTACCAGTAACAAAGCTATAGCGACGAAAACTCCTCAAAGATTTAATTGCATCTCATTTTAATCAAAGTTTTATAACAGGCAAATTAAACAAGCCTAATGACCTCAGGTTGTGATCTGTCTCACATGGGATGAAAATTATTGAGAAATCAATCAGTGTAAATCAATGCTGAAATTGCCCCCACAGTCGTTTACTTTGATATTAAAATCATGGTGATGGGTTTATGTCTTCTGCCTCCTTATATCTCTAACTTTCCTGCCATAAGGATTCTACAGAGAACAAATATTAACTAGTATGAGTTGCCGCTAGCTTTAAAATAACACTATTCACAAGTTAATGACCTGTAGCTGACTTCTTCCTTTGAAAAAAATCAGTCTGAGGGTTAGCTGGGTAACAAAGGTCAATACTTTTTTTTTTTTTTTTTGAAAAGACAGGTTTTTATTTGTGTTTCTTTGACCAGTTGACCAGCCTCACTCTTCTGTTTCCTAGGCAGGCCCGGGTTTATTGCATGTCCAGCTTTTATGTTTGGCATCACAGACTTTTATTTATTGTGGATTTATTGGTTGCAAAAGACCTTGTAATGCTGTTTTGAAGAGGGCAGTATAAAGTGAAGATGCAGGTTATTATTATGCCATTTTGAGGTGGCAGTGGGTATTTAAAGGTTAATTTGCCTCATTTTTACACAATTACTTCAGGTAACAATTTGAGAAAGAAACAACACCACAGATTTTTTTATACCCTTCATCTTAACCTATATGACAGGTTTGACTTAAACCACAGCCTACAACAACCTTGTAAATGTTGCAACTCAACATCTGCGCTGTGGCACAGACTTACTAAGAATAAAAATAATGATAGGCTCATTCAATTTGATAAAGGGTGTTTACTATCAGCACTTGATTTGTCATTGAACTACATGTTTAAGCAGCTGCTTTTTATATTGGCTACTATATCCACAGTCCATTGTTCCTTTGAAACCCCTCGCTCACTCAGTTGTTCCTCTTTCACAAAGAAAAAAGAAAACACTTGTCCCTCCAGTCAACACATCTCCTGTCCACACTTCTCCTCTGTGCCCTTCACCCCCCTGCATCCCACTCAAAGTTGTCACCACTCAATAGAAACACACGCAAACACACACACATGCATGCATCTCTTCCCACGTATACACCTAACACACATCAGTGCGGCACACATCAATTACCACCATGCTTTCACACACAAACACACACACACACACACACTAACACACATGTGCAAGCTAACACAACCATAGAGAGCCACACAGACATGTCCTGCAGCGGTATATTTAGTGACACACACAGTGCCATTAGGGAGCTGAACGGAGAATCAGTGTACAAGGCCAGAGTGATTGTAAGAAGCTCACTCAAAGGTCTGCCGATTATTTTGGTCTCCGCAGGAAATCATTTACAATAGCACTCACCCCCCCCCCCCACCCCCTCCTTTTCCCAGTTCAATCCATTTAAACAGTGTGTTACTGTGTGCGTTTGTGCGCCGTGCATATGCAAGTCCTAAGTTAGCCGGCCGCCACTGAATTGATGGGGAAATTCTTTGCTCTGTTGTTTGTGCGGCTGTGACTATGGCGTGCTGCGGAGGCCTCGCTTGTTTAGAGAACGGGGTGCTTGGAAATGAGTCATACACAATGTGATGCAACACAGCGGAGCAGATTTGAATTATGGGGCAATGAACAATGAGGTCATCACAGGGCTGGGGGCACAAATCTCTCAGTGCTGTGGCATAACACAGCATTTCTTATCAATGGCGGAAACGACAGCATGGTTTGGAAATGCAGTATTGTTTAAATGTTGCAAATAAAGGGCAGGGATGTGGTGGTGACTGTAGCGACTCAGACAATGTAAGGGGAATTCTGGCTTGATTGCAATTGTTTCTTTTTTCTTTTTTAGTGCCGTTTACTTAAACCAGATTGTCTGCATGTTGTTAAACTGTTGTGATTTTTCCACATCCATGTCCCGTTCCAGTGTGTCCACGCCTCTTATATCCATCATACTGCATCCGATGATATTTTCCATATCCTTTTCTTCTTCAGCAGATTGTCCACAATCAGCGTCTGCTGTAATACCATCATCCCCAGGCCCCTCTTAAATTTCCTGCTTACTGGGCTTTTACTTTAACTGCATTACATACATCTTCCACTCCCTGTTCATCTGGTTCCTTTCAGCATAAACCAGGGTGAAAGATCTGACTCTGAGCACTTTGATGCGACTGGCCGTTTGATGGTAAATTAAAAAAATAATATTGTCGTTTATTGTGCCTGTTCAGTGGCACAGCTGTGATCTTGATTGATATCGAATGCCATTTTCATTCCAAGTCTATGAGAGTGAGAATATGTGCCAGGGAGTATTGATCTGGAGCTTAGATGATGGTGCAGTATGATAGGCTGAAGGAGGGCTAGGATGACTAGATGGTCATGCTTGATGGAACAAAGATATTAACAGATATAGTAGAGATCAATGGCTCGATAATGTATGTTTACATCATTTGTGCAGTTTTGTGTTTTTTTCCCTCCCTCGTGTTATTGAGTCGGCCAGCTTTGTCTCAAGTGTAAATATAGCACCTTATGCCGCCTCAGGTTAAATCCCCTTTGACTGGCTGGTGAATAATTTTCTGTGAAAAGTTGAATAGACCTTCAAACGGCTAGCTTACTTTTAGCACATTCAAAAGATGGGCCTCTAAAACAAACTGCATTGTTTTAGCCTCCGCCGAAGACATTACAACTCATTTGAGATAAAAGCACCATGGCCCTTTGGCATGTATCAGCTCCCGTCAATTTGTTCCTGACGTATCTTTCACATTTTGCAATAAAACCATTTTACCACCTCTGTGTTTTGCAAGGCAGCCTGATAGTGTCACACCAAGACAGATGAGTACCACACTGGCCTGTGGGCCTGCAGCAATAACTTACACGGACCACGTGTCTCTTTTCTAACCATGTGAGAAATTGTATGCGTGTTCTTCTGCGCTGTGCTTACGTGCGTTTTGAACACTCGGATTGGCCCCCGCTCAGATGGTATATGTATGATGGATGAGACGGCATCCATCACATGTATCAAGATGAGAGTGAAGAGGGTATTGGTCCAGGGCTTTTATTCTAGAGTAAGAGTGAACTGAGGCAAGTCTTTGATAAATGATATTTCGTACGTTGAAACCAATCTTTGTGTAACACCAACATCAGGCAATTACTGTCAGCTATTTTCATGGTTAGAATAATATATATCGATGTGTGTTTTTTCTGTGAGTGTGTGTGTGTCTTTACTGTATGTATATATGCGCACCCGTGTATTGAAACATCTCATTGTCCAGGGTTGAGTACAGATGATTACAGTTCAATGGTTCACAATAACTGGACAAATCAACCAGTTTTTTTAGTTTCATCGTACACACCTCCCTTCTTCACCCCCCCTCTTTTCTCTCATTCTTTCAAAGATGTATGTGGGACACATACTGTAGACAAGAGCCTTTAATTTTACGCCTGAATAGACCATATACACTATTGCTCCATATTCTTCATGCTTATATTGAATCTGTCGTAGCCCAAAGGGGGGGATTGCAGTTTTAAAATGAACATAAAGGGGACCCCACCCTCAACATTGCTTCATTTGAAAGTGCCATAAATCTCCAGCACTATAGGCGTCAACACAATTTCTAGTGTGTTATGGCGCAATCTGTTGTCTAAGGCATAATTACAAAGGGTAATACATGAAAAACCATCATGAAAGCATACTGTAGAGTCATCCTAATTACATACAGTGGGCTCGTGAGTAATGGGGGTGACACGGGACATCAATACAGCCACTGCCTCTCATAATAGAAAACACCATTGTTTTACTGTGAGAAAATGGTCAGCATCTATCATGTGAAATCTACTCCCCGTCTTTTTTTTTTTCTTCAGGAAGACACTTAGCTCAGAGACGACTTAAAAAAAACAAAACAAAACTCCTTCCCTCTCCTCGTCACGTCCAACCATTGTTCCATCAGACTAAGGCACTTGCTCATTGAAAACCCTCTTGGGCAGAGCCCCTTCTAGTCTCTTAGTGAAAGCTCTAGGCGTTCACCGTTTTCCCACCCAAGTCTCGCCTGTCTGTCTGTTTGTTGCTCATCTGCTGGTTGCTGTCAGAGGAGCCCTCTCTCCCCTTACTAAAAACTTACTTCTGTCTCATTGTGTGAGTTCAAATCATAGCCTAGTGTCCTCAGAATGGTACTCAGAATACGGCTGCTGAAAAAAGTGTAAAATTACTTGAGCAGTGACAGTCTGAAATCACGTTGCCCATGTTGATGCAGCTGAGTTGCCGGAAATGGATTTATAGTTAATATCAACATAGAAAAAAAGAGTTTCTCACAAAAAAAGAGTTTCTCATATTCAGGTTGTAAAGATTCATGTTCACCAGGATCTGACTCATTAGCAAAACAGCGCTGGACAATTTTTTTTTATTTTTAGCTGCAGCCACTCATCTTTGCCGTTCCTTTGCAGCTACTTCATATCTGCAGGGACTAATTCATATTAATTCCACCAATAACTTATTTTTAGGCATAGGGTAAACTTGGTAAACACTTAGATAAAGATAAAGATAAAAACCACTGATACAGTTGTGGTGGTGTTGCTGGAAGAAATCCTCCAACAAACACTGCAAATACTGTTTCACCATAGTTCCTCCTTTTTGCCAGACGAGAAGACTGGTACTGGATGATTCTGCAAAAACCTAGATTACATTCAGTGTCAATATTTTTAAAAATAAATTTGCTTTGTAACACCTACAATTAAAGTGAGAGAAAGGGTGTTTTCATGGCAGATATAAAGCTAAAAAGTATATCTCTCACCTATACACAATCTCAAAAATAAATGGGATGCTGCTTCCTGAGATATAGTGCTGCACATAGATCATGAAATATGGATTCATCAAATATGAATGCAATTTCTAGGGATAATGGGCTGACGTGGCTATAGGCAAAATGTAACAAAGAATTTTTTATTTTTTTTCATCCAATTTGAGTTTTCCGGACTGGAAGTTTTTAACCTGTGGCTTCTGATTGCTGAAAAGAGAACAGGATTTAATGGTGAATTCCTCTTCAGGGTAGAACAAAGCGATGGTGCACCGCTGATGTATGCATGGGCTTTTGTAATTGCCTGCATCTTTAATCTTATCTTTCCCCTTTCCCACTTGTTCACATAAATGAGTCCTAATGAAAAATCTCATTCCACACCTAGTTCCAATCCTTACACAAACTTGTTCCTTCACCACCTTCGCCTCTGCACCCCAACATGTTTCTTTTCCACCTCTCTTCCTCCATTCCTCATTCATTGATCCCTTTATTGTTGACCAGCTCCGTGTGAATAATGTATACCGTGTTCTGAGGGAAGCGAGCGAGACGCGAATGAAGGTGCTGTATAGGTGGGGGAGCTTAGTGCCTAACTTGTTTCTCGACGTGGCTCGGTTGCCTCTAGCAATCCTCCTGAATTATAGTACATGCACATATAACACGGGGGGTATACACTCATCCACATCACACGCACCTGGATATATGCAAACACATGCATGTAGACAAACACTACAGTGAATCCATCTTTTGTTGCAGTCTCTGCCCACCCAACCATAGAGATATTGCTCACAGCCTCCTGTACTGGCTAATAGACCCAATTACTGCACAGCACTGCCTGAGAGCTTCACAGAGGTCCAGGCCCTGACACTCTGTATAGAGGTGTGTGTGTGTGTGTGTATTTCAATATGTTGATGCACTTGTTTTTTTGTGCCTGTGAAAATCTTGCATGGCACGCAGAGATGCTGGAACTGAAAATTCAGGGCCAAATAGATATATACTGTTTTTTCGGCCCCAACAGCCCTCTCAGTAAACAGCAAAACACACACACGCACGCACGCACGCACAAACACAGAACTACAGCTCACATGCCGCGAGGCGCACGCACAAACCCATGTGCAATGTCAGTCACAATACAGACACTCACATTGAGATTGACCCCAGTGAGATGAGGCTGCAAAGTTTACCCTCCAGAGAAGTGGGTTGGGGGGAGGTGGGGGGAGTGGAGGCTGGAGAGAGAGAGAGAGAGAGAGAGAGAGAGAGAGAGAGAGTCTCTCCAAAACAGAAAATAGCAAAGAGGGCCACAGAGAGATACTGTGGGGAAAAAACATAGTAATGGAGAACAGGGGGAGATGCAGAGGGAGATTGGGAAAGGAGACAAGGCACAGACAGAAAAAGATATAAGACACATCCTAACCCTGTGAATAACTGCCACTCTGCATTCTAGTAACAGAGCTAACAATTTCCCTTTCTGAAAAGTGTCTGTGGCATTTGGCTGCGAAATGCCACCCATATAAACCAGTTATCATGGCACGAGAGAGCTTTTTAGCTGTAAACTGCCAGCGAGCACTGAGATAGACTATTATAGACTTTGATACCCTGACACTTAAGAGGTCATTATGAGGCAGAGCACACACGCACACGTGCATGTGTACGTGCGCATGCAGACGCACAAACACTAAACAAGCAATCATGAGCGAAAATGGCTTGTGAACTGTCTGGTTCTTGTGTTTGAGTGGGTTACGGCTATTCACACGATCTGGAGGGGGCCATTATTCACATCGCACCCCACATTCACTACATATTACGGCTATCTGTCTCTATTGTGAAAAATGACAGGGATTTCGGTTCACTGAGCTCGAATAACCGCGCCCTTCTCCCTGTCTGTGTGTGTGTCTCTCTCTCTTTCTCTCTCTCTGACTCTGTCACTCCCTGTTGCTCTGTCTTCTCTCTGTCCGTCTGTCTTTCTGTCTGTCCACAGGACTAGGACGTCCAGCTGCCACTGAGATGTGATTCTCTCGGATTTAATTTCACTTTGAGAAAGCAAAGCACATTATAACAGGTAAGATTTGAGCCCGTACGTGTGTGTGCAAGCATGAATACAGATGCCATTTTGGCCCGTTACAATTAAAAAATTTTAAACCAGGGATGTTGAGTCATTCCTATTTACAGCAGGCTTATTTAGGCCTGGAAATGAGTCACGCAAAGGCATACACACACCTGGTGTGTTGTCTTTTTTTTGCAGACCCTACAGTTTGCATTATGCTTTTTTAGAACCCAAATATGCCCCAGTGTTCTCCCCTGAGATCTCAGGGTTCCATCTGTGCCAGGAAGTGCTCTAATTGGCCCGACAAATGTGTCCTCTCAAACTGCTAATCCAATCAGATATGACCCATCGAGCTTCAAAAAGAATACCAAACAGCATGCAATATGCAGTGAACACAACAAGACGTGGAATAAAAAAGCAGAATACGACAGATAATGTGTGGAAACATATTGAATTAAATGCAACCTGCCTCCTTAAAGGAATCAACAGGAGCTTGACCGCAAAATCAGACCTTCATCTGCCCATGAAGCCACTCACTGCAACTTATTTACAGTGTATTTACAAGCTGAGTCGGGCCTGTAAAATGTCGAATTTACGAGCTCCTTTTTAATTAGGAATACTGTCTCCTAGAGTTGGGCTGATGAATTGCACATTCAGTTTATTGATGATAGAAGAGGGTGCAGTTATTGACAGCTGGTCAAAGTATCCCAGCGGACATCAGTTTTTCACTAAGAAGAGAAACGTGTTACACCTTTGCTGTATAAAAACCCCAAGGCCATTTTCATGTGGGATCCTATTCTTTATTGATTGAATTGGCTGAGGCTGATGTGAAGAAATGTGTGTGCTCTCTGTCTCTCTCTTTCTGTATGGTTTGGCAGTGTGCTGTGTAGTTAGTAGTTATTTAACTTTTATCTATCTGAAGGACAAGGTCATTTTTACTCAAGTGTCAAGTCACTTCAATACATCAATACACAAAGACATCTGTGGGAGGTTATTTTAGTTTAGATTTGAACTATTCATATTCAATTATTTGGGCTTTTCATTTATTTAATGGTACAACACCTTGTGTGTGGTCCAGGTCATGTTGTGTTGACCTTCTTCTTTACTACATTATAGGGACATGAATTACTATGCCCATTGAATTTCAAGGAAATGACATATTGTAGAAGTCTACAAACACCAATAGGCATCTGGGAGGCTCTGGTTTAGGCCGTCTTGTTAATATAGAATCTGCCATAAAGACCAAGATCAAAGCTATATTGTATAGTAAAGAGAAGGAGAACAAATGAACTCAAAATAACAAATAAATTAGATTTAGTATTCCAACTTTTCATTAACTACAGAGCACTGTAATTGCAAACATATAAATAAACATAACATACCCTGTTACACCTAAAAAATATTTTTTGTAAGCTCAGAGGTCACCACAGGAAGACGTTGTCAAGGATGCAATCAGTGTCAGGTACCAGATGAAGAAGAGTTAGAGGTGGTTAAGCAATAGTCTGAGGTCTTAAGTTAGAGTCAAGGTTAAAGTAAATCCTCAGGAAATGAATGCAAGCCAGTGCAATGTCCTCTGAAATCACAGAGACAACTCTGTGTGTGTGTGTGTGTGTGTTCCCATGGCCATTTTAATGCACTTCCTGTCCAGTATGTATCCCCCCTAATGCTTTCCTTCCTTTCCTCTCATATGACTGTAAATATTTGCTTTGAAACCTAATTCTGTGATATCAAGGCCGCATTCGTCTTTATTTCAATGAAACAATGACTGAATAGAAAGAACAACAGGAAAGGGGACAGATCATTCTTCGCATAGGGAATGTGCTTTTTTTCTGAACGAAACAGGTGTTTCCTGCTGCGCACACACACACAGACACAACCTTCGTTTAGCACATTACTAATGACAACACTGACTGAAATACAATCTGTATCAGTTTCACTGGTTAAACAATGATTAGCCTACATGTAAAGAGAGTCTCACCACAGTGCACTACAAATATGCATGGCGAGATAAGCAGATAAACGCTGGACTTGGTGCATTCAGTGAAATATAATTGAATGCTAGGTGCGAGACTGAATTGAAGCAATGTGATTTTTTTTTTTTTACAAGGTTATCCTCTTGTGAATCTAAAATTGTGTAAAAATGGTGAAGAAAAGTTCATTTTTCTGTATCTTCAACCAAGACCAGAATAAAAATAATATATTAAATTAAATATGGAATAATACAATAGTAATAATTAATTATCCAGTTGTAGCAGGAACTGCGCTATTGTCATATGTACACACAATTACATGATTGCAAATACACACACACACACACACACAAACACTCCTTCGCCCCCCCTTTGCCACCTCCAATGAATAAGCGTATTGTCTCATAATGTGACCTTTGACTGGAGTTGAGAGGCCTTTGTCCTGAAACAATAGTGTCCATATTGTAAACCATGCCAGTCAACGCCGTCTGCCCAGCTGCCAGAGAATGGGTGCAGATTGTCCAGGGTCCAAGTTGAAGGCTTTGAGGCAGGCACTTGTAGAGTGTATGTGTGTGCGCGTGTGTGTGTGAGTTTGTTTGTGCTTGTGTATTTTTGTCTGTAGTGTTTGTGTATGTAAGATGCAAGCCTGTTTCCCAGAATCAGCAGATGGGCCTGTGCAATTAGATTCAGCCTTCTTCCCTTGTGTGCACACATGTATGAGTGCACAGACACACATACACGGACACACACAAACCCATACAGCAACACACATGCACACACAAACACGCCCAGGACTAAGCATGAAGCAGATGTCTCTGAAACACTAGACCTGACAGTTACTGTAATGGAGGAGGAAACTGAAGAATGAAAAAAGAGTTGCTAGGGCAACCATTAAACATCACTCAAAAATGTTCAACTATTATCTATCTATCTATCTATCTATCTATCTATCTATCTATCTATCTATCTATCTATCTATCTATGGGTAAAAAATAATAACACAATCACAAGTTGTAGAAAAACAAACACTATTCCTTTTTGTTTTGCCCATATGAAGAGTTTTGATCTCATGTGGTGAATTACAGTTCATTGGTTTCACATTCACATGAAAGGCAAAGCAGTTCAGTGTGATTAGTTTTGTGTTGTTTAACAATGTCTGCTCCCTGGGTTAATGAATCCAAACTCCCTAATTAGAAACAACTGGACATTAGTAATTGAGTCTTTTGTTTAACATAGGCCTACATGTTGCCACGTAGTCCAGACCCAATGCATCACAGTGAAGCACAGTTCCCTTTAGGGTGGTGAACTGATAGATATGCCATTCTTGATTGTAATTATTCCTGGCCAACTTTAATCAAAATTTAAAATTCAATGTTTAATCAATTATCTTCGCCAAGGCTTTTCACATTAGTCCAGGGCTGCTGACCAAGGGACAAGACTATGGCAACCTTGTTCTTACGTAAACGATGTTCACCACATAGGCCTATCGTGTGGACTGGTCCCACTCTGCTTCTGGAAAGCACGAGCTTCATTTGGCGCACTCACGTGCGGACGCGAGTTCACGCGCGATGTTTGGCCAAGTATCTTACCGACCCCGGTAGTTAGAAACACTGCAGTAGGCTACATTGGCGCTGAGCTTGAACTTCTGCCAGACACAAACACAACAGAACAGACGCAGACACAACAGACCAGAGCTGAGCAGCACTGGAAGTAGCAGGTAAGCAACTCACGCACAGACCAGAGAGACTCAGTGCCAGGCCAGGTTAGCGGGGCAGGCAGACTGGAGGGAGATGCACTACAAGCTAGCATCTGAAGTTGGCCTGTTATTTGTTGACAGCAAAGAGACAGGTTACCTGTTTGTTGGTCTCTCAGGTCACTCCCATGGCGGCTCCTTTTTTCCGTTTCGTGACCAAAAAGATTATTGTTCCGTTTCATCCTCTCATTGCAGTTTGTAAAGCATAACACCGGCACTCGCTTTCACATGAGGGGGATTCATGGGCTTCAGGGACGTAGCGTTACGTACGCCTACTCAACATGCGTAGTTACGTGTCCGCCCGGCTCTGAAAAGCTTTATGACTACAGAAAATCTTTTTTAAATTGATTATAGTGATACTTTGATAAACACTCATAGTGAGCGCTTTAACTATCTATCTATCTATCTATCTATCTATCTATCTATCTATCTATCTATCTATCTATCTATCTATCTATCTATCTATCTATCTATCTATCTATCTATCTATCTATTTATCTGTCTATCTGTCTGTCTGTCTGTCTGTCTGTCTGTCTGTCTGAAGCCCATGAACAGGGGCAGGGGACCATCTGACTATCTCAGTACACCATCTCCACATTTAGCCTCACTGGTCATGTATTGACCTGCAGTAACAGATAGGCTCAGAGGAAATGAGCTTGTGACTGAAAGGTCACGGTTTAAAATCTGAGTTGTACAGTAGCTGTAAAAATCCTGGCAGTTTAAATCCCTCAACAACTGCCATCAGGGCTGTGACCTCTGGGCACTTAACCTTTAAATGTTCCAGTGGAGCAGCTCAGTGCCCAATAGTGCAAGACTGTGTGGCTGCGCTGCGCAGGTCCCAGGTGTGACTGTGTTAATGTGGGAGTGTGGTCCGGTCTTCCTTCCTCTCAGCTACTCCCCCTCAGCCATTCATGCAAACATGAATGTGTTCTCTCTTAGTCAATGAGCCACGCTAAACAAGGCTTAGCCTATGACTTAGTAGCTTAATGTGTGGCGTTTTCGGTTATTATTCTGGCATTGAGTGGTAGCCTAATGATTTTATTTGCTAATTTAAAGGTGATGAATGATATTTGACCCTGTCTGCTGCCTGGTGGCTCAGTATCCTGTTGACTGTGCTAAAGATACCTGTCTGTCCCTTATGCACTCTTTTTTTCCCCTCCTTAGACCGAGACAGGGCACCAGGGGAGCAAACACACACACAAACTTGTATGCACAGCTTCTTCACATCCATGCACACTGACGTAAACGCAAGGCTCACATGCACACCACTTAAAACACAAATACATTGCCACCTGAGTGCAGTGTTACACTCCCCTGACACACAGCCTCCATACAAGCGCGCGCACACACATACACATTTCAACAGGGAATAGCCCATAGAGATGCTCTTTGTCAACAACTTGGAAGAAAGCAGCTATTTAAGGCCACTGTATTCCTGCAAGGATAAGCTATCTTATTTGTTTGAAACAAAACAAGTTATGGCAGTCGCTATCACTCTCTCTTCCCTACTGTGTCCTATAGTGTTCTGCTCATGAACTGGTGCTAATTGTGTAAAGCTGACTATATTGTGAGTGTAGATTTCCAGCGGGCTTGGTGTGATGATTAGCAGATGCACTCACAGATGTTTTCCCTCCATGTGTCTGTTTACCAGTTCAATTGTCCCTATCGCACACTGTAGAGATTTGTTGTTCTATTTGGTTGCTCCGACATAGTTTCCAACAAAAACATTAGTTAGTGAAGTTTTACATGCTTGTGTAAACTCCATTCTTGCTGGGACTAGAAAATCAGATGATGTTTGTTACGATATGTAGCCTATATGGGGAGCATGAGAATGTTAAAATCACTACAAATATCAAAAACTCTGTTGCATTATGCAACATACATTTTGGACAGCTCTTGGGTTTTCACTTTGCAGTTAAACAGACAAACAAATAAGTTAGTCTGTTATCCATTACTGTATCAGAGAGGACCAAATATGAATGTACTCTCTGTCTGTTATTTTTGATTATGATATTTTGAGGAAACATACAGATGTCCATGTGTAACAGCTCTTGTTTTTTGGACTTGAGAATATCCACACATACAGTCTTGAAGGGAAATCCATGTTCAAGACCTTTGAGATCTGACAAGCAAGTTACATTTTTGATTAAACATTTCTCACTTGCACAACTGAGCACTGATGAAACCAGTGGTGCAATAAAAAAAATATTCTATTTCTAACTTCGAAAAAATAACACATCTTCCCTCTATTTCTCTGCTAAGAAAATAAAATACTTAATTTGTTTTGATTGTTTTTTGTAAAATAATTGTCTTCACAGTAGCATTAAAGTAACAATAATACCCTAGGTTACTGTGTATGAAATGTGGTGTATTACATGTGTCTTAGTTTCACCTGTCAAAAACAAGAGACATTCAGAAATCTATTTACAAAATGCAGATACACAGTCACAGTCACTGCTCCTTTGAAGCACCGTATTTTCAATGCATATGCTCTCGCCGGTTTGTTGATTGGAATACATCAGCACACCAGGGATATGAAACTGCAATAAGATCCAGACCTCTACCCTGCGTGATTTGAATATGAAATGATTAGGTTATTGATTTTGGTTATTTGGGTCTCCTGCCCAGAGGGGCGATATTGTGGCAGCGCAATCACTATAGCTGACATTTAGCACTGTGTTTACCTTTGCTGTCTCCATTGATTGCTTCAAAATCACCACCCATACATCCTGCTAGAGCTCATTGTATCATCAGTTTTATGCTATTTCAGAAAAGTGATGGATACAGCTTATCAAAAATGCAATAGTTGTGGTCTGTGCTGGCACAGAAAATAACCACATTGCCTTGCAATCACTGAACAGTGGTTCTACAGGCTTGCATTTCAAACGTCATTTGAATACCATTATAAAGATAGTGGATGGAATGCATTTTGGGCTTGAACTGAGATCTGTCTTAAACGTGTTTGATTGCATAGGAACTGTGAATTAGCTCAGAAGATTGACAAGGGTTAGGACTGAAACCCAATGATATGCCAAGCCATTTTTACCTTGCAAGTTGAAAACTACGGCTCAGCCACGGCCCAGCAGGGAACAGTAATAAGTCCTGATTTTTATGTATTAATGTCCCAGGTACATTTCTTTCACTGAATAACCACTGCTGCGCCACTTCAATCCCAGTAAACTTTGAAGAAAATCTCGTCTTCGGTTCAGATTTTCGATTGTGTTTCTGGAGAGAAGTGAAAATGTAATATCTAACTAAAGTGTTTGCTGACAAATACTCCCATATCTCTGTGGACATCTGTCATGAGACATTTTACACACATCAGTGCTCTGAGCAGCACAGCCGTCAAAGTGACTAAAAAAGTCTGTAGTTTTACTGATATTGTAGTATATCTGTGAGGAAATATTTCTTTTTTCTGTCGACCAGCGTATTTTCTTACGTGGGAGCCAAGGTGACAGTCTGCAAATGAATGTACTCTTCTCTCTGTTAGATCTCTCTGTATTTCCAGTGCCATTTTCTCAGCAGTTAGACAATCCAGCGTTAAGTGCCTCCTTTTATATTTATATACCAGTGTTGGTACTTATGCATTATTAAATTATGAACAGGGCCCAGTAAGCGCCCCAGAAAGGCCTTTTTGAATGAATATTTCAAGACTCTGATATACACAGTTCATATCTGCTCTGTAATGCGGGAGGCCAAGGTTTGGCTCTATGTAGGCTTATGCAGAAATCACATTTCTTCCTAAACTGAATCAGTGAATCTACATTCAGATAGTTTCTGAACTTTAATTTGCTGATTCTGAATAAAATCTTTTTGTTGGCATGCGTGTTTATTTCCGGCAAAGTATTGGGATCTATCCAGCGTTTGGAGACGGGAAAAAAAGACATACTGCCTTTGTAGAAAACTCATTATTTAGGTCCTGGAAACTTCAAAAGTCCTTTTGTGTGAGGATATTTTGAAATGGAGAACAATAGGTGTAGAGGACCTGAGGACGGCAAACATTTTTAATCTTCTTTCGAGAGCAACAGAAGGAGCTGGATTGACAGGGTGCATGATAGAGGGGACAGAGGTTGCACCGTGAGAGAAGAGGCAGAATTAAAGAAAACGGCAGCGAGATGCAAGAGTGTTTAAAAGCAGAGGAGTAAACAAGACATGGATGGAGGATAACAATAGGGGTTGGAAATAAATGGAGGAAGTGAGTGCAAGTGAACAGAATAATTGATAAATGGAGGGAGAAGCTCAAAAAGAAGAGCACATTTGAACATTTGAGTGTATTCTCCTGCTATCTGAGCCTGGCCCTTTCATGAGGGTTTAAATCTAGGCCATGAGTGTCGTATCCTGCCTGTTTGTCTCCCTCCTCTTTAATGCAGCATCATTCACTGCTGAGGTGGCTGTTCTCTGTACTGTACAGCACAACTTTCTCCCTCTCTCCCTCTCTCTCTCTCTCTCTCTCTCTCTCTCTCTCTCTCTCTCTCTCTCTCTCTCTCTCTCTCTCTCTTTCCCTCTTCTTTTCTCACAAACACAACCACACACACACACACACACACAAACTTTGCCTCTCTCTGCCTCTGGCTTTAAGGCATGGCTTTGATGGATCCATTGTGACAGTACTGGGTTTAGAGCACAGTGACAGAGAGGAAGAGAGAGAGAGATGGCGATGGGGGAGAGAAAGGGTGGCATGAAGGAGAAGACAGATGAATCAAAGGAGGGAAAACAAAAGCAGTGGCAGTGGAATCAACATCACTGCATCTCTAGTTGACATAATTGATTGTATCAGAGGCAGTTTTGTAAACCATTAACTTCCCCCCCTTATGGGTTACCCTGCTAAACTGACATGCAGTACGGAAAGACTGTACATATGTGTGTGGAAATGTATGACTGGATGCTTACTTGTGTATTTGCATGCTGTTTAATTTGTGCATTCATTCATTCATTCATTTGTGTTTTGTTGTTTCCTGCTTTGTTGCCAGCCAAGGATACGTGAATGAATCAACCCTCTGAAGTAGTACAAGGCAAATATTGGTCAGGCATCAGGAAGGATGAGAAAACTGCCACAGTGCATTCGCTGTACTGCTACAGTATACAGTATACTGCAATACTGCATGACAAAAGCAGCTATAGTTGAAGTTAAGGAAAAAAGGAATTGTCTAGGAGCGAAAAAGTAATTGTTTTGTAATTGTCAGATGACAGATGTCAGATACTGTACTGCCGATCTAAACTGCATCTTAGTTAGGCTAATGAGTTTTTAACAGGAACTCGTTTGTTGTTACTTTTTTCTCCATCATGACCTCATTTAGCTTCTGTCACATCTGCCATATTTATAACGTATAACAAACCCAATAACTAGAGAAATTAGTAAGTTGATTTTAAATGACAGGTTATTAGATTAAGAAAAGAGACTGCAGGCTACATCATGGTTGTGCCTGAGATCATACTCATTCACTACTCCCTCACTATCTATAGGTAATTCAGTTTTAAGAGTAACATACAGTAGTAGGTTAGTTAAGCAAAATGAAAAGGAAAAAAAAAGAAAACTTTGGACATTACCTGGGTCACTTTCTCTGCACATTTCTGTCTTTTGGCATGAGTGAAATGCATTGTAGTATTGGTCGACCATCAGTTACACATTTTGATAATACCTTGTAGGATATGAGTCCACAATGTAGTTCTCACTATGCAGAACTATAATGTGGCAACCTTGCTTCATAGTGGACTAGATAGGGAGAAGTGAGGAATTTTGAATACGTTAATATGTTTGGCTAATCTAAATTTATCTTAGCTGGGTTATTTAGCTTTGAGCAGGACTATTTTATGTGTTTATCTTTTTCTTCTGTATGAATATCTAGCTATGCTGCTCCATTGATGTGGTATATCTGATCCAGTGTTAGAGCATCAAAATTGATTTTTAGTGACAACTGGTGAAGAAAAGTCAGTAAATGGGTGCCATATTCATGTAACAGACGCTATTGCTAAAACGTTGGAGCATCAAAGCAGAAACAGGAAACAAGTATGAAAAGGTCTGTAATTCAGTTTCAGCTAATCTAATAATGTAGTTAGCTGTAACTGCAATCCAGATAGCATGAACTAGCGGGGGTGCATTCACTACAGATTGGATTTACCTGTTTGTTATGTGGGAAAGTCAATTTCGCCTTCAGATGTAGCTCAGCTCTGGTCAAATATGCAGCAAGTCACTGTGTGTTGGTTATGTAGGCCAGTGTGTTTTTGAGTTGTGCTATTTTAATTTCATACATATTATTTGTCCTGTTATGTGCAACAGTTGATCTTTTTTAGACCCTATTTTATGGGTTTTCAGGTTTGTCTTATGAATCTATGTCCAAATATTAAATGGTACAGATGGATATGGATGAAAAAGATAAATGCCATAGGCTATTAACTTGCTTTAAGATTCTCCTCAACTCACACTGATCGCTTTTGGCACTCTCTCTCTCGCTGCCTCCTGCCATCCTCCCAGTCCCCATCCCTCTGTCAGTCCTCCTTTATCCCATATTTCCATCTCTATCTTCCTTAGCCTTTTTCCTTCCTGACCTCATCCATGTATCTCCTCCTTCATCTTCTTCCCCCTTTCATATCCTTCATCTTCTGTTCTCTCCCCACCCCTCCCCTCTCCTCTACTTCTCCTCCTTGCCTCATTCTTCCTCGCACATCTCCGCCTTAGCCCGTCTGGTCTCATGAGGGAGGGAGGCGCGTAGAGTTGATTAGACTGGAGCATTAGAAAGTTCAGAGCAGAACAGAGCATGGTGTCTAGCCCGCCAGGCGGTGAGGAATCAAAACGGCAGTGCCTTACAGACGAGGTCATCGGCGGTGGATTTTCAGGGTGGTTTCGGTGCATTGGATTTCTGGGAGCGTCCTCGGAGCAGCCAGAGGCAGCCATGCGGAAACTGCAGTGGTCCGGTCAAAGCCGGAGCCTCCCCAGACGCAATTTTCTGACGGGCATAGAATGTCTAACACGGAGGGAGAGGATGAGGTGCTCAGCCCAGAGCTTTGAACTATTTTTGAGTCAAAATGATTTTAAAGGGATAGATCTTTTTAGAATAAAATGTACGGCAGTGCCACTCATGATGAATGCAAATGGGTGCAAATGCAACCTTTCGCTGCTCTGTCACAGTTTATTGACCATAACATACTGAAATGGAATGAAGAGTTTGATTAGATTATGGAAAAAAAGAAAGAAAAAATATTAGAAATCTTGATGTGAAATAAAAAATGAAACCAACAGAGAGTGGGGTTATGTGGGATTATAGAAATCAATTTCTACAGTGTATATGAGTACACAGTGCTGAACATTTTTCACTGAGGACCTCAAATTGAGCCCACAATGACCGAAACATGTCACAGTGATGTGGGGGTGACCTATACCTTTAAGGCTACACTCCAGCACTCTGCAGTTATTTGCTGTGAAGCCACACAAAGGATTTACAACCAGCCCTGTATGAAATAAATTGCCAGCCAGGCCACTTGTCTTCAGGGCATGGTGACAATTGTGCACATTCCTATAGTGAATCAGCCCCTCACCCACACACACACACACACACACACACACACACACACACACACGTGCTCTATTGCCTGTGTGTTTATACTGTACATATTAGAAAACAGCCAGTGGGAGCAGCCATACTGCATCTGGCTGCACCAGCCGCACGTATGGATTCAAAATGAGAGGAACAAGCTGACGTGACTGTTTGTCTTGTTGAGTTAAGATTTGGTCAGCACAAACATGCGACATTGACTCATTATTAATTGTGATTTTAATCCGGTTTGATTGGGCTTGTATGTGAACCCTCCCCAAAACACTCCCCTCACCCCCCCATCACATGCAACAGTATGGATACATGTTGTGGTTGGACATGTCAAGACATTCATGTTGTTGGGAGCTGACAGTATGTTCTCCCTGAGCTTCCAGTCACACCGAGGGTCCACTCGCTGCTAATCAGTATCTGAGGCTTCATCAGCACAGGGCAATTATGGGGGCGGGCTTTCTATTCAAAATCACTCGTGGTGGTTTCAGTGTGTATATGCAGGCATGTGTGTGTTTTTGTTTGCATTGTGCACTGCATACAGTTCTCACTGCTAGTGTGTGCACATGTGCTTGTGTCCGTGTAGCCTATGTGTGTGATTGTGTCTTATGTCTCTCATTATAGGCTGCTGCAGCCCAGACTCCCACCACGTCCTATCCTGATTAGTCATCTCTTCAGCCCCACACAGCCAAATTAGCTACCTGAATTTGTGTGTGTGTGTGTGTGTGTGTGTGTTTGTCTGTGTGGTCACTCTAATCAAAATTCCCCCAGCTTGTCTACCTGTGCTGATGATAATTTGCCACACTACCCATACCCACTCACGCACTCACCCACTCACCCACACAACCTTGTCCCAAAACTCTCCATCACACAACAACACCTACACACACACACACACACACACACACACACACACACACACACACACACACACACACACACACACAGACACACAAGCCCTCACTCATGCACACTCACACACACACACGCAGAAATGGTCCGTGGTGGTTAAACCTACCCTAGCAAGCCAACTGGAGGTAATTTACCGTAGCTTGGCGGACACATGCCATTTTACTGAACATGGTGCATGGCCCCCTGAGCTTTGTTCCGCTCAGACTTCTCTCCAGCAGAGCAAAGAATGAACAACTGAAGAGACTAAAAGAGTGGGAAGAAAAGAACAGGTGAAGAAAAACTAAATGAAGAGAAATAGCGAGGGGAAAAGCATGTTTAAGCTGCTGAGCGTCTTCCTGTTTAATTATACCCTACGTACATCCCAGCAAATTGATTGATCCATACATATAGATCATTTTGAAGATAAATTCATCAGTGTATTATTATTTTTTGGACAAACACATCAAATGCTCGCTGTCTGTATTTTGTCAACAAATATTTTAACTAATCATTTCTTCAGATTGAGGGGTTTTACTAATGATGAACATGTTTGCTTCCAAAACTGTCAAAACTGAACAATCTCTCCTGGTTTGCTTCCACTCTAATTAGGGACAACATGTACATACAGTTGCACATGGACTACAAAATACTACAATTTGTGTAGCAATTACACTTTTCTGCTTTTTTTTTTTTTTGCTAAAACTAAAATCGACTGCGTTGACAGCTTTTCCTAATGTGACTCACACACACACACACACACACACACACACACACCCTCCTAGTATTCTTTTTGGGTACACTATAAACCCAGCATGGGCACATTTGAGACTCTCTGCCTGGAGGCTGAGGGAGTAGGGCATCTGGTCTCCTAGTGATAAGCATGTGTGTATGTGCAAATGGGTGTGCACATGTGTGTGTGTGTGTGTGTGACGTGTGTTGACAAGGTAGCCCAGTCCGGTCAGCACTCATTAGTGAAAGAGAGAATCCCCGAATGAGGAGTGCTGTGACAGGCAGGACTCTCGTTAAGGGACTATACACACACAGGCACACATACACACACACACACGCGCTTGACACACACACACACACAGGGTCAGGCTGCCTCGGTATACAGAATCAGCCCAACATCAATTAGTTCATGGATGCATGCAATATAGTCTGAGTGTAGTGGCCCCAGCAACAGCTCTGCTAATTCCGACCCTGTAGGAAATAAAGATTCAGGGCAGGAAAATAAAGGACAATGAAACCAAGTCACTTATGCATGCAACACTGCTGGGCAGCAGATTGTCCTAGCGGTACACTAAGTAATGGGTTCCTGTTGAGAAACAGTTAACTCGGTTCAGTAAAATCACACTAAATATGAACTAGAACAGCAGTGTTTGCTGCAGATAAGCTCAAAGAAACAAAATTTTAACGTATGTTTTATTTCTGGAAACATTAATAGATGTCTACTGAGTAGATAAAACTGGGGCAGAGATGGATAGAAACAGCAGGTAAATCAAAGGAGTTGGATTCAGGGGCGGCTATTTGTTTTGGTCTGATCCTGCTTATTAGTTGATGTTTTGCTCAGTTTTATGCAGATGCTGCTTATGCCAGGCAGGAGCTCCACTGAGATATCACCAGCTCAGGATAGGAAATACCAAGTTCATTTAAAATATATGACTCAATAATTTCATCATTTTAACAGTGAGTGGATTCAGATGGGGCATATGATGTTCGCCAAACCTTATGTGCACGATCAACTGGTGAATTCAGGGTGTAAACACATCACATATGTTCTGATAATTAGCGCCATTACTGCCTGTTTATTCACAATATATTAACCAATAGACGCATTAAGATAATGAAAAGCACCGTGTTGCAGAAACAGGCAAGTGCTCGGGGCGATCATGCATTGTGGGCTCTGTCAATGGAACATATTTTAACATCATTATCATGAACATATGGGAGTATGCAGCCCTGCTGAATTATGAACATAACTTGAGTGATTGGAGTTTGGATACTGGACTGCTCTAGGCTGTCACACAACTATTGTCTGTAACAGCACTGTGGAAATGAGAGGGTTAATTAACTGATGGGTGAGATGGTGCTGGAGCATACGGCGTGATGGAATAGCTCTTGAATTATGGAACAGTGGAATGCTGTGGCTGGTGGCGTCCGGCCATATGTCAGTGTATGCCTCCTGTGTCTAGCTGGGGACAGCTGGTCAGATTGCTCATGTTCAACCGAGTTAGGGACCAATCAATCAAAACGGGGCAGCTTGTTGAGTAGTTTAATCGGGGGCAAGAAGAAAGCACAGGACTCTATTGTGATTCTATCACTTTAGCACCATTAGAGATTTGTCAGGAACCGTTAGTAGATGTGAAATCGCTCTCCAGTTGTGCCACCTGATATTTTTGAAAGTTAAACATAAAATCTTTCTGTGTTGGTTCTGTTTTATTTTGCCTAACAAAACTGCTCTGCCATTTTGACCATCACTTTATTGGAAAAATAGAGCGTGGAATCTAGAGACCAGCCTGGTTAAATAGAGGTCACATAAAAAATGAAAAAATGTCTGCTTCGGCAGCTGTGCCGCATCTCCATGATATTTCTCACATCCTCAGGTCATTGTCAGGAGAAATGGTGGTTAAAACATGCATTCCTCCCTTTTCAGGCAATGACCTTTACACTTGCGGAATAGTATAGATTTGTGTCAGTGAATAAGACTTTTTTTTAATAAGAACCACAAGAATTGCCCTCCAGTGCGTAGAGAGAGAGAGAGAGAGAAAAAGCTTCAACTCGTCAGAAATAAAAACATAAAATATGATCAAAGTCCAGAACAAATTGAGTGACTGGATATAATGTTTGGCTATTTTATGCTGGAATTCAAATAGAATTTCCCACTACAATCATTCCAATGTCGGTAAAATTAGTTTTTCTTTTTTATCACAGTAATTTTAAAATAATTTTCAATTTCAAGGATTTATTTTGACATACCAAAAGAAACATAGCTAGTTAATACCCCCAAGATGACTACACAGTTCTCTGCTGGTCTCTGGTACTGGTCTGCTCCCAGCATTGGGATTCTGCAGAGTGCATGCGCCCCAGGGTATATCTGTCCGTCCTGACTGCAGCATGAGGCTTTTTGTCACTGTGCATGTTCAAAGGATGCTATGGACTATACATATGTAGTATATCTCTGGTGGTTAGAAAGGGGTCTGAGGCGTGCTGACAGCTTCTGTACCAAAAAAAAAAAAAAAAAATCTAGTCTTCTTGTAACAGTAGTCATAGCTATCCAAAAATATCTAAGGCAGATGCTGCGCCAAAGCAGCTACTTGCCTTCACAGCATGGCATGACGCAGATAGCTGGCTATTGTCTTAGTCTCTGCTGGGCAAAAATGATATGGTCACACTGATCAATAGTCTCTGTTACACATGATGTATTTCCCATGGCTCTGGCTGTCTGCTTCACTCCATCTGTCCCCAACTGTCTGCTGATTTCTGCAGTCTCTCTCCCTCTCTCAGTCACACACACATGCACACACACACACTCGCAAACTCGACAGACCTGTTGATTTTGCGCTTGGCATGAATTCCCTCAGGAGCAGCAAACATTTATGTGCAAAATAAGTCTGTAACATTTAATCTGCTTGTATGAAAAATGATGTTTACTTGACATCAACTACGACGATTGCATAAGGACCACAGTCTTAAAAATGTGTACAAGTGCACACAGGAAATGGGTAAACATTTGTCGTGAGACTCGTGACCAAAAAATAAATAAAGTGAATTTGGGGCCGTAGGAGGAAAGCGATCGAATTAGTTGTTGGATGAGCAAGTGGGCGAGTGATTGAACAATAGTGGTCAGCTTAATCAGTTTTAAAAAAGGATGGAGAAATGATGCTTACCAGTCTGTCACTGCTGTAACTAATCTCAGAGACCATCCTCTTATTAATTGTTTATCGCTGATAGAGCATGAAATGAACAATTAGATTGGAACATCAATACATTTCACACTTTGATGCTGATGTGGAATACCAAGCGAAGTGAATCCTAATACAGACAGCAGTGTCATTATGCAAAGATTAAGCTTGTTATATTATGTTTGTCTGTTTTTATTTTCTTCAAGGTCAACATTTAGCATTTAGGCTTGCACTTCCTTCTCCAATTTGTTGTTCATGGATTATTCGGCATATCTGTCTAGTTTTCTGGTCTTGTTAGTGCTTCATATACAATATCAATTCACCGTTATTCCAGCTGTATTGCAGCTGCAAAATCAGAACAACTCTCAATTCCCGTAGAAATAGTAATGCAAGATCATTTGAGGCCTTTGCAGCTTAATAATTGATGTGAATGAACTACTTAGTTGTGACTCAAACAAATGCATACAGAATAAGGAAAAGTACAGCAACTGCTGTAGGTTACATACTTTATTGGACAGTGTTTGCTATATGTGCACTCATGAATTTAATACAACCATAAGAGTTACATATTGCCTGTTAATTATGCCATGCTCTTAGCCATTTTTCTTAGCATCATTTAAGATAATTATTGACCACCGTGTCATTCTAGGAAACTACATTGACCTAAGTAAAGTGCTGTTAGTTAAGGCATCAATATGCCATAAGGAAGCAGCATAAAAGAGTCAGGGAAACCTTGTCCTTTGCTGCTGTAAGAGTGGTTTGTTGTTAAAGCTGTGTATCAATAAAAATCTGAAGGCAAAAACTTAAGAATACTTGACATAGATGCATTATTAAAGAATTCTGCTGATTGGTTGGTAGTAAGCACACGGGGATACTGTTTTATACTTTGACATTTCAACTTATTAGCACATAGAAGTCAAAGTGTAATGATGATACTTGCATCAGCGAAGAAGGATTTGGGGTAGGGTGGGGTGGTGGGTGGTTACTTTTTAATATGCGTGTGATACAGATGCAGGTAATGTTTGTCTAATACATAGAGATAAGGCATTTTAACTTGTACAGATATGGCACCCAAGTGAGCAAATCCTATCTGTGTGTGTCTTTTTTTTGGCAGGCCTGTATGGTGTCAGGAACACTGAGCTGTGAGAGAAACAGCTCACCACAAGACCGTCTGGGCTCAGCAGGAAGTACCTCCTTATTTACTTCCAAGTCAACCTCAGACGTCATGTGGTTCAGATGCCTGCTCTTCGTCTCGACCTTGTTTGCCCCGATTGTCATTGGTAAGCTACAAGTCCACACACGTATTAACATCGAGGACACTCTCATGCAACACAGACTGAAACCTATTTTCTTTTCTTTTTTTGATGCTGTGTCACAGAGGTTGTATTTTTCAAGCGGCAACAAACACATTGTGGTTTAAAGTGTAGCCTTTAGAGGTATTTACGGACAATTAACGTCTAGTTTATCATTAGCTCCCTGAGGTGACTGCATTCAGACACTCCTGTCCTCACTCTGAAGTTGCACAGAAATCACAGATTTAAAAAACTAAACAAAAAAAAACAAACAACACATGTCACAATAAGTGGAAACAATAAAATGGCTGATGGCTGAATCCCATTTAGCTGTTTCAGTTTCAAGGTCCTGGAAGGGAGCGTGCTGACTCACTGTCACACTGGGACACACAACAGAATGTCATTAGTAACACCTGTGCTTCTCTTACAACCAGAATCTACCGTGGTAGACGGGCTTTCCTCCTGCACTAATGTAAATACTGATAGTTGCACTACATTATAGTCTACACTGGACACATCGGTGCACGCTTGCACTCGTGTGTGCACTTACAAAAACATTTATGTATAATTTTGCTTCCATATGTCCACATTTCCTTTATATGCCCACAACTACAAAACCCCACACACCCAAGCAAATGCTAGAAACACTGCGGCTGCAATACTAAGGAAACGCCCACTTAGTCTTCCTCATTTACAGATTTCTCTCTCTCTCTCTCTCTCTCTCTCTCTCTCTCTCTCTCTCTCTCTGTCTCTCTGTTTCTTACACACACACCCACATGCACACGCACAGTGCAGATGCAGCCCCAGTAGGTTGTCTGTATGTTTCCTCCTCTCCCCTGTGATGGTGGGCTTTGAAGACTCCTAGAGGGAGCTCTGGCCCACTTGGACTTAATCCTATTAATGGCTGCTGTCAATCACACTGTTGTGAGGAAAAACTGCTGCACATGTGCAGACACACACACACACAGACACACACGCAGTCACACAAACAGACACCCAAACACACTTAACGCACACACACACACCTGACTGCTGACATGCTTGCATGCATATGATATACTTTAAACACTGAAATACCGCACACCCACATGGACAGAGATCCTCCTTAAAAAAACAGGCAGGCATAAACATACTCAAGCACACACGGCAAGTGTTCACAGGCAGCCACTTAGACACACAAACACAGAGGGCTTTGCTTTAGCACCAAGAGATGAGTTTCAGTCAAAGGTATTTGCATCAATGTCTAAAGAATAAGTCGACATATGCAAATCAGGCTGTTTATACTTAGCAAGGATTAGTTGAAACAAAGACAGTTTAGCTTGAGGACACACAGCAGCAAGCACTCCATCTTCTCCACCGAGCCGTGTCTTGTCATTATTTCGGGGTTATGTTGAGACATAAAAAAGAAAAGTAAAGCGTGAATTTCTGGACAAATATCACCAGGGTTTAGAGAATATTTCTGGCATGAACACGGTTTAACCTGACAGAGTGGACTTGTTGATCATGTAGCTGGATGCTGATGCTGGTGAAATGCTACAATCATACAATAAGCATTACTGCAGAAGACATCAGGCAAACTGATAAGTGATCATCAAAGGAAGGTTAGGGCTGTTCTTATTTTTTATTGTCAACAACTGCCATGAAGATACAGCAGCCTACACTCTGTTAGTAGTACCATACGGTACTTTGTCAGTGGCACCCACGCCCATGGCTTTTTGTTCTAACATAAATCCTTGAAAACAAGTGGCAAACATATAATTTTGTGAATATCATGAAATACATTGTATAAAATAAAATGCTCATGGTCACCCTGGTGAAGAAATGTGTCACTCAGTGAAACTTTTTTTGGGGGGATTTTATTTTGAACAACGGTATGAAAAACATCTGCCCACCAGTCTTATCTGATCTGTGCAATATTCATTTAATAGGGCAACTTCTTGACGAATCCAAAGGGAAAATGTTCCCTAAAATTGCACAGGCTGGATTGTGCAGATGGTTTTCATATCATACATCACAACACCGCCAACAAGCCTTTATTCGGTGAGAAGTGATCTATATTTGACTTAAACTGCTTTTGGATAACAATACAGACACGGAGGGGAAAAAAAGAAGCTATATCAGGATTTAGCTATAAGGCGGTACTTGTTTCGTAGATCCGTAGATTCGTAGATTCGTTTTTGATCTTTTCATGGGATTTATCGACAATAAGCCACATCCTCCAGAATCTCCTTTGCACTTTTAAAACGTGTTGTTTTTGCTCCAACTCGGATGACCCACATTTCAAACACCATCAGTGGCCAAACACTTTGGCAGTTCAAGTGAGAGATCACCTTTTAAATCTCTCCCTTCTTCTCTCTCACCCTCTCCTTCTCCTTCTTTCCGTCTATCCACCTCTTTCGCCACTCTCTTGTTCTTGGCCCAAATGTAAAAATCGATATCCTTTTGTTTCAGCCCCCTGAGGCAATGAGAGTGTCTGAATAAGATTGTCTGTACTGTCCATGGCTGCCAAGTTTCTGTCACCACTTACACAACTAATGACAGACACATTAACATGCACTTGCCAGCTCACACGTTATTGGATGTGTGCAGAGACGGAGGGCCAGACACCGGCATGTACTGTATGTGTCCAAGTGTAAGTGTGTATCATGTGTCTGTAAGACTGCTCGTGTTTGTTTGTGAAAGAAGTGACAGAAATATGTGCGTAGTAAGTTCTTTGGAGGCAGGTTTTAACACAGTGCAGTTTTATAGGTGAGGCTGCTGATATAAATAGATGAATTAAAAAGTGACAAACGAGACAGCATAGTGTGCGAGAGTCAGAGCATTTACTGCTGCTTATGAAGGCAGAGTGGCTTTTAATTGGAATACAGATAGACCACTCATTTAAATTGTGTGTGAGTGAGTGAGTGTGTGTGTATTTGTTTGTATCATAATGCTGTCTTTATGCCCAGTAGGAACCCTGTAAGGCAACACTGTAAGACATCTGATCCAAAGCCAGTCTAGACAGCTGCCTTACAATACTGTGTATTGATCCTCGTACGCTTCAATTAACCCTGTCTTCAAAATTTACATTCATGCTCACTGAGGTGGACATGATGCAGCCATTGAAAAACTAATAAACTAACACTCATATTAACACCGTAATGACCCACTGCCCTAAGCACTCCTGTCTCACACGCACACAAAAAAAAGGCATGAGGTCCCTCAAATCCTCAGCTTCTACTGAGACACACATTCTGTCTGAATGTGTGCTTAAGGTCTAATCATAGCCTGAGGTGATATACGTGTGTGAACGTGTGTGTGTGTGTGTTCATTAGAAAGGACATTTTCAGTAAATGTCACTTATATATCAGTCTTATCTCTAAGCTAGCGCCTGCCATTATCAATGTGGTGCCCTCAGGGGCCAACTACCACACAAGATATTAGCTACACAGGCTGTGAATTTCTGCCTCCACATGCCATCACTCCGAGCATTTGTATGCATGTGTGTGTTTGTGTGTGTGTGTGTGTGTGTGTGCGTGTGCGTGTGTGCGTGCTTGTGTGAGATGTGGTGAAGGGCAGTATTAAGTTGAGCCCGGGCAGAGTGTCATTGAGCTCATTCAGATTCTTTGCGGCATTCGTGTAACCATGACGCTCCACCAGCCAATGAGGGAGCCAAGGGAGGGAGGAGAGGGTTGCTATGGTTACCGTGACAGGGAGAGCAAGGGGAGGTGGTGCTGCTGTGCCTAGCCTTTCAGGGATGTCGTGGGCTGCGTTTGAAGTACAGGTATATATGTCTGTTCATGGCGCAGGGTTCATACGTGCACGTGTACTGTATGTTTACATGTGCTTTAAGAAATGTTTTGGTGTGTGAAGAGTACATCCTTTAATAAAAACATGTGACATGGGACGACAAGTCACAATTACTGGACCTCTAGCTCCACAGATTCAGATTTAATATAGTGTGTATTATTTGTTTATTCAACTGGGACAAAGCAAGTTATGTATATTGCACCAGATACAGCTAGAATTCTCCGATGCGGTCCGTGGGCAGAGGGGTAGCACTGTGAAGCCAATATGAAGCCGTGTGAAATTAAGCAACAATAACATCTACATCACAGTCGCAGTCGAGCCAGGAGATACTGACAGAAGTGAACAACACCGGTGAACACCTCTCAGCCGATAACCTATCTATCAAGGGATGATGGCTGATGCTCCCAGGGGATTGCTGCTCTTAAAGAAGAGAGAATAACAACATCCAAGCTGCACCACAGCAACCCAAATCCCTAGGAACATCCAGCCCCACACCACTGATATCACAGCACCCAGCCCTATAACCACAAGATAATACTGTACGCATCTGGTGTGTTAGTAAACACATAATTATAGCACAAGGACACAAGGAAGTTTTTTGAATGACAAAGTAGTTGTCTGCAGCTAGACTGACAACACTTGTTAGATAGATGAGATAATACATGCGCGCTGATTTTGATAGATTCAGTGATTGTTATCAGACGTTAGGAAAAAAAAACAAGACTCCATCATCTTGCAACATAATGATAAATGTAAAAAAAAACAGTAAGTAATACAAACACCTGTGATAGATTTGGTTATGTGTTTATTTAATTGATTAACTCAAGTCAAGTGTGTGTTTATTTAACTTAAAGTATACTATATGAAAAATATTCAATAAACACATTAGGAGTTAAACAGACCACACAAGATCAATGCCACATTATAGTGCTGGCAGATATTTTGACTTTGCCACAGCAGGAACAACACAGGTGTAATTCATTGATAACACTAAAAACAATTTGCATACACTGTAGGTGAGCGAGTCTGAGGGTCCTTGTGTTTTGCATGCTGGCTCACAGCTTATGTTGGGACGCTTCATGGAGCTGAGGTGTTGTTATCAAAATGCGTCTCACCCTCGCTTTCCTTATGCGATGACTGGCCAAAATACCCGCTGTGAGAAAAGTCTGGAGTGCGACAGCAGCAGCAGCAAGGTGGGGGCATCTCGGAGGAAGAGCTTGAATGTCCTCAAAGCACTATTCTTTACAGAATTTCAGGATTCAGGTCGAAGGATATCTAGACTTAAATAAGACAGTGGAAACTTGATTGAAGTTTCACTATCCAAGAGGCTTCATCAATTCCACTCATTAAACGAGGCAGGAAGAAAAGCAACGGCACTAAAAAGATCTGGGACAGATCAGTGGCTTCAATCTCATTGGAATTAATGACATGTTTCCTATTTCAGTACAGTAAGGGCGGATATATGCATCAAATTTGCAACTTCTGAGAATAATTAGACATTACCATCTATGAATAATCTCCGCAGCACTAAATGCCTGTTGAAATTGTCTGGCACTTACTCTCTACCTAGAATGATGTCTAAAACTGCTCACTGCAAAACAGTAATTATCAAGTCAGCTCACTTGCAACAGTGGACATGCACTGATGAAAAATCTCATGTGATGCTATTGTTTTGCTATAGTGTGTATAATTAGTCTATGTGACAAGGATACAAATACAGTGAAAACAGCCTGTGCTTTAGACCTCCATATTTCTGAAGACATTCTTACAAATAAGTATTCACTTGTTGTTGTATCAAACAACTTCTTTGGACCAATGTGTGTGTTTGTGTCTCTGTGTGTGTGTCCAGCCCATGGCCGTGCTCCCATTCCCATGGCAGTGGTTCGCAGGGAGCTGTCGTGTGAGTCCTACCCCATCGAGCTGCGCTGCCCGGGCACGGATGTCATCATGATTGAGAGCGCCAACTACGGCCGCACCGATGACAAGATCTGTGACTCGGACCCTGCGCAGATGGAGAACACGCGGTGCTACCTGCCTGACGCCTACAAGATCATGTCACTCAGGTCAGTGTGTACTGTGTATGTGCGATGTGGAAAAATACAAACGCGTGTGAGAGTGTGAAACCCGTGTGCCCTGGGCCTCTGGAGAGCAACTAAATAGAAAGTTCTCACCTTTTTAGAGGACTGTAGAACAAAAATTGGACAACCACAGTGAAAATGGTAAATTGTTGTCCTGTTGATTAAGTTTGTGCCATGGTACACCTTGATGCAAAAGGTACAAGATTCACACTTAGAATTGCTTCACTTATTTGTACAGAGGAAGAGACAGATGTCTCTCTCTAGCTACAGTACTGTAGGTGTGCAATGTCAAATGTTCATTTAGTATTCATCCTGGTGATATATCACTGTCAAGTTCGGCATTACTCGCACGTCAGCCCAGCTTCACGAAGTTGACGGCAAACGACAGCAACATGAAATGACACAACAGCACAACATACTTGTCAGGCTCAGTGTAATGGTGGAAAAAAGAGGAGAAGGATGATGGAAAACCTGTGGAAACCAGTGTAACCCGTGACCCACTTCACGCGTTTCTGCTGCTCACAGTTCCTGTATGCACTACAATGCCATACAACTGTAGAACATTATCCCACAATGGGAAATTACTCATGTAGCACTTCCTCCACAGCTGGCCGGTGTGATCACCGTCTCTCTTGACAGCTGCACGGCAACCATAGCAGAGGAGGAATGCTCCAAGCTATTGAGCAGTTTATCACAGAACAAAGTTTACAATGCATGCTTGGTTTCTGTTTTAATTTAATCATATAACAGACTTTTAATGTTCACTGCTATGAGATACCAATAGGGCCAGTACAAATTAAACATGAAACTTGAAAGATTTACTAGATATCATTAGTTTATATAACACTTATAATAATAAACTCTACTTATGTAGCATTTTCCTTGAAAAAAGTTTTACAGAAAGAAAAAAGAGTGAAATAAAAAACAAGTGGAAAACAAAATGCATCATAAACAGAAGCAAGTTAGATGAGAGTATTGATTGGTTGCATGGGAAAATAAAATGCAACAAGATGAAATGTAGCAACATTGAAAAGTTTTAAAAAGAGTTTTTAAAGACCCAAATGGTGTATCCTGTCTCATCTCAGTCAGTACGAGATGGTTCCACAGTTAAGGGCTAAAGCCCTGCACCTTAAGTCACCTCCTCTGACCCACAGTAAGAGTCTCAGGGACCTTAAGAGGAGACGGATTGGACATGTGGAGATTTTTCTGTCCCAATATTGCTGCCGTCTTCCTCTGACTCCCCTGTCTCCCTGTCAAACCACCTGTCTGCGTCATGTGGCGGCACCGCTCTAATTGTGATTGCTTTGGCCTGGCTCGCTCTCTCCTCTCGCTGTGGCAGCTGCAGCATGTGTGGCCACTCTCCTACAGGCCTTGATATCCATAATTTATACTCATGCGCACACGCAGATACACACAGCATGGGCCACACACTGCATACACTGCCCAGGGGCTACACCAGACTTTAAGCTCCAATTAGCAGAGCCAGAGGCCAGACTAAATCTTGAGGGATCCTCTCTGGAGGTGACTCAGACCGGAAACAACTGTTTATCACATATATTTTCAGTATATGTGTGTTTGGGTTGCAAAAAAAAAAAAAAAAAAGGCTGCGAGTGAATCTCTGTATGTGTCACTGCACATATATGTGCACCGACACGAGCGCAGTTCAGCTCGGATGTGTCCTTGCACACAGCGAGTGTGTTTTAAAAGCACCAGTGTTTCTCATAAATGCACACGGCGAATCTTTGGGTCCTAATGCGTAATGTGTGTGTTTGCACACTTGTCTGTGTTTGCGCACTTGTGTGTGTTGCTGTGTGCACTGGCGTGTTGAAGGCTTTATTGAAGCTTTTGCACAAATTGCAGTGGGGTTGTGTGAGTGCTCTTTCCCAATACTCACACACCCCTCTTCTTCAGTCTGTTTCAGCCTGTCTGGTTTCCACTCTGTCATTCCCTCTATGTCTGTATCGTCTCTGGCTTTCAAGCCCGGCTCAACTGGCTGATAAAATCAGAGCATGTTCCGCCTGCCCAGTGTTTCCTCAGTATCACATTCTCTCTTTGTTTTCCTCTCTACCACTCTCCAAGGCCAGGGAGCGTGTGTGTGTCTATGTACGTGTCCACGTGCGTGTGCGTGCGTGCATATGTTTGTGTGTGTGTGTGTGCCCATACCACATAATTGGTCTTGATATCAAAGCCTCATATCTCCAGAGGGTCTCACAAGGCTTCTCAGGCAACCTAGAGAGGACCTGATATCGCTGCATTTCCCAGATTATCTCCCCATTGGGATACACTGGGTTGAAGGGGAAACGAAGCCGTGGCCATGAAAGTTACGCTTAATCTGTTTTAGCGATATACTGGCCTCAGTTCAATGACTCACTCCGTTTTTATCAGGTTTTCAAGTGAAGCGCTTCTATTTCAAAATGGCTCCTGAGCATTCTTTGTTTCAACTTCCATTTTAGTTTCGTTGTTTGACTTTTATTATTGAATTAAGGAAAATGTACATACGATTTCAGGTTTAATTGCTTTATTAGGCAAACGTCCACCTCTGCTGCTTTCTATATGTGATTTCCAGAAAGTCAGGATCGGTTTCACTGTGTTTGATAAAGCAGCTGTTGTTGGCTACAGCTATGGGTGTGGTTAGACTTGAGTTTACTGTACATTAAAGTGTCACCAGGGAGAGTTATATCAGGACAACATGAGGCATTTGAAGCTTTGGGTTGTTTAGCTCTGCAGAGGGAGAGAGACCTGCAAGCCAAAATGTCTGCAAGTTAGAACGATGTACTGACATAAAAGTGACTTGATGGCTTCTACGGAGATGCTCCTCAATGCACTCCTTGTCCTTTGCTGATAGTTGAGTGCTTCATAGACCGAATACCTTTCAGCAGACTCTCTCTGAGTCTCTCTCTCTCTCTCTCTCGGTCTCACACACATGCATTCAGGCACTTGGGGTTGGGGACACTGAAGAATGTGTAGGCAGCACACAGACACGTGAACTCTGCTCCCCCTGCCACAGCTTCCATGATAGAAAATTACTTCTGGACTTCAAACAGACTTTCCCCCGACACCTCTGTACCGCCTCTCCCACCTTGTCACCTTGTTTGCCCTTCTGCCTTTCTTTCTCTCCCCTCTCTATTGCTCTCTCCTTTTTCCTCTCCTTTCTCATCCCTCTTGAAGAGGTCCCTCAACACAAAGGAAAATCACTTTGACAAGAAAGACAAGGGTAGGGAGTTGTTCCCACCCCCCAACCTTCCCGTCTCTCTCCCTTGCTTTTGAAAGTGTTAAATAACAGCATGGTTTATTTATTATTCCCTGATCTGTCACACTCTTGATTTCTTCAATTTTGTAACTCCAATATTAGTTTATTCTTCAGTGTTTTCATTCCTCAAATTGCTTCTGACTCCCTACTTCTCACCCTCATTGTCACCATCTTTCTCCCTCACCATCTGTTTTAGTTTTCATGGTCCTTTCCTGTTTTTCCATTCACTTTCTTTCTTTCCACAGCTCAGGGGAAAGGTGGGGTTTCGCCTTAAAGGCAGGGGTTTATGCGGTGCAGCACATTGCCTGTATTTTACAGTATATATTTTATATTTTGACCCCCTCTTGACCAAGTGTGCCAGGGCTGCAGGCTGCAGAGGCATCCCTAGTCTCAAGATTAAACTCCAGTCTTCAATTGCCCCAAGGATCTAAGGTGCACTATCTTTCTAAACACACAACTATGCACCAGCCCGGTGTGCACACACATCAATGAATAGACAGTCATGCATGCGTGAACATGCGTGCTTGCTCATGCATGCATGCTCACACACTCTCTCGCCCATGCACAGAAACACACACTCCTGCTCATCAGTTCCCAAGCTTGGTCAACTTCTTCTGGCAGCCTGTCTCCTTAGAACTGAGTCTCAGTCTTCAAAGCACCAGGCTAGTGTGTTACTGTGTGAATGCATCTGTGTGTGTGAATGTGCCCGCCTATGTGTGTGGATGTGTGAAAATGCGTACATCTATGGATGTATACGATCGTACGTGTGTGTGTGTATGTGTGTGCGCTGGAAAGTGCAGCCGGCATGTTTTTGAACCATTCACTCGGTAGACTGAAACCTTTGGAGTATGTTCCCTTTGACTCAGAATTATAGAAAGCCTCTTGAATCAGACATTGCAATCTAATGCTAGACATGTGTTATAGTGCAGGAGTGTAGGCGCTTTTTTCATGTACACCTGCACTTTATCCGTCTTCTCCATTTGAGACTAATCCATCTCTTTAAACCGTAAGTAGAAGATGAGAGAAGCAGAGCACACGACAGAGACACAGACAAATAAATGCTTTAACCCTATATAAATGTTCAATTTGTATCATTATTCCAGCCCAGTGGCCCCAAAGTAAAAAAAAAAAAAAAATCATCTGGTAAAATTAAGTTTTGCACCAAGTCTTGTTTATGTGTCTTGTCTTGTAGAGCTGGACTCACCAGGATATTAACAATTATTTCATATTATTATATTTATCTCTGACTTTTTTCTGTCTCTGTTTCTTTACTTGTCTTCTTCCGCCATTAACTATCCTGTTTCCCACTGAATGAGGTCATATCTGGATATGTCCTACTTAATGTGTCTGTGTGTGTGTGTGTGCGTGCACGCGCACGTGCCTGCGCTCTGCTACCCTCATATAGTCACCACAGTTACAGGAGATGCCCTGCGGCACCCTAGGGGCCCAACTGTCACCCTTGCTCAGTGCGGTAATTAGGGCCCACACACATGCATGCATATGTACACACACACACACACACACACACATAGATATATGCATATATAAAGAGATAACATAGAAATCCAGATGCACCTACAAACAAACTAATTCTGACAGACGTGGACATGCATGTTCATCACATAATTTTTTTTTGTCCCTCACACACAGCTGCATTCTCCTCCGTCCACCCACTCACACGCTAATACACTGTACATTCACCCTGACTGACAACTGTTGTTCCTCTGAAACCTCTGTATTTCCACATGTCAAAGTCTCCACTGTCTGACCCTTTTCTCCTGTCGCCACAGCTCTGCTAACCTTAGTTATCACGCCTCACCGAGCACCTAAGCCACATGGCTGCCTGAGAACGGTTTGCGAATGGTCTAGACACCACACGACCGCTCTGTTTCTTTCCCTCTCTCCATACACATACCAAGTCTGACACATCCAGAGACTAACATGTGAGTCAGTGCCTCAGACACGCTCGCGTATAGACACTGACTGACTTCCTGACTGACCTGATACTTAGACATTGACATTGAAGTGCCGACCAGGATGCAAAACGTAGCCCACCCCCTCATGTACGTATATGCATGAACACAACAGCATGCATTTTTTGTACATCATGAGGTGAAGCTGACTAAATCCCACAAGACAGCGTCTCGCTTTGGTGTGGCTCTGTCGTCTTGACGGCGATGGTGTCTTACATGCTCCTGTGCTTTTCACCAACCAGGAGAGACAGCTCAGCTGTCTGAAATGCTACTCGTCTTTTAGCTTTTAGGAGGATTTGGAGTTTGTGCAAGCAGGTGGTCTTGGATTAAACTGTGGAGGAAGAGGTGTCACATAGAGAACTGCACAGACACACACAAGGCAGATGTAAGGCAGAGAGAAACACAGGGATGCCAGCAGAGGAATGTTGCTAGGTGGAATCAGGAGGAAGACTCCCTGAGTGTGTCCTGGAATCGGACGATGTGGAAGTTGCCATGGTTACCAGTGGAAGAAGAGAGGAGAGGAGAGAAGAGATGAGGAGAGTAGAGGAAAGATGGGGGAGCTCAAAAACTGTACTTGGCTGTCAGCCTGCTAGCAAGATAGAGGGCATAAAGTGTTTGTGTGCATTATTTGTGAGCCAATGTGTGTCTGATAAGACTCAGTATTATTATTTAAGCTTATTGTTTCTTGTAAAACTGTTTGTTATCCCCAAAAATAATTTCCCCTAGAAAAAATAATATTCAAATGATTATTGATATGATTTGCTGTGAATAAAACGTAGCTATATTAAAAAAAGAGGTGATTTTTGAAGGCTGAATTAACATGCATCACATATCCAGCTTCCATCCAGTTTGGATTTACACTCATTTCATTTAAACCTAAAATAATATAAGAAAAAAACACATCCAACAGCGATATAGAGGTCGGATTACTCTGTCCTCAGGAAATTAAATTTGGTGTTGACACCCTGACAAGGTTCTTCACACATTTCACATTTAATTCATCTGTTTCATATCACATGTTTTCTTAATAATATCGCAGGCATTGCACTGGGTGTAAAAAGGGTGTCATTTGCATGCAGCTCTGTATCTGAAGAGCAAGTTTGCAACCACCTGTTTTTTCTTTTTTCTTTAAAAATATATTTTATCTGTTGTGCCGGTGCGAGTGGCTGATTTCATTGACTTGACTGCAGTTAGTGAGCATTGGAGACGGAACACATTTTTTTTAAAGTATATTTTGTGGCTTTCTTTGCCTTTAATTAGATAGTGCAGTGCAGTTGAGAGAGACAAATGGGGAGGCAGAGAGAGGGGGAATCACATGCAGGAAGGGGCCGCCCGATGTGGGATTCGAACCGAAGCCGCCTACAGTGAGGACTGTAGCCTCCTACACATGGGGCGCCTGCTTAACCTATTGCACCACTCGACGCCCCAGAAAGAAAATTTTATTAACTGTTCAAGTGCGCTTGACTCGAGTGGGTTCAGATGATCTTCCCTATCGGTCCCTGACATCTTCCATGCATGAGAATGTCAGGTGTACAGTTCATTCGACAGAAGCTGCATATTGGACACACAGCATTAGAATTATGGGAGAGAGTGACATCCTCCAGCCAAATATTAATAATGCAGCACATTTCAAAGCCTTTTTCCCAGTTGGGAAAACAACATTATTTTACCTGTGGCTTGTCTGACAGGCTGTTCGAGGGCTGACAGACACGCAGGGACCGCCAAGAAATGTATTTGTGTTTGTGTGTCTGTGTGTGGGAGAAAAAGAGCGAGACACACCTGTCATTTCTTATTCTAAAGTGTGCTGTGGCTGTGCCAGCATAGGATGTGATGCATGCTTCACTATACCCCACGGTAGGCATATACAGAGATTTACTCACACTCACACTCACACCTGTCTGTGTTGCTCCTCTTCTTTTACCTCTGTCAATCATAAAACCCTGCATCACTCTTCAATTACTTATTAGCTCACTCCTCTGCATCCCTTCATGCTCTCACCCGTTCGACATCCATTCCCATCACTCCATTTGTCCACCTCCAAACAGCCTACTCTATATGTGTGTATAACCCCATCAGGGAGCTGAAACGAGGCCAGTAGCGGGAGAATCTCATATGTCTGTGCGCGTGTATGTGTGTATGTGTGTGTATGTGTGTGAGTGTGTGAGAGAGAGAGAGAGAGAGAGAGAGAGAGAGAGGCAGAGTGTATGGGCAGCCCTAACAGCTTTTTATCCTGTAGCAAGATACAGTAACTACACTCTGTCTGCTGTCAAATGGCTTCCCTCAACTCCTGCAGGACATAAAGAGGCCTGTGAAAATCACCTCTCTCTCTTCCTTTTGTCAGTTTCACAAACCACATTTTATTTTATATTTTTTCCTATTGCTCAACTCCTTCTGCTTAATTTTTCCCATTTTGGGGATTTCAATTTAATTTCTTTTGAGAACATGTTACAAGCTCATAAAATCTGTCATTTTACTTATCATGGGAGATATTTTTAGGCTTACGAGACAAGTATTTTTGCAATACTGGATTCGTTCAATTTGTTATACATAATTTGCCCTGCTGACATAATGTAATTTATGGTGGCAATAATTCTTGTCAGGTTGCGTTTACTGTGATTGTCTGTGGAACTAGATGCTGGCTAAATGTTTTTTTTTTCCAAGTGAGTTGCAGCAGAATGAAATAACAGAAAACAGCGGAGGAAACATTTGGGATTTACACAGAAACAATTTCTAAAGGTCACTTTATTCTAGACACCACTGAGAATGGACAAAAAAAATACTTTTTATTAAAGAAAAGCCAAACACGTGACCACCAGAGAAAGACATTATGACTGTGCCGTTAGACATCAACTCCTTCACTCTTCCCTCTTTATATTTTAGTTTCAGATGATTTCAGTCAGTGTGGAGCTGGCCCGACCCTCCCCACCATTGCCCCCTTAGTCTGCCTCATTCTGGGTTTATGTATGAGTCCAGCTGTCAAGAGCAGAAAATGTTTTTCCGGTCTGTTTTCTGCAAGTTACCTCACAGCGTGGGTGAACAAGCCGAGAGAAATAAGATGGTGACATTATGCGCACCATGAGTCCATATTGCATGTTCCGACCAGCGCACAACTCTCAGAACGATCTCTACCAGGAGATTTCTCAGTATTCTGCACCATCAATGTTCCCGCTGCTGCAAAAAGAGAAAGCAGAAGGTGTAGTTAGAAAAGATGTTGCAAAGCAGCACAGGGATTGTAAGCTCTGTTCTTGAATATTGTAAAAATACATTTTTAAAGAAGAAAACAAAATAAAGAAAATATCTGTAGCTGTGTCCAAAATCCTCTCATTCAATCCTTCTGTACTTTGACAGTAAAACAGTCACTCTGTTGTAAACAGTAGTGAAGTAAATTCAGATGTCATTTTGCACCAAAGTTGTGTAAGTTGGAAAATTAATACATTGTCTGTAAACACTGTCCAGATTTATCCAGTATCAACATCCATTAAGACCAGGAAAATGTGTAAATCAACAATTATGTTAATAGGAAACATAATTGGAAACATAACTCTGTCTGTGTTTTTACAGTGGTTTATAATAATGGTAATGTTTTCTAAAGAGGCCCTCAGTGGTCAGATTGTTGTTATTGCTGATGATCTTTCAGCTGAATTTTAGAAAGTGAAACTGCAACTTTTGGGTTCTGCAACCTCATTCAAAATCCCCCTGATATTCAAAACAGCAGAGAGCCTTTTGCGGATTGTTTAATGCGAATAGGTAATAATATTAATAAAAACAATGTTATGTTGCTGTTAATTAAGTATTTGTGTATTTTAACTGCCTTTTAATGAACTACACTTCTCACAATCAGTAGACCTTTGTGGGCGAAATGCGACAAAAAAAGCAAGGCTATGGGTGAGTCAAGTGCCCACAGAACAGAGTACAGAGACCAGAGATTATGATTAAAAAAGTTGGAAAAAAAATGCTTTTGAAACAAAATTGAGTCACAATAATAACGTGATATACCTCATGGGAACATTTGTTTAGAGCGTTTTTTGAAATTGTCAAAATCGTGACCTTGTTAGTTTTCTAACAGCACGTGGATGCAGATTTGTCTCTAGAAAGTAATCCCCAGGGACGAGCTGCATTTTTTTTAAAGACAGCTTCAAGAAATCTTGAAAGAGAGATTGCACTGAGTTAACGTCATGTCTTCAAACAATGTTGTTTACTGATTTATTCATGAAGATAAATGTTAAATCTCTTAAGAAATATCATCAGAGGCAAACTCAGTTTGAGTAATTGAAAAAATATATATTTGTAACACACGGTCTACATACTAGTTTTTTTTTTCCTGGAGCTTTCAACCATATCTCATGGTCTCCATCAACAAATGGTATTTCCTGACTTGTCATTAGGTTGGTCCAGGTGTTGTTACATGTTGAAGTCTGTGCTGCTTAATAATGAACACTGGTTTGTTGCCTGGATGGGCGGGCACGTTGGTTAATATTTATGGAGTGAGTGCTTCGGTCCTGTCCACATGTGTCCCTGAGCAGCATGTTGAACCACCAAGTCCAAATATTCCAGCTCTGTTCTGCTCAGAGTATTTGTGTGTTTGGAGAAGTTTCCAACAGCGCAGACTACTGCATGTGTAAGTGTTTGTTTGTGCGCTCGGAGGATTCGACACCATCCCTGAAAGTTTGTATGTGTTAAGCATGTTCACACAGTGTCGGAGCCGAGGCACACGGCATTGTGGGATGGTGTGACTGCATTTGAATGTTGATTCCTGAGGACTGTGCCGAGGCTTTGTGCGTCACTCACTCTCAGACACCTCTTTCAACTGGTGAGGATTAGTTCCCAGCTCTCACTTGCTCTGTAATTATATAGTTCTTCAACACATCTGCACTCGAGCACGTACGCACACACACACACACACACACACACACACACATGCAGGCAGACAGTTGCGCAGCACGCACGCTCGCAAAATATTTATTCCATTTTACATCTGCATCGCAGACACGTGCATGAATGCTCCGACACACACAAACGTACAGGCGCACACACTCTTCCGTCAGCCAGCGTCAGCCTCATCAAATCATCAGTCAGTCAGTTATGTTTATATGAGGGATGGAGACAGAGACGGAGTGAAGGGAGGTCTGCCAAACAAAGTGAAAAACATCAGAGACAATAACAACAACAGCACCCACTGCAGCATCGCAGCTTCTCTTTCCCTGCCTGCTACAGCTCAGCTTTGTTAGTGAATAGTTTGTTTGTGTGTTTGTGTCTCTGTGTGTGTGTGGGGGTGTGTATGTGCCTGTGTGTGTGTGTGTGTGTGTGTGTGTGTTGCACATTGCAGGGAAGAAAGCCAGCAGGCAAGGCGGTATCCAGGCCACTGCCTTGTTTTGATGTGGCCATGCTAATTAAAAAAAAGAAGCTTTTCTGCCAACAGTGAGAAAAACATGCAAGAAAACTATAGTGCCGTTTTGGTATTTAAAAGTATGGAATAAAAGCTTATAGGTTGTAAAGGTGTGCGTTAGTGTGTGTGTAAGGGTCGCTTGAATGTTCGAAGTCTACATTCATGGTGGGTCAGGATGCAGGGCGGACATGAATTTGGAATTTTTGCTGATGTTTTTATGTTCTGTCAGGCTGCTGGATAAACACATTGGCAGAGAAGGAACGAGGGAAACGGATAAAAAAAAATAAAAGGAGAAGAAGCTGGAGGTACCGGGGACATAAGGGAGACTTTTTTGGATCTGACTCAGACTACTGGCTCAGACAGAACGGTGACGTCAGCACAGGCTTTACTAAGGATGGAGGGATTGAGAGAGAAACAGAGGGAGGCTAGAGATGACGCCCTGAGGGAGGCAGGGATGAGAAAGATATTAAGGAGGGAGAGAAGACAGGCAGAGGGAGAAAGAAGGCAGCAATAAGAGGCCTACCACATATATCTGGGTGTGACTTCGAAAACTGCAGCTAAGTGGGTTTAAGATAGATAAACAGACTGAAAAAAAAACAGACAGTGGGAATGAGAGACAAAGACAGAGGAACAGAGAGGAATAATTCCTTGGTTGGAAGGATGAAGACAAAGGCTGAGAGAGAAATTGGTTTATTATCTTGGCTTACAGAGTATGGGGAGAGGAAAAAGAAAGGTAGCTCAGACAAAAATAGACAGAGAAAGAAGGAGTGATAGCAGAGAGATAGAGCGCACAAGGGATTATGTCAAATCTTTGCTCTATACCCTCTATTTAAAATACCAGTCAATAACCTTCAGTGTTTTATGACTCAGCCGTGAAAGACCCGAGAACGGAGCCTGTTTCACAGTACCATAAAGCAGAGATGAACACACACACACACACACACACACACACACACACACACACACACACGCACACAGTTCTGCAAAACCTAAACTTTCTCTCTTTTTTCTCTCTTCAAACACATCTGCATATATTTTTCTTCAACACTGCCTGTTCCTTTCATCCATTTTTGTTATTTGTTGTATTTCAGTTATTTATGCTTTCTGTTGACTTTATACAGTGACTTTTAGATGTCATTTGGTTTCACTGCCCGAATCGGAAAACATCTCTTTTTGTGTCAGTTGTGTCAATTTTTTTTTTTGCTCCGTGACTCTTTAGGAATGTGACTTTACTTTAACAAAGCCCCTGGAGTTTCTTGATGTGACCAAAGTTCAGGTTTCGTCTCCTTTAAGTTTTGTGTGCGGATATAATTAATCCTACACTAACACCTGTGGCTACACTCCTGAGTCCCAAAGTCCTGAGTGAAACAGGTCGCTCTCATCCTCGTCTGCCAGCGAGATGACATCATAACAAGGGGAAGTGTTTTTTTTTGTTTTTGTTTTTTGTACCGTTCAGTGGGGGTTCGCGTTCTGATACGTGACTGTGGGCCAGCCAGCCGTGTCCATCGGTGGGTGTTGTGAGCAAAGTTGTGGCGCCCTGTCAGTTTTCCGTCCCTCCCACCCCCACCCCTCAACCCACCCACCCACCCACCAGTCCACAAGTTGCACTGATGACAGGTGACCGATGATGAAGGCACCGGGGCAAGAAATTAAAAAGCACAGAGGCGAGAAAAAAGAAGGGAGGGAGAGAGGAGAGAAGACTGGCGGGTATTGTTATTAGAATATGACAGCCATCGCAACACATTGAGTTTTAAACCTTTTAAACTCCAGTAACCCCTCACTTGACCACAGACGTACTGGTCAACAATAGCCAGCGATATATGTCACAGTTCTCTGTAGCATACATTCCTTCTGTGCTTTATATCTGAATATTGAATAAAAATTAAATTAGCTCTCATGCATATTTCATTATGCAAATTGTTGAATGTGATACTGAAAGAAAAGAGACTTGAGGGGTTTGGCATGCTCATTAAAAATATCTCAATGGAAGAATCAGAATGTTTTTAATATAAATGTCGCCTGTTTGACAGGTGCGCGGAGAGGGAAGGAGGGAGAGACAGAACAGTTGTACTAATTGAAAGGAAATATTCAGATGAGCGCAGAAGTGGCTCATCAGCCTTCTTAAAATAAGCCTTTTCTCCTCATGTGTCCTTTGTCCCTGTGCTCGCACATAATATATTCTTCATTCAGGTTATTTCAGTAATTTATTTAAACCAGCGAGCGCCATTGAGATAAAGTGGCACTCCAGGGTGGGGTAGCATTTCGTGTTATTACATGCATCTATCATGATAATATACGGGCTCCAACTGTCCCACCAACAAATCATCTTTGGTTGTGAGGAGCCGTGTTGGCGTCTTTAATTACAAACGCTTCCACATAAATGTCATGCATGCAATTTTACAACTGCACAAATGCATGCACGAAAAACACGAACCCTGGGAGGCAAATGGAGCCTATATACACATAGAGTGGTGCCTCACATGACCTGTGTTAATAAGAGTGAGAAATACAGTACTTACTTTTTGTGTGTCAGAGGAGAGGGCCCCTGTGATAATTAGAATTAATTATGTGGTGTCTGGGCCAAAATACTCTTAAAGCTATAGGTTGTTGGTGTCACTACACACACACACGCACACACACACACACACGCGCGCGCACACTCGCACACACGCACACACACACCACAAGTGTCCTTGTGCAGCAGCTCTAGTAGCCAGTGTGGATCACCTTGTGTACAGCTGATCTCAATGATTCTATTAGTATAATGTTCACTCACTCTAGGTGTACCAGTAAGGACACATTGTCTGCTCTCTTCTCAGTCTAAAGGGTTCTTATAAACGGATGACTCGAGTGCTTGGGTGAATGCAGTGAATTTTTTACGAGAGGATATAACACATGGATTTGGATGAATCAACTAATGTGTCTGGCTCTTTACCCGTCTCACCCCATGTAGATGCAACAACCGGACCCAGTGTGCAGTGGTGGCCGGGCCTGACGTGTTCCCTGACCCCTGCCCTGGCACATACAAATACCTGGAAGTCCAGTATGAGTGTGTCCCTTACAGTAAGTATTATTTCGTATTATTTCAGTTTAAAAAAAAAAAAAATCTCTTATTATCTCTGTAACGGCGATATTGATCACATATTATACTACACTGTTGCTCATCTTTGGTGAGATTATTCATTCACATATTGTTGTCATTTATATATGAATTACTTTTAAGATCATGACACATATTTCTTTTCTCGAATGTAAATTGTGAAAAGCCTGCAGTTTTTCCACATTGACGTGCGAGCAACAACATGCTGTTTTAATCAAAAAATAAACATCAGTAGTTTGAGTGCCAGAGTGTGTTCTTAAGGGACACAATGATGACACAGCTCTCTGGGAAAGTCTGAAGGAGGCTCAAATGATGACAGATGGTGATACGACCTTTGACCATGTGATAACAGACTGGGAGGTCGTACTCACTCAAGTGAAACATTCAAGGGACATGGTTGTAAAAAAAAAAATCCCCCCAAAACTGTGAAACTTCTCTTTTTTTCAATAGCATAGTTTCCCCAAAAAAATCTAGGTTATTGCTTCCTGCATAATAAAAACAGTTGGAGACGTGGTTTAAAGACATTTATTTGTCCTTCATGTTTATTTCACAGTGCATTTCAGCCTAGAGGGTTTGTCCAAAGGCAAAGCTAAAATGCAATTCTGTTTTATGAAATTGCCAAATCTCAAGTGATTCTCTTCATGCTTCCTCTAACTAGTTACTCTACCATCACAAGAGGCAATAAAAACAAATTTGTTCACATGGAAATTATATTTAAATTTTCAATTTCTGCCACATGTCAGCATAGACAACCTCACCAGAAGGCAACCGAGCAGATGAAAGCTCATTCGTAATTTAAAAAGATATCATTAAATTCTGTATGCCAGTTAAGTTAAGTTACATTACAAATGCAGTGAAATATGACCTATTACTTATTTGATACATAACGAGTCCAGACACTGAAATTTGTACAACTTTTAAATGAAAACATGTGATTTTGTTGTAATTATAAAGTTGAAGTTCATACTAATAAAGTATAGTTAAATTCAATAAGTAGTGCATGTGAAATAAAAGTCCCATACAGTACAGTCTCACTTTTGCTTAAAATAGTAGTAAAAACGTAGCCTGAAACTTGCCTGTTCTGAATACATTTGAAGTGAAAACTAAGTTCTTTTGAATTATAATAATCAGCAGGATTTGTTCCATGTTTATTATTAACTTTTCAGTTTGAATATTCAACACTTTCCACCAACTCTTTCATCTTTAGGAGATCTTTGTCAGATTCAGCAGTTTTACCACCAACTTGTCGGATTTCAAGAAATGTTTTGAACTTAAGGCTTTGTACGTATTTCCTTCACAAATCACCGACACAAATTTTGATTCTTTTGTCTAACACTGTCTGAGTGTACAGTCTTGGCACCATGGTCCATACAGACGGCCAAGGTGATCTCCCTCACTGAAGCATTCAATTATGTCTGGCTAAACGGCTCTTGCCTGGCGTCTAGAATGACCAGCAGATTAAATAATAGGACTATCAGAGCCCTCTCTGGAGCAGATGGAAACACAACCTGATACCTGCTTAATGCCCCACCAAGCGCGTGCACATACATGCACACGCCGCACACACTGACACGGAGGCATCCGAACAGAGTGTTTGCCAGTGTGTGTTTTCACTTCTTCTCGTCTCATCCATTCATTTGAAACTTGTCTGCATGTTCTGTCTCCATCTTCGATATAAAACCCCCACAAGGCTGAGTGAAAGTACAGCGCTGCTTATTTCATAGCTTCATCACTGTAAAGAACAAACAGTAGCTTTGAGCGCCGGCGGAGACGAGCTGTGCGGTGATCTGATAAACAATGAGTCCGTCAGGGTAACGTTTCGTCCCGCAAAAATAGACAACATCTGAAACCAAAGAGCTCAGCTAACAGAGAGAGGGACATAGTGAGAGTGAGAGGTATGAAGCATTGGAGGAAAAGATGGAGAGAGAGAGAGAGAGAGGCTTTGACAGTACATTAGCAGTTTCCGTGTACTGACTAAGTGTTCAGGCTGGATCAGGTAGCGCTCTGATACACTACCTGGCTCCTGTGGGTGTGTTTAGCCTTGAGAAATGTTGCACAACGCTGCAGCGAAAAAATATGTTGTATAAAGGTGAAACAAGTGCTTGTACATGTATACTCTGACTTGACACTTTACCTTGTTTTGTTTGAGAATACGTCAAGTTTTTCACATGGCTCGACTCTTCATAGAACCCTCATATCGCAATGCTGAAATATTTATGAAATCAATTTTCCTTGAAAGGTGAAATAATGTCTAAACCCTAGAACAAGATGCTTGTATTCCCTGACATTCAGGCCAGAGATCCAGCCGTCTACAGTACAATCAATGCCGTCAGCTGCCTTGTTGTGAATGATACATTTTTTGTTAGGCATTAAATGGTGTAATACCTATCAAAACGTTGCCTTAAATCAAGACAGATCAATAAAAAAGAGCCTGTTCTGTGAAATATGTGACACCGTGACATCCGTAAAACACTGCAACAACTAACAAATCATCATATTTACATTAGAAGGGTGTGTTGGTTTTAGTGCACTCAAATGACTATAACATCAAGGGACATCCATAACTCAGATAGGTCTCCCGTGACATTAAGCACGCTGGTAGCGCAGACTGTTGAGTGTAAACACCTGACCCCTAGCGATCACCTCTGAGGCCAGCCGTTGCTAATCACAAACTTATTGCGCAGACAGAAAATGAGCTGAGTTCCGAAGAGACCCCGCTTCATACTCCAGATGTACTTTTCACTGACATTCAGGTGGGGCTGGTATGTTTCCCCACTACATAGATACTGTAAACAAATCTCAAAGTGGGTTGTAGAACAGGTAATTTAATTATGCACGCCGGTTCAGTTTTCAGGGAGATTTTGTCCCTCGATTCTTTTTTTCTTGAGGACTTTTGGCTTGCATTACCTTCCCAACTCTTCATCTCTCCTCCCTGCACTGCAGGTTTTTGGCCTCTTTCCAATGCTAAAAATCAAGTGCTCTCTCACTTTCCCTCTCCAGCTTTCTGTGCTATGAGTGTGTGGCAGTCGTGTGCCAAACTAGCCAGCTAGCTTTGGCAGTAATTAGCCACCTGTGTATACTTGCTCATCGCACTGCAGGCAGACTATAAATATCCATACATTAGCACGCTGCCGTTCAGACAGTTTCTCCGAGGCAGCTCTCGCACAGAATATGTTTAATCTCTACAAATATGCTATATGCTACAGAAGACAGATATATGACGATAAGCATTGTTTCATTCATGTTCATTCATTAAAAAAAAAAAAGCCAAGAACCCTTGGGACGAGGTCTATCCATTTCCTCATCTTATTGCAGTAGACCCTGGCTTGGCAACCACCGTTATGAAGCAATTAGCCTATTACCACATTTAGTGTATTAATCAGAAAAGCCAGTGATATGTTATGCAATACCCACACAGTCTATTTTGGACAATAGAACTTGGCTCTGTAGGAAAGCTAATTAAAAGATAAAATCACCTTCTTGTCTGTCCAATTAAAGACTTCTGTCAGATTGGACCCTTGGAATAGCTTCATCATGATGACATGAGAAGATCTGTTTGTGTGTAAGGTTTTATGTGTGTATGTGTGCGCACGTTGTCGTGGAAACAATCACTCAAAGCCAAGAAATTTTCCCCTGTGTTTCCTGTGTGTGTGTGCATGCATTTTACTGTGAGTTTCTCCATATGTGCATGTACAGTAAATGTATGTGTCAGTGTGTGTGTGTGTGTGTGTGTGTGTGTGTGTACATATGCAGGCGTTTTTGTGTTACCCAGAGAGAGCGAGAGAATATGGAAGGGAACCAGAAAGACAGAAGGAGAGAGAAAGAGTGAGGGAGCCAGAGAGCAAGAGCGACAGCTGAAACAGAGATAGAGAGAAATAGGTTAGACGAGGCCAGCAGACGAGGAACAGAAAGAATAAATTAACTGATAAAAGACAGTGGTAGAAATATGGAGGACGTAATGGAGAGAATGAAAAAGGAGAAAGGCAGAGCTTGAAATGACGGAAGAGAATGGCAGGTGAGGATGAGCGGACGGAGAGAAAGGAGAAAATAATGGAGGGAGAAAGATGAAAATGTCTATGTCCATAAATGACCTTGGGTTTTAGCCTGGCTGAGCTGATTGGAGATCAGAGATAATAGTGGTGAGGCTGCTGTCGCCACTCGCTGTCTGCAGAGACACGCACAATATACTGTGCCCGCGCCCCACTCGCACACACCCGTAACACATGCTCATGAGCGTACAGACTGCCTTTCCTCCTCGACGAATACCTCCTTAATAAACCATACGTTTTCAATAAAAATGCTAATTATCTTTACACTGCAGCACAGCCAGATTAACACTGCTGCTGTAAGTCTGTGTGTGTGTGTGTGTGTATAAGAGATAGAAATGAAAAGAAAGAGGAAAAAAAGAAAGCGAAGGCATCCGGGGTACATCTGTTCATCTGATTTCAGAAATTTGCAAAAATTGAAAAGATACTCACGAAGATATTAATGAATATTTATATGATTTTTAATGAATGTGAAACTAGACAGGCGACACATCCTCACAACAGGGCATTGCTGTTAGTCTTATTTTTCTGCTATTGTTTTCTAATATTCATTCAAAGCCCTTGCTTGGCATAATTGACAAGAAATAATCTTTGTCTTCTGCAGCTGTGGAGCTAAGTATTTGGTAGCGCGGTCTTAGTGGTTTTCGAAATGATCAGTCAAAGATACGGGATAGATAAAACATGCCGCACCTCTGCAGAATTCAATTATGAGAGAAAGATTGAGAGAAGATGCTTTCTTGTTGACGTTTTTGTGGAAACAAGGACATTTTCTGGCAAGTTGTCATCGACCATATTCTCTCTGCTCCTCTTATAGCCACTCGCAGTGTCTGAATTAATACAAAAGACTTCTCATCTCTTGAGCCATTGTGCATGCTTGAGCTAACCTTGACAAAAGCTGGAGGTTTCAACAAATGTCTCACCAACCTATATTCACCCTGTCAAGTCCTGCGCACTGAAAGACGAATGACTGTGATTTGTGAAAAACTTTCATTTCTTACCCTTGTCATGGAGATTAAAAACAGATGCCTCAAAGAAAACAAAAGAGGAAAGGTCCCGCAATGAGCTCACCAACAGAGGCATCCGATAATCTAGTGAAACAACGAGCAAAAATACAAATTGAATGACATTTGTTTGACATTTTATGTGCCATTTGGTATACTTGTTGCCTCCACACATTTTCATTTAAAATCTATTACCTGCTTGCAACCTTGAACCCTGCGTGTTTTCGTATCGTGTCTGGGAGGTTGTATCAGAGCCTCAGGTGATGTGCAGTCCTTGTTGTTCGGTGTCATTAATCCCCGTCTTCTTAACCACAATGTGTCTTTTTGTATTGTCTATATGTGCGTGCATGTGTGTGCGTTTGGTACATCGACATCTGTCCTTCCATTACACACACACACGCACACACACACACCTCTGTTCAGACACTCTATCTGCTTTCTTTTCCAGCTTTTCTCACAAGGGAACTGCTTCCTTGTGGTGAACCATTTTCTATCTTAACTCGTGGCAGCCCTCTCACACATGCACTTTCTCACACACATCCACACGCACAGACACATACACACACACCACACATCCACGCTTGTTTTAGGTTTAACACGATCTCCTTCCAGAGATTGCTTATTTATCGGGAGTTGTGCTAAGCCGCACCAGTTACCATGCATTTTTCATGAGCCTAGGATTTAATGGTTGCTTGTGTATGTGTGTGTGTGTGTGTGTGTTTATGTGTGCACTCACGTGTGTCTGTGTGTCACATGTGTTTGTGTACATCCTGCGGTTGGTGATGAGCTTCGGCTTTAATGTGTTAAAGAATTTATGCATGTACTGTGCAATATGTAGTACATTTGTGCTATATATAAACATGTAGTCCAAATGTTTTCCTCCTCTCCTCTCCTCTCCTCTCCTCTCCTCTCCTCTCCTCTCCTCTCCTCTCCTCTCCTCTCCTCTCCTCTCCTCTCGGGGGACCAGTTCCATTCAGCAGGTCTCTAACGGGACTTGAGACACAAGGGCACTGCCTGCAGGATTAGGTTTCTGCCATGTTCACATTCCTCTCGGTCCCCCGGGGAGCAAGGTGGAATGGAATTCATATGTTTAAGAGGCTCCGAGCAAGTGTGCACATTTCATTGTGGGGCGACACGAACAACCCTCCGTCACACCTCCAAGGATAACGCTCTGAATATAATAGACAGGGAATCGGTTGTTGGGGTTAAAGCAAACCAGTGCATTCAGTATTCTTCCACCTCCACACGCAGATTGCTTGTACACACAAAGTCACACGGAGTAGGTGACATATACACAAAGCACTAGCTCACCCACTGTGCGTCAGAATGTGGCAGTTTTGGCTAGTCCACTGAAATGCAATCCCTGTAATCAAATCAATTTTCTGGTTTTCATTGCTCAGTTGCTATTAGCATACATTAAAGAGCTCATTATCTCAGGTCATCTTCTGTTGCTGTATTCTGTCTTTCACCATGCATAGGACCACCGAGTAAACCACCAGAGTGTGTGTGTGTGTGTGTGTGTGCGCTTTTGTTTGTTATGTCATAGATAGTATTATGTGTTTACTCTTTGTATCCCTCTTCCCTCCCTGTCTGTCGGCATGGCACGTTTGTGTCTGTTCCCCCATATGTGTGTGCATGTGTGTGTGTGTGACATATGTGAGATGCATTACTGTCAGATAGCTTCCCCATTGCAGCGCAGTCTCCTCAGACGCTTATGTAATGTTATTACCAATCACACATGGAGAGCATCCTGGCACTCTCACAAGGTTAGGATGAAATATGAGAACGATTATGGAGATCTGAGATTGTATTATCATGATTTCCTTATTATTGCATCATTAATCTATTTTTGTCTCTTGTCTCTTTCTTTCTCTCCCCCTCTTTTTTTTTTCTTCAAATATTTTGCCTATGGCTCATGCAGAAGTAGAACAAAAAGGTAAGTCTGAAACACGCAGACCCACATTCACACATGCACACATGCTCAAAAGCCGGGGTTGGATGTCACTTTTTGATGCCAGCGCCTGAAGCCTTTTGTACCTCGTGGCAGAGTGACATCGCTTTTCAAAGTCACTGCAGCTATATTAAGACAGCTTGATCTCAGCATATAGAGGCAATTTGGAAACACTGGTTTTCATTAGACACACTCTAGATCCATATTATTCCATGGTATCATGTTAGAATGTCACTTAACAAACTCTCCACGGGGTGAGCGCATTTTTATGATGAGCTGATGAACGGAGAATTACATTGACATTTAATATTTCAAATGCTTCCCCATGATATGAAAATGATGCCAGTGCTTTAACTAGCCAATGAAAATTCAATCAATATTCCCAGGCGTTCGCGTGGGATCTGGAATTATATTACTGAGATGAATGGGAAAACCACAATGCACATCTGGCCCGTCTGTGTGTGTATATGCTGTGTGTGTGTGTGTGTGTGTGTGTGTGTGTGTGTGTGACAACATTCCAGTTAAATTACAAAGGTCCCTATGACTCCGGTCGCACTGGCTTCCCAGAATTTACTGCATCTCCCACATCACTCGTAAAACATGACCCCAGTATTCCAATCCGGGAACACCGAGCATGGGGTGGGAAATGAAATATTGTAACAATTGGAGAAACAGCAGGCGATAAAAGTACACTACAGTTGGTTGTTTCTGACAGAAATAGAAGGGAAAGAGAGGAAGAAAGAGCTATGAGACTAATGAGGAGTCGGGAAGGGAGGGAGAAATGGGAATAGAGGGAACGGGGAGGAGGGGGGTAGGACAAAATGTGCCATTTTCTCTCAGCTGTGAGAGCAGGGTATTATCTGTTGAATGGGAGGTATGCTGCTATGCTGTTGTGCCTACGAATGACAGGGACCATACAACATCCGAATTACAACACAATAAGCATAGCATGTCATCGTCACTCACTGGCGGTTAAGGTTAAGTTAAAACACAGTGTAACATTTATGAAAAGAGGCAAACATCACACGCACTGTCAGGGAATCTTTAGAGAATAGTTGACACTTCACAGCAACTGCACAAAAGCTTATCTAATGTGAAACTGTTGTTATTTGTTCCTCAGTATTTCTCTGCCCTGGCATTCTCCGAGGAGTCTACCAAAGTGAGCATCTATTCGAGTCAGATCACCAGTCTGGCGCCTGGTGCAAAGACCCCTTGCAGGCCTCGGACAAGATCTACTACATGCCCTGGACGCCGTACCGCACAGACACGCTGACAGAGTACTCATCGAAGGAGGACTTCATCGCAGGCCGTCCCACCACCACTTACAAACTCCCACATCGCGTGGATGGGACTGGCTTTGTGGTGTACGATGGCGCGCTCTTCTTCAACAAGGAGCGCACACGCAACATTGTAAAGTTTGACCTACGCACACGCATCAAGAGCGGCGAGGCCATAATCGCCAACGCCAACTACCACGACACTTCACCTTACCGCTGGGGGGGCAAGTCAGACATCGACCTAGCGGTGGATGAGAATGGACTTTGGGTGATCTACGCGACAGAGCAGAACAACGGGCGCATCGTGGTGAGCCAGCTGAACCCCTACACCCTGCGCATCGAAGGCTCCTGGGACACCAGCTACGACAAACGCTCGGCCTCCAACGCCTTCATGATCTGCGGAGTCCTGTACGTCATCAAAACCGTCTATGAAGACGACGACAACGAAGGGACGGGGAACAAAATCGACTACATGTACAACACCGATAAGAGCAAGGAGATGACGGTCAACATACCGTTCCCCAACTCCTACCAGTACATCGCTGCAGTGGATTACAACCCCAGGGACAACCTGCTGTACGTGTGGAATAACTACCATGTGGTCAAGTATTCGCTGGACTTTGGCAACAATGGTAGGTCCCACCTCTTCCTCCTCCTCCCTCCCCATTGTTCATGTCTTTTTCCACATGATTTCTAACTAAGTACCTTTCTAACTATGTACTCAGAGTACTATTCCCTGCTAAATTTATTGGACACGCTGTGATATATATATTTTTTTATTGTCAAATGAAATACCTTGTCATATTAGTCATGTTTTAATTTCGTTTTAATGATAAATGCTTTTTTGTTGTGACATAAGGGATACTTACAACTACTAATCTTCCTCCAATAATTAATTCAGAAAATTACTTAAAAAGGAAGAAAAAGAAATGCACCATCTGTGCTGTTATGGTTCTCAATTATGACTATTCCCCCTGCCACCCCACCCATGGTATCTGCATGTTTTCAGCCGTCAAAAAAAAACAAGCCAAAAAACCTTTAGAATCTTTAAAGAGCGACTTCCGGGCACAGCAGTGTCATTGAAATTACAGATGTCAGCACAGTTTCTATTTGTGGAAATGGTTGTACTTTATTAGTCAAGCAAGGAGTAATTCACAGAGACATCATAAAGACTACCTTGATGTCTACCTTTAGAGGAATGTCTGATGTTATGCTGAGTCTTGCATACTGTAAAAGCCTTTTTCCTTTAACTGTACCACTTGCCAGCCTTGCCTTTAGTTTCCTTGGCTGCTCAAGAGATCATAATTCATTCCTTGTGAATGGAGCCAAGAGCTTAAGCAGAAAGGAGGAACTAATAGCGCTTTCATACAGGACATATGAATACGATGACAATCTGAAGACACTTCAGCCTTTGTTTGACTGAAATGCGGTTCCATATTTCACTGATAAATCACAAACTCTCTGTGCAACAGGGCTGCTTGTGGTAATGAACCCACATAGAATTATGACTCAATTGTGTTGTGAATTCTACTGGTTTGGTGCGCTCTTGTTGCTCCCAGCAACAGCACTCAACTGATTTTAGCAAAAACCTTTTGATAAAGCTACTATGCATAACCTGCCCAGCACCAAACAGACGAAGTTAGCAAACAGAAGCAAAAATATTTCCCAAAGTACTTGATATAAATAAAGCAAAAAGGAGAGTGAATATTGAATTTACATTAATCCACTGTGTTAATATGAGGCTGTTTGGCAATACATTTGCCACAGCAGCATGGCCAGTAATATGGAGATGGCCTAAATGTAAGTTATTGCTGCTCAAAATTTTGCCTCTTTAATTATTTGAGTCACACATATATAATTCAGGTCATCTCTATATTTGGTTGGTGGCAGAACTTTCAGTCGGAAACAAAACTTTCACACTTGGAAGGTCGGATGTAAAAGAAAATGGAGATTAAGGTGAGTTTGATTAAACATAAATAAGAAAGATATGCCCTTTAATTTACTGTAAAATGCACACGATGCAGGTTGACTTGTGTTTCTGTATGAAAGGCTTGGAACAGTCTAACCCAGAGCGACTCTCCTTTAAACTCTGGGGTGACGTTTGAGTTCACCCCTCCACTCCTCTCTTCCCCTGGTTCGAAGGGCTTAGGCCCCTGGAGCCTGAAGGGCTATTTGCCCAGTGTAATTGCCTTTCAGCACCTTTCTATGGAGTGGTCAAGGCAGTCTGGCTGCGTGTCTTATTAAATGATGTCTGAATTAACACATGCTCTTACACGCAGTTAGGAGGCACAGTACAAGGAATTATAGAGAGAAGCAGCATTAAACTTGGTTTCTACCGATCAGTGTGCGTGATGCGTGTGTGTGTCGGTCTATGAAGGGAGGTTGTGCTGTAAGAATGTGCGTATGTCTGTGTTTATGCATGTATAATGATGTGCATGCCAATGAGCTAGTGTGCTAATGTACTTAACGGTATGAGTTTGTGTTTCTCTATTCATGAGTGTGCATACGTGTTTATTGGTGTGCACTTGAGTGTGATCACTCTCATAATGGAGCTCTGGGTGTCTCAGGAGGCTCTAAAGAGGAGATCAATGGGGATTCAATGTGGAGAATGACCTCCAGTGCACAGCAACAAGGCAGACTGCTGACCAGTGGGAGATAAATACATACAATCAATGCCGCCTCACTCCTGTACTCTCCTCCTCGCTCCGCTCCCTCACTCAATGAGGACAAGGAATAAATTAACTACCTGAACTGCATGATTTCCTCATTCTTCGGAAAATGAGGTGATAAGTCGATTCATTGAGGTTTTATTTTGTTGTTATAGCCGGCCCTTCAGTCCCTCTAAAGAAGCAGTGGGCAGTTTGAATTCACTGTAAATGTATCAAGCACATATTGAATAGTGACTATAGTCAGACATGCTGTGTTACAGTCCTGGTGTTTTATTCCTTTTCCTTTTTCCGTAGCCAGTTCAGGAAACAGGCCAAGGAAAGGGGCCATTCTGAGGGTTTCCACTCATTACTGATGTAGCGTAATGTTTGCCCTGCTTTTGTTTCAGCTCAAATGGACTTCTTAAAAGATATGAAATGTGACAGGAAATGGGCCATAGAGTAGGCGGAGGCAGAGGCAGGCCACTCTGGACTTGGTGTAATTTGGGTCCGACTTGGAGAGCACCAATTACTGTGTTGTGTCTGTCTAATTTGGTAACATTGGACAGTTTAGAAGAGGCCAATGTACAAACATCTGAATGTGTACACTTTACTTTGGCACACTTTAAAGATTACCCTATACATGGGATGAAGGTCGTAGCCTCTATGACGTCACCCATAGGATTCTGAAGAATGGTTTTGTAGCTCAGAGTGGGCTGCTTTACTGCTGCCATCTTGGCAGTGTCCAATTTCACCAAACGCTTGGCTAATCCAGTTTGGAGTTTAGAGCCAAGAGGAGGAGCCAAGACTTCGGTGAATACTAGTTTGTGGCAACCATACGCTCACCCATCTGTCACTCAACGTGGCAAACCCTTAATTAGGGTTAGGTATATGACCAAAACTGTTTTTGTACCAGGCAGTAAACATGTTTATTTCTGCTCGTTCCTGGATAGTTTGGGGATTTTAACTTTGGAGTCAGTGGCGATTCACTGTTGGAACCACCCTCAAGCAGCCAATCAAACAACTGCAGTTTTACTGTAGGTACTTGCATCTTGGCTTCATTTTCCCGCCATAGAGGTTGCTGCTTGATCAAAGTCAATACTTTTATATATGTATCATAAGTCATAACTTTACTTATTCTGTACTATGACTCAAGATGAGATGCTTGAGATGTTTTTCTTATTTTCACCTCAAAGTATACAGCATTGAATAAAGTATGGCATTGACCCTGGTATTGAAAAATGTAAATGTCTAACGCGAAGAAGAAGGAAAAGAGAGAAAAAAAATCAGGTTTAGTTCACCTTAGGCCGACAGATAATATAAAGATTTCCTTCCCTGTATTCCATCATATCGTTGATGCAGCATGCAGCTGAAAATGATGTTTTTGAAATGCATATTCTTCTTCCCCTGGTACTTAAGAAGAAAGTGCACTGCCTCTCTACATTTATTGTTTCACATGTCTGTTTGTGTTTCTTCTTTGTCTGTTAAATCCTCATTCTTTATCTCTGTCTCTCACACAAACATTCACAATGGCAGGAATCTCAATATTTCCCCTCCTCATATATCTTTCTCTTTTACTCTGTGTTTCTCAGTGTTTTTCACTCTGTCGTCCTTATCTCCCGCCTAATCTGTCCTCCTTTTCTGCACCCAACCCCTCTCCCGCATCACACAAGGCCATTTCATCGAGTGTTCTTAGATGTATATATTATAGAGGCCTAGCTCATAGATGCCTTCATAAAGACAGAGTCAAAGTCATTTTTCTCTGCATCACCCTTTCCTCCTACCCCACACTCCCCAAACACTCTCTACTGTTTATGGACTTGTTTCATCATGTCTTCTTACATGCATATTATAGAGGCTTGCCCTACGCAAGCGGCATGGCTCCAATGAAACATTTGAATTATTTATTACCTCCAGTCTGCCACACTAAGGAAAGTTTTCCCAACAAAGTCGCAAAATTATTCATGTTATCTGCATCTTTGGGAGGGGAGGGGCAAACAAGGCTATAAATGAATAGATCCCATCTTGTACACACGGCCTTTCCGTCCGTGTCTCACTCTTGCTTTCTCTCTCTCTCCTCACTTTCTTTTGCCACCAAATCTTTCTTCTTTGGTGCAAATGTTCACATGCTCAGAGTCTTACAAATACTTAATGTTCTTGTGCTGTTTCACTTTGCCTCTTTAAGGTGATGATCTACTTAAGTCCTGACGTTCTGGTGAGATAATCTGATCTGCATATTCTCCAGGATAAAAACCAACACACTGAAATTGGTATAAAAAGAAATTTGGAACGAGCCACCCCGGAGATATTTTTGTTCTGCAGCACATAGATGTTAATCAGAAGGAAACAATAACACACTGTTTTACAATAGATCCCAAGAATTTTATATTAATGACCTCAACTTTATCAGAACAACTCATGCATGAGCATTCCTTCTGTGCAAGATTATTTCAGTGTTTTCACACGTGGGCTGTTTCTACAGTTGAGTGAATCAGTATCAACCACCAAACCCTTTACACCCATATATAGTATGGCTATCTCTAAGTAATGTTGCACAAAATAGTGATCAATGACAAATATACATACTACTCCTATCAATACATAGAACAGTGCAAAGGAGAAGAGCTGTGTGTATGTGAGAGTCAAATACACTAGTGGTCACTGTTTGAATACATTTTACCAGACTTTTGAAAAGTCAATTAATACAAACCCAGTGCTAAATAAAAAGAAGTCAAAAGTCCTCAGTTGTAATTTACAAAATAAATCACGGGAATTCTTTGTAATCCATTAAATACACAGGTACATAAAGGGGTGACCTCTACTTGCCACACTAGCCACTCTGTCAGTTTACGGAAATTTAAAGGTTCACCTTTGAACTCTTAATGGCTTGAATCACAGAGTTCCATTTCCTAAGGAAGTCAAGCATGGAGTATCTATTGTCTTTGCCCCCTCTCTTCTTCTCTCCTCTCCTCTCCTCTCTACTCTCCCCTCCCTTCCCCTCTTCAACATTTCCTGAGAGAATAACAATAGTTAATGACCTGAGTGGAGACCCTTATGTCGCACCAAGTTTTTTGTGTGTGTGTTTGTGAGGTTGTGTACTGTTTGTAAAATCCTTACATGTAAGTTGTTCTCACCACTGGGAACTCACCCGCGGAAAAAAATATTGCAGCTTTACTCAGTATTTTGTAAGATTATTTACAAAGTGAAAACCTGAAATTTATATGTTTTACTTCTAATTTTGGGAGAGAATATAAAAACAATGGAAAAAAGCAATTGTGAAGTTGTTGGTCTCAGATTCAGAACTTTTCATAATGTATCTCTTGGCTCTCATTTCAAAGTCATACATCTATAGTCTCATCAAAATAAAGTAAAGATGGTGTCCTTCACAACTTAAGTCTACAGTACCCTCCTGCTCCCACCTCTGTCCCCCACTGCCTGTTTCTCTACCTTCTTCCTTTCCACCCATCTCCCTTTTCCCCAAATAGATTACGACACGGCCATCTCAGCAGAGACTGAACTCTGCTTCACAGAGTCTGTTGCACCTGTTCCTTGCCTGCAGTGTGTCCTTATCGATTGGATTGCCCCAGCCAGGCCTCTGCTTGCATTTGGCCTCCGCACTGCCTCCCTTCTGCCAAACAGCAGATGCCAAATTAGGCAGGCCTAGCCAGGACGACAGGGGTGTAAGGAAAGCCCACAGCTTCACAGGAAGTAAATACAGAAGAAAACAGCGAGTAGCGCATGTCGCCATAGTTGTGTCCTATTCAGATTTTATTTTTGAATCATGAAAAAAAAGAAATTGCAGGAGGGCAACGGAGTGGATACCATCTTAATCTCTAAATGATGGGGCATGGTGATAAATTATGGGGAACAAAATATTGAATAGCCACAGGGTCACTTACTAGAGGCTACAACTCTCATTCTAACACAGTAATAGGATTTTGCTGGATGCCTGCTGTATATTTATGCTTGTTGTCCTTGCAGGCTTGACATAAATTTGATGCCTGTCTGGACTAGCAGAGGGCAAAAGCTGGACTTTAAAGGAATATGCTGATGATTCCTTCCATTATTATACAGAATAACAAAAATTAAAAAGTAAAAAAAAAAAAAAAAGAATTATAAAAATTGGCCTGTCCCATTAGCTTTCTTGCTTTGAACAAGGGAACTTCTCCTGATTAAGAACGAAGCATGTAATTGGCAAACTTGCCGCAGGTGTCTCCGACCTCAGCGGAGGGATGAAATGATTATGCAACTGGCAAGCCAGCAGGGCTGAGCGGTGATGTGTCTGTATGTGAAACATTAGCTGTGGAACGTGGTTGTGCCTGGCAGCCATTTTGAGGGAGGCTCTATTAGTTGAGGTTGTTTTCTATCTCCAAGTATCACTGCTTTGAAGTGCTCCATTCTGTCTTATCAGCAGGCTCGAGCCACTCGCCACGAGCTCTCTCTGTGTGTGTGTGTGTTGCATTGCACAGAAGTGAGTAAAAAGTAAATTTCTGTTCAATCCAGCATGCGTGCGTGCTTGTCTGTTGCTTGCTGCAAAAGTGAGCACAAAGTAAGTGTGTGTGTGTGTGTGTGTGCGCGCGCGCGCGTGTGTGTGTGTGAGTGCGCTCTCCAGCCATAGGGGCAGTGCGTTATCGCAGTATGCAGCCCTATTCAATGTCTGTGCTACTATCCAACCTAGAAAGCTTTGTGCCCTCCAGTCAGATTATCATTTTGCTGTTACCCCTCTGGATCTATTCCTCCCTACTGTTCAGGATGGTGTCTGTGTGTGTATGGGTGTGTGTGTGTGTGTGTGTGTGTGTGTGTGTGTGTGTGTGTGTGTGTGTGTGTGTGTGTCTGTGTGTAGTGGCAAGGAGGAAGTAACTTTTAAGGAAACTGCAGGAAACTAATCATCTTGCATATTAAAGATGTATAATAGACACTGTGTGACACTCACTCTGTGAAACTTCTCTCTTCTTAAGTCTCATCTTTTCTGTCTTTGCCTCTGTATCACTCCTCCTCTCTTCCACAGAGCCAGTGTTTGTCCACTGCTTTTCTGACAATGTGGGAAAGTTGCCAGGGGAAGTTGGTTTTCCCTCCCTGCCTTCCACCTTTTTGTGTTGTGGATTTACGATCCCTCTGTTTACCGAATGTGAAGTCAACAGGCGCCTTCTCGGCAACAGAGCAAAGGCAGAGACAATCAGTCTCACCCGCACAGAAAAACATTGCCCCACACACACACAAACACACACACACACACACAGTCAAATGTCAGATGATCATGTGCTAGCATCCCAGGCTGACTGACAGCATCTCTGTGGCCCCTCCAGTGTGGTGACAGTCAGATAGACAACCTCAGGAACAAGTTTACTGCCAGCCTGCCATTGTCTCACCTTCCCCTGGGCTCGCTACAGGTCAGCAAAATAAACACAACAACATAGAATATAATGGAATAGAAAATAATGGGCAGCAAAGCAAACTCATCAATCCTAGTAACTCCTCCAGCAGGTGGAGGTTGTCAGGTGTTATGGACTTTTAAATGTTTATATTTCCATTTCTCTGAGCACTTTGAACACTTCCCAGTCACGTTAGGTTGAGAATTGATGTCCATTCTTGGCTTTGGTAACCAGAAACAAAACAACACAACTTGCTCTTGATTTTAACCAACAGAATAGAATTGGGACATATCAGCCATGAGTGGTCTTGTATCATTGTGATATGCTCATATTGTTCTACCGTTTCACAAACAAATATTGTTCAAATTAATTATCCCACGTAAACTGTAATTAAAAGCTGAAAAACATTGGTGGCTGAGGGTTCTTTATATATTTGATGGTTATTGTTGAATTCAATACTGGAGAAATAGTGGAGCAAACCTCATTAAATTAAAAAATAATTACATCTTGCATGCATTTAGTGCACCCCCACCCCACACTTCCAAATGTGTTTGGAAGTCTGTTACTGTATTTAAAAATGTGGTTATGTGATGTTGGTTTTAAGATCATTGCCCAGCATTTGATTTCTTCCCGATTTCTCCAGAGTGGCTGTTGACATGACGTATCATATATGTAATATGATTCCTGGTTTTTCTTCTTATGCACATCTGTCAAAATATGTCAGCCCCAAGCGTTTGGAAGGGCACAGAGTAAAAAAAATCCTTAAGTGAACAACTTGTACTGAGTTTGTGAGTGTGTCTTTGCTTTGTGTCACACGGTTGTTCTTGTGGCATTCGTCTCTGCAAAGAGCGCAACGTTTAGGTTAGCTGACATCATGAAGTTGTCGTAACGCATTTACTCACAGCTTCCTAACCTGAAACGCAGGGAGATATGTCAGTCCCCGTGAGTACAACCTCTAGCCTTTTTCTCTATAAATGTTTCATGAAGCTGTTATGCCACGCTCCTGTAGTTCCCCACAGCATCTTTTGCAGCATCTTTGTGATGTCGGTGATAAATTCATCACTTTACAAGTCTTGTTTTTCATCTAAATGCTGCAAAAGAGCAAATGAAAAGGAGGACAAAGTAAAGACACGGGCGAGTACACATAAGAGAGCGTGTATTAAGAACTAGAAGTTAAAATAGGTAGGGATATTATGTAGGCAAAAAAGTGACGTAAAAAAAAAAGTTAAAAGTGAGTGATCAAATCAGGTGGAAAATGTCAGGAGCAAAGAAGAGAGATAGAGATGCATGGGCAGTGAAGTGCTGTGGCCCCTTGTCTGTGATGCTTGCAGTCTTTTGTGTTACCTCACCCCAAGCTGCCAGCCCCTGTGTTTTCTGCCCTGTACTCAAATGACAGCAGACATCAACCTCAGACACACACACACACACACACGCGCACACACACACCATTACTCTTCTATTGTTGTGGCAGAGCCCCTAATGGAGCTTCCCGTTTGAGTGCAGATAGGCACACACACACACACACACACACACACACACACACACACACACACACACACACACACACACTGTTTCGTAAGTACACACATACACACTCGCAGATTGACAGCTAGTCCCTAGGCCACTGCTGCCACGCATGATTGATGGCAATGTTCCGTGGAGAATGCATGAGGCAGGGCGGCAGTGATTCAGGAACGTGGAGCAGCACAGTTTAGGTACGGGAACACTCCATTGAATTGTGGAGGAAGAGAACAGAACGTACAGGAGGAGCGGGATGCTACATGGCTGTCAGTCACCCAGACAGACTGACAGAGGAGGGGAGAAAGACAGAGAGAGCGACAGAGTCTTTAATTACTTAAAATCCACAGGAAGGGACAACTCCAGTTCACAGTAAATAATACAAACTAAACACCCACTCAATTCTTTCCACCGATGCACACACACTTCACTCTCCACACTTGCACCTTCACATGATCAAGGAAGGAACTGCATTTTTTTTTTAAATCACACAAAGAAAAAAAACTAAATGAACATCAAACACAAATCCGACCATGCAGAGAGCAGGTTCTTGGAGATTAGGCACATGTTGAATTTAGCCTAACCGTATGCAGTCAATATTCATATAATCACATCACTTTCTTGAGCACCACAGAAAGCTCCCTTTGAGAAAAGTCCTTCCAATGTCAATGACCAGCATGTAATACTGTACATGTTATGGCCTAAGGCGCACCAAGTCCTTTAGACAGAGCAACACAAGTGCCTGCTTTTAATCCAAAGGCACCAAAAATTATAAGGAGTTTTAACATCAAGGCAGACTTAAAGCTGTACAAGGTAACTTCTCGCTGTTTGCTACCCCAACTGGCATTGAGCGATAGCAGAACTTTTCAGAGCTCGAAGGACTTCATTACCCAGAAATCATGTAGCGTGATGTCGATATATTGCACACACTTTTGAAAAGGGGAAATCTAATTCATAGTAGCTGCTTGGCATTGGAGCTGGTAAGAAAAATATTTTCAGGCAAAGTTCAGCCTGGTTCGGCCTTTCTGAATAGTAGAGTATTTCACTCTCAGATTTTGGTTTTCTTCAGTCAATGACTTGACTCAGAACCTGAGATTCTAAATTATATATTTCTGTTATAAAACTAGCATAACATTAAATAGTGAGAGTTCATATTTGAGTTGCTTTCTGAAAGAGTTGCCTCCATATTTATGTTTGTTTGCCTCTGTTGATGTGCTTGCCTTTATGTGTATTTATGTGTGCTTACTTTATGTGCAGGAAATACACATGGGTTTTAAATAGGAAGACAAAGCACTGTTGTCACAAGTCTGCCGTGGCTGAAGGCGTTATGTTTTCAAGTGGACTGTCTGTCCATCCCATTCTCAAGAACACAATATCTCACATCTCACACCTCACAGCATCCCACAACAACACCACAGCACAACATTTTTTGTCAAATTTGTAACAAACATTCACTTGGACTGAAAAAAAAAAAAAACTTGAAATGATTCTTGTGGTCAGTGGTCCAAGGTCAAGGTCACTGTGACCTGATCTTCTTCCATTTTTACCACAATATATCAGGAACTCTCAGAGAGACTTTCATTACATCTGCCACAATTATTTTATACAATCTTTTATATTTTAACAGTGATGATATTTTGTAGTCAGTCAAAGGTCAGCTTCACTGTGACATAATAATGCTCGGCAGAAACACTTCTGGGGATTACTGAGGAACTGTAACTCCTATTACTCATTTCCCAAAGGGAAGGAAAGAATATTTTCTGCAAGTTTGTAACTGTACAGGCCTGCAAGCAAGGATCACACGGTTGTACTTGTGTCTAACCAGGTGCAAAGGAATAAAGTTTAAAGTGTAAAAATTAACTATAGCGCTAACCACAACCACACTAATTAGCACGATGTGGAGCCTCTGCAGGTTTAAATTCAACACATGGGTTGTGGGTTTGTTTTCTGTAATTGCACGTTTCTAAAAATGTTCTTGAGTGTAATCTACATATTCGAGTGTTCGCAGTGACAGATAAAGCTATTCCCTGCTTTGTTACTAAGAAAAGATGCAGCTTTAGAAAATGGGCTACACCTGTATGCAATATAACGCGTAATGACTTCCAAACGATTTGAGGCCAATAAGATAATTTAAAGGGAAAGTGACGGAAAAGTGTAAATAATTATTTCCGTCTACTCAACTTTCGATCCTGCAGTATTGATTCGTACCACATGCGAATGAAAGCAATGAACAGATGGAGAGAGACACATTGGTATACTGTAGTATGTTCACAAGAGGACACTGCAACACTTTACAAACACATGCTCTTTCCCTCTCTCTTCCTAGAACCTCATCCCTTCATTCTTTATTTCTGTCCCCTGAACGGGGTCAATGTGAATAATTGAGCCTTTTTACAATGAAATATTGACAATAAAAGACTGCGCCGTATGCATTTAAGTGGCCTTTCTGCCTGCTGTGATGTCATGGTTTTATAAATCATGCATGATTTTGAAAGAATGTTTTTTTCTGCCAGGTTAGGCAGCAAGCACCACTACTGTGCACCAGTCCCGCAGGGAAGACTGGCAACCTTGTGCACACTTGCAGGACAATCCAATTGTTGCTCATGACTGGAGATTTTGGATTTATACGTCAGTACAATGATTGAACCGCTCGGCACAAATATAACTGTAATAGCTGACTTTATTGTTTGGAAAGATGTTTTGATTTAGAGAGCAACTGATAAACCCCAATAAGTTGTATGTTGTATGACCAGAATGACTGAGGGTGAAAGACACTGGGTGTCATTAGAAACATGAGCTACTCTCTGTTAAAGCTATTTAGTGCTGTGTAAATGAGTCCCTGATAATGTAACTGTGTAGATCGCCATAATATTTTTATGCTAAAGCAGATGCTCTGCTCAAATTTTGAGCTCTTGCATTCAGGTGCTCTGTTTCCATCAGTTCTAACACTGTTATTTCTCTTTTCTCTTTAGACTATCGGCCTCCTCCCATGATGCCCCCTATTCGAGGAGGGGGAGGAGGAGGAGGAGGAGGTGGAGGAGGAGGAGGTCCAATTGGAGGTGGAGGTTCTTCCTCCTCGTCTACCAGCCGTACCACCACCACTCGTTCCCCTCCTTACTACACCACCCCAAGGCCTCTCCTCACCACCTCTCCGGGACAGCGCTACCGAACCACCACCACGATTCGTCAGCCCATCCTGATTCCTGGAGGAGGCTCGTCCTCAGACACCAATCAGATTCCCGACACCAACCAGAAAGCTGGAGGACGCTCTCCGCCAGTGCAGATCCCTCCAGCCGCCCCACAGCCCCCTGCTCTGCCTCCACAAGACTTCTGTAGCCCCAGGGTGACGGCCGACATATCGTGGCCCCGGACGCAGCAAGGCCAGACAGCCAAGCAGCCCTGTCCAGTAGGGACACTGGGTAAGAAAGATGCATGGGTTAATTATGGGGAAATTCCATTGTGGACCAGTGAATGTGTGGGTAAAGATTGTGTGAAATCTTTGTAAAGTTCAATGTTTTTTTGTTGCTAATTAGGATTTTGTGTTTATGCTTCACTGTCTGTTGCAGTCTTCTTTGGGGCCGATCTCTCAAAGTAAAAAAATATCAATGCTATACAGTAGTTATGATCTGGAGATGCTCAGATTCCAATACTAGAATTGGAAATGATGAAACTCAATATACTGGATCTGTTTCACGCCTCGATAAAACAACACTTTTCCAGGAAATCAAGTCTTCTTCACTGCTGTGAAACAGTTCAATCATTTATGGAGAATTATTACATTTCGACTTAGGAAGCCAGATACATATATTGTGAGACTATTGACTGCAGATTTAAACAGATGAAGATATGTGACCTCACCCATAGTTTTCTGAAGAGCAGCTTTGAAGCTCAGAGTGGGCTGCTCTGAACTTTGAACCTTAATAATGTTATTATAAAAATTCACTGTCCATACAGTTGTTGTGAAGAACTGACTCAGTTCAGGAGTGAGGAACAGAAATCAGTGCCAAGTTGTAAAAAAAATTATAGCAGAACATACTGAGAAAATTGAAAACAACACTGAGAAATGAACCATCCTCTGAGCCTGTACCGAAATTTACCAATGCCCAAAAGATTCCTTTAGTCAAGTTAATATGTTTATTGAGCACATTTAAAACTGATGAAGGCTGACCAAAGTGTATTTCAAGAGGCCTTTCTAAACGTAATTACTGTCAGTTAATTTTGATTGTTTAATTGCATTTTTCATCAGTTTGTTATTTTTAAATGAGCTCCATAAATGAATTGACTTGACTTACCTCAACAGTTGGATAATTAAAATGAAATGAAAATAAATAGATTAATGTGGTGAGTGGAATACACTAAATAAAATGAAAGCAGTCACGTTACCCCAGTGATAACGGTAAAGGCTCAAAAGCATTTTCAAAAAGATGGGTCTCAAAGACGAAAATTTCAAAGTGGAAGTGCATGGGGACGACCTGATAAACTTTTCCACAGCGTGCTCAGCCACCCTTTGATTTTGATTTTGAGTGGGATGGAGAGGAGTAGGATCTAAGAGGTCTTAGGGGGCTGTTACAAAGTGAAATATATGTATTGCCCTGTGAAAATGTGGTAAAGTAGTATAAATTCTCGCAACACACTACCGTTTTAATCAGTTAGCTCATATGACAAGGCTGTTTCCTCAATCCTCCAACTGCAATGAATCCACACACACACACACACACTGCACACACAATCTGCTTAGTGAACCCCAGGCACCTCAAGAGACTTTGTGTCTCCTGGTGAATGTCAGTGCTGTCTTACCCTGTTTGTTTTGCTTGTTTTGCAGGCGTGGCCACATACGTGTGCATGGCCCATTTGGGATACTGGGATCCTCAAGGCCCTGACCTCAGCAACTGCACGTCACCCTGGGTCAACCACATCATGCAGAAAGTAAGTCTGAAAGCTGCTGCTGGCCCTCATGGCTACTATTGAGCCCTAGTTTTAGGATTTGTATTATGGATATAGTCCTGCAGCAATTTCTCATGCATGAAGATGCAGTGACCACAGGGAAAGATTTAGGCCACATATCCATCTTGATTTGTTATCCCTAATTCGTGTTTGAGATCTGAGAGATTTTTTATAAAGCCTTGGGGGAATAATATTGTCCAATAAGGTCATCTGTCGTACACTGCTGTCATTATAATAGGTTAACAGGCACCATGAAAGGCTGCTCTGCATAGAATCAATTGGTTTTGAATGGAAAATGTTACTTTCTCAGGTTCGTCAAGATACTTCTATTCTGGAAAGTGCTGGCCTTGTTACTTTCAACTGTTTCAGTTTATTGCTTTGTGTCTGTTCTCACATGAGCCAAAAGGCTTTAGAGATTTTCTTCAAAAGATGAAACATGGCAAATGGTCCCTGTGAAATCAGCATTGGAGCAGAGGTGCTAAATTATGAGTTGTTTCTGTAAAGAGTTATTAAATGTCTTTAAGGACACTTTATGAAACACTGGTTTCCTCTTGCCCCTTCAGCTAACCTATTTTTCTTTTCGTTTTTTTTTCCTCAATTCTTTTTGGTCCCACATCCCTCCCTCACTCGCAACCCCCACCTCCATTCCTCTACTCCTAACTCTCACTGCACTGTCCTTACTCTCCTGTCCTTAAATATTTCTTGTCTATTACTGTACTCTTTTCATTCCTCTTTCTCGCTTTCCTCTTCATGCTTTTGCTAACCTTTTCTCCTCTTCCTTTGCTTCTTACCTCATCTGACTTCTTTGCCTCCATCAATCTTCCTCTTACTTGACTTTGTTCCCCCGTCACTGTGTTTGGCTCCCAGCTTCGCTCGGGTGAGACGGCAGCGATTGTAGCCAGGGAGCTGGCAGAGCAGACCAAAGGGCTTCTGCGTCCTGGCGATGTGACATCCACAGTCCGGGCTATGGCCCAGCTGGTTGAACTGCTGGATGTCCAGCTCAGGAACCTCACCCCCGGGGGCAAGGACAGCGCTGCCCGCAGCCTCACCAAGGTACTGCCTCACGATTTAAGATTCAAGACACACTTGTATTTGGAAGTTAATGCATGGTGAGTGAGTGAGTGAGTGAGTGAGTGAGTGAGTGAGTGAGTGAGTGAGTGAGTGAGTGAGTGAGTGAGTGAGTGAGTGAGTGAGTGAGTGAGTGAGTGAGTGAGTGAGTGAGTGAGTGAGTGAGTGAGTGAGTGAGTGAGTGAGTGAGTGAGTGAGTGAGTGAGTGAGTGAGACTTTCTTGCAGGCACTGGAACAGGGAAGGATGAGAGGGTAAATGACAAAGAAAAGTAAGAAAAGAAAGAATGATGAGAGAGAGAAAGGGGAACGGATAGAGGGACTCTTTCAAGATGATTGTAAGATGAATAGCATCAGTGGTTGGTGTTTTTGTCTTGCACTCATTCTTCAGGGGTTAGAAAAGTCTCTGTGTGCAGAGTTTGATGAAGAGCCATACATAACACTGTGGATTTCCAGATGATAAATAGCTGCTTTTAGACATTATTTTGCCCTCCTCTGTGTGCAAGTCTTCGTAACAAGTTTTGCTCAACATTATGGGTGATAGATAACTGCTTTTAGTCTTTGGCAGGGTTCCTCAACTCTTTGCAGATCAGGACCAGAAATTTAATAAAATCTCTGTCTCGCCCTGGGAGTTATTCTCATTAAAACATACAGTACTTGAGATGAAAACAGGATTGGGACACACTTTACGTCATAGCTCGCTGTTCAGCGAACTTCAGCTACAGCTACCGCTATGAAGATGCCGTAGACAGGCAGGCTGGAGCGCGTATGCCAGGATCACATTAATGGAAACTCGATCCTGAGTATGCAAAGGATCTGTTTTACTACTGTGGTAGACAAGGAAAGAATTTCTTTGTTCATGTAGGCATTCAATTAAAGTGAGTTAAATCATTGGGGAAAGGCTGACTGGCTGGCTTGGCTGGCCAATTGACTGACTGACTGGAAGACGGACTGTTTCTTGATCGTCTCTGCTGAGGTCAACAGTGACAGGCGGGGTTTAGCAGCCAGATTGACAGCGGCTGCCACCTCTTATACAGTCACTGGCTTTTTTCTTTCAGCTTTAGTGTCTGAATCACTAGGTCTGCTTTATTTTCTGCCTTCCTTTTCTATCATGCTCTTTACATCTCCTCTGCTCCTTCTGAGCAATTCAATATGAAAGGAGTGAATACACACTTGAACATGTGTAAGTGGAATCAATTAATATGTGTTTTGCTGTTGACCAAATGGCCTGTTAAAGGTTGAATTTGTAAAAAAAAAAAAAAAAGTCCTCAATTGAAGAGGGAAAGCTTTCTCCTTGATTTCAATAATGACCCAATTACATATACCTAATTGAGTAATATGCCTGCTTATTATGCTAATTTTCCTTAGGAAATCGAATATGACCAATCATGCACGAATTGCATAGTAATAAATGCCATCAATTTACTTGACGGTAGATACTGAGAATGAATAGGAAAAGGAAAGGAGAAACAGAGGAGATTATGGAAATAATCTGGATGAGAAAAGGAAGGGAAGAGGAGAAAGCAGAGGGAAGAAAGACGGTAATGGGAGATGGAATGAAAAAATAGGAGGCGAGTGAGGAGAATAGCAATACTGTATATTTCAACTGCCACCGTCTTTTTGTGGGATGTTAATGAAGTGGGTGTGACTGCCTTTGTGCGCGTCGAGTGTGTACTGTACTGTATGTGTGTGTTTGTATGATTGAGAGGTGTTATGTCGCTAACAGCTGAATTGTTTGAATTTACAGCTTCAGAAGAGAGAAAGGTCCTGCAGGTTTTTCACTCAGGTATTTCCGCTTCCTGGTATTGTTGATTACTTCGCCACGCCATAATCCCGAGTGTTTCTTTCTTCATTTTTTTCACACTCAGCATGTTAATATGTAACGCAAGTGTGTCTGTGTGTGCTCACACATTACAATGCTTGACATAGAAGTCTGCGCTGCATCACTTGTTTTATGCTTTGCATCCCAACTCTTTGAGGAGGTCGATCATTTAACAGGTCTGTTCTGGTCCTGAACTGCAGCGAGCATCAGAGTCGCTGGTGTCTGATAATTAAAGTTTTACTCCCCTCAAAGGGTTTGTTGACATTCTTTTGTTTTCAGTTTTTTTTTTTTTTTTTTGCATTTACAAATCAATGGTACAGATAAGAGGCCATGATCAATATCAATAATAACTCATCTGTTTTGCAGTTCTGTCTGCAGAATTGTAAACAGGCCTACCTGGAACCAAATGACTCGCTATCCATCTCTATTCAGTGGAATATCCTCTCTGCTGCTCTATCAGAGAGAGAGAACTGAGTATGATGGATATCCTGTTGCATATTGCTTGATCACGGCTTCAGTGCCTTAAAAATAATACCAGCTTGTGTTTGTGGCTTTGGAATTCATTTTTCGTCCTTGTTGGTCTGCTTGTATTGATGTTTGTTCATGTTGACGCCATGGGCTCACACCGTGAGGAGAAAATCTAACATCATTTAAGCATGTTTCTGGTCAGCTAAAAACATTATTCAGAGCATCAAAGGACCCCACCTTCCTTCATCCATGTGTTGTACATAGACTGCAGAGTCTCTCTTTTTCTGTCTCTGCACCCACTCCCGACACACACACACACACCCTTGATGGGCTAGCTCTTTTTCTCCTGATGCAGGCTTTTTTCCACTCTCCCCTGAAAAGTCTTAACGTCAGCAACAGTCAGCAATGTCACATCATAGAACATGGCTTAGGACTATATGCGGGCTTACACGCACACCCGCATGCACACTCGCACGCACGCCTTATAATATATAAATATATTTTCAACAATGATCTCATGCCATCACATCAGAACAGACGGGCTTTTTTTGATGCGTCCCGTTAATCCAATAAATAATGCATTTCAAGGAGTGGCGGTTTTCAGAAAGCTAGACACAAGTTCAAATCAAAATGTTTCCCCCACACACCTTGGATACTGTAGGGGGCTGGGAGTGATCGATTATATAATTAGCCTTAGTAATGTGAAACAAAATTATACCAACAGTCCCTTACTCTGCCAGATAGAAATGTGCGTGATTAGGGATGTGGCGTGGTGCTGCCCTCTCCTCGTTAATTATCTACAGCACTAATTGCCAAGTGAGGAGAGTGGGCAGGAGGTTTGGGTTCTTAATGGAGACAAAAAATAATTGAATTCTCTCTCTCTGTCTCTCTCTCTCTCTCTCTCTTTCTTTCTCTGCCTCTCACTTCATCTCTCCTCCTCTCTCACTCCGTTTGGGGAACTGGGGATTCGTTTCATGTATACTAAATTGGCAATTTATTCATGATGAAGTTGGTGGTGTGGAGAGGCTTTGATGCTGTAGGGTGGATTGATGGAGGGAGGTAGAGCCTGCAAGGTAGACTGAGAAAGAGAGGGAAGGGGGTAAGGTGGGGCTGGAGGGTGGGGATGCGGGAGGGGGCAGAAATTAAACAGAACAAGAAGAGTTGCAGAAACAGAAATATGGAATGTGAGAGAACGAGAAAAACAATAAAGAGGGCAGCGAGGAGACAGTGATGCTCAATGACAATGTCTAATTTGCCCTCTATTTATGGATGGCGGGTCAGAACATGGCATGCTGTGAATTTAAAGCCTGATTTAGCTGCAAACTCACCCTGTCAGGGAAGACAAAACCCAACAACAGCTGACAGATAAGCCTGCTTCTCTGATGAAAACATTTTCAAAACATGAACTTTCTCGGGGCTCAGCCAAGCGAGTAAAAGAAAAAAAAATCCATTCTTTCCTTTTCTCTCACCCGTTTCCATACTTTTACCATCCCAGCTCCGTCTTTACACAAGTGTGTCCTATTGTGCGTGAGTGTACACATAGGCCTACTGTACATCCATGCACATGCACTTGTGCCCGTGTTCTCCCTCTGTAGCTGGGAGTAGTAGAGCAGCCCGGCTCTAGTCTGTCTTGCTGCTGCCGTTTACGCTGGATCACCCCAACGCTTCAAAGCATTTCACTTCTGCCCCATTTACTGGTGTGTGTGTGTGTGTTTGTGTGTGTGCGTGTGCGTGTGTGTGTGTGCGTTTGTTCATGCTGTGTGCACACACATGCACGTGTCTATAATACATAGTCACACATACACACATACACATACAAACGACACCCTTATCTGTCTCTGCAGAGTCTCTCCACTCTTTGAAGACCCCTAAAAAAACCTGTCTCCATTTTAGCCCTCAAGTCCTCATACTCGTGCAGATAGAAATGTCAGCAACTGCACCAGAGCTAACAGGCACACCCATACAAGCACACACGCACACGCCATCCCACCCACTCACTCACACTCACACAAAATCATGTAGTATATGCCATCTCTGACTTTCTGATGTGGAGATGTCTGGACCTCAAGGAAATCACACCCCTTCTTCTACGTACCTATCTGTCTCCTCTACAGATATAATCTCTGTGCCAGAGAATTAAATTTCAATGAAAAAATTATATGAAATTGAAAATGCAAGATAATCAAAAGTTCAATAAAAAGCAATGAAAAGTTTAATGAGAGTAGAAAAAGGGGGGTTATCTGAAACACATCAAAGTGAGCATTCGGGAGCAGCACCAGCAGCGTGAGTGAATGGAAGGCAGTGCCACTGCTGTCATATCTGCTGCGCCGACAGAGCATCCGCTCCTCTGTCTTTCTCTGTTGCCTGGACTGCTACTGTACAGCAAGTGGAGCAGAATGATGCACTGCAATGCTTCTCCCAGCCCCTTGTGCACACCCTCAACTACACATATGCCTAGTAGTATCCCGTGCACTCTGCAACACACATCCTCTCTTATTAAACAAGTGGGCACACACTCACTGTATGTGTGGCATGTGTGTCAGTGCATATAAACATACTCACACATAGACATAATACATTAAGATCAGAAAAAGAATAATTAGAGGGAAATTCAGGAACAAGCTGGTTCTAATTTCAGTCATGATTTCTCCTTCATCAGAACAACAAACATTGTGCCAGTTGTCAGACAAAGACAAGTCAGACAAATATTCAGGTTCCAAACAAATGCACAAAATAATATGGAAGAGAAGACAAAGAAGGAAATTGCTCACGTTGCTGTAATACATTAACTTGTCAGAAAAATCTGCTCTCCATTTGCAGTCTGTTGGTTTGACGCAGACCCACCACACTTACGTATTCTGTATAGCTTCACTATGCAATGAAGGACTATCACTGGTATTTCTGGTTTGCTCATTTTCTGTTTTACTGCCAATAAATATTTGTTTCTGTAAGGGCTGAATTGGATGATTATTTTTATTTTCTGTTGGATGTTAGACCAAAACCCACATGCAATTTACAATTGTATAAATGGGAGAAAATGATAATAATAATAATAATAATATATTTTTTGTAAGCACTTTTACAAATGCTCAAAGACACTTTACACTTTAAAAATCATAAGATAGAGCAGAGTCAAAATGAAATAAAAAATTAAAACAACAAATCGTCACTTTTGAGAAGCTGGGATGATAGAATGAGCACATTTGGCATTTCTCAATGACATGTGACTCATTATTTTCCACTACTTGACGAATCTGACCATCTGACCATTCAGTTTCTTGCCCTCCCCAGCGCAAAGCTTTCGTGAATGCAATGTTAGTATTATAGATAGAAATGAAAAGAAATAATTAAAGCCACAATGCAGCTTGAAATATTGCAATATTTTCTTTTAAAGTTTCTAGTCTTCTGTCGAAGTCAGTGAAATCATAGAGACGGAGGCAGATGTGTGAGAGCGTGATAGGCTGCGTGCTGCGTGTGCTTCACATCCGCTCCTGCTTATTTTGGTTGTTTGCTGAAGCAGTGGATTAATTAGTTTTTGTTTACATGTAGCCCTCCCAAACTCATCCGATATGCATCCCAGCTAATTAGCTGTTAGTGCTAAAAGAGGACATAATATTATCATATTAGCTTGTTGACTAAGCACCCATTTCATGTGTGATACTGTATCTACGTATACATGTGGATATCACACCCCCGTGAATAAGCAGGTAGGATTAGCTCTGGTTCCAGGGGCCAACTGCACGTTTTGTAGCACATGCCATCAACACTCACATGAGTCATCAGCCACAGTGTTTCTCTATCAAGGATGCTTTCCCTTCCCGCTGTGCACATACACACACACACAAACACAAATACACAGTTTACTTCTTGACAGTGGCTGTTGCTGTCTTCCCCCCTCCCTCCTGGTCTCTCACTTCTTCTAAGCCTGAGTGAAAGGAGCAGGGAGGAAGTTAAATGGTTGATGTTTGAATGCCAATAAACAGATGTCTCTCACCGCTCCTCCTCGCCCCTGCAATTCCCCACTGAAGACCCCCTTGTGCTTGTATAATGGCACCTGCATTCCGCTCTTCCAATTCCTCATCCACCCTCCTTAAAAGAGAGAAGCATTGAGAGGGCGAGAGATGAGTGAAGGATGAGAGTGTGCATGTGGAAAAAGGTGGTTTACAGTCAGAGCAAGAGAAAGGGAAAATAAAGAGACAGACGGGCGAGTGTGAGATGTGTGTGTTTGATAGCACCTGTGTTCGCTTTTCTGCCTCCCTTGTTCCCAGTGGACGCCTGTCACCATGGGCTCACTGGACTGTTTTATCGCTCTCCCATGCTCCCCCCTTCCTCCCCCCCCCCTCTTTCCACTGGCTCTTTTTTCTCTCTGTTTCTTTATCTCTCCCAGGGTCTCTTAAGATGTGTGTATCTGCGTATGTGTGGTGTTCATGTCTGAAAATGAGGAGGTGAATTCTTAAGAGCATAAAGGAATGTGAGCTGGAGACAAAATAAGTATTGTTTCACAGGGAACTTTTCATCTATGCGAGCCAACTCTTCTCCGTTTAGTTCGGTAATATTTTTGGATTCAAAACTGTTCTGCACGGCTGGATGTGACCCAGCAGACATTATCTGATAAAACTCTAATTTCTTCTCAGACCCCCAAGCATAAGTTTTCCAACTCAAAGATAAGGCTGTTGCTTAAAAAAAAGAAAGAAGAAGAACCAGGTTTGGGGGTGTAGACACATGGTGATTGCAATCAGCTAATTAGCTTAGCTTGATTTTCAGAACATCTGTGATGGATTTTCTTTCACAACATCCTATTTAAAGAGATTTTTCGAGGGAAAAAAAGGTGTTAATGAACATTAAAAAGTGTGAAGCATAACTTTGTTTTATTTAATAACCCCAGTGTCTTTGTTATGCCTGCATGGGAATGCTACATTTGCATTACATTTTTTTTGTTTGTCATGATTTACATGATAAATGACAAACGACTGCATTCTCATTGTTGTATCCCATAGACTGCTGTTCTCAGTGGCTATGGTGTTTGTACTAATATTTTCATAAATTCTCACATTAGCCTCATTGACTGAAAATGATTGGCGTTGGTGCATTCTCTTCCTTCCATGTGACCCTCGTGTTTTATACTGCTGCCTCAGGCTATGGTGGAGACGGTGAATAATTTGCTGCAGCCACGAGCCCAGTCGGCGTGGAGAGAGCTGCCCACCAGCGAGCAGCTGCACTCGGCCACTCTGCTCCTTGACACCGTGGAGACTGGGGCTTTCATGCTAGCTGACAACCTCCTCAAGACTGACACTGTGCAGGAGACCACTGACAACATCCGTGAGTACATTTTCTTGGTACCTTCCCCGTCCTGTGAGCTCAGTCACACTGTCAAGGAGCCTGTTGAGATGCCCTCGAGCAAGGCACTTAACCTCTATTTGCTACAGTGGATCAGAACAGTGGTAGAGTGTTGAAGGCTGTGACTACACCGGGTGGGTCTCAGGTGGTGAATGTGCAATTTATGGTTTAGTGTTACGTGCCAAAAAGTTTTTGTTTTGTTTGCCTCCACCTGAATACAAACTAATAGAGGGAATAATTGATAGAATGTGCCCTTGTTTTTCGCTTCTTCGATTTCACAGAGGTATTTTTCTTTACCCTGTTACAGATCTTATTACAACATAAACCAGCTAAGGCTGCTTAAGATCTAAGAATATGATGTAATATTGTAGTAAGAGGCCACATTGACAGCAGGCATTACTGAATTTGCGGCCTCAGATCTATGTTTTATAATACAAAGAGAAACAAAGTATACTTCACAGTGCCTTAAAAAATAACATCATCCTGTATGTGGGCAGTCTCACACACACAAACGTGCTGTACATGTGAATGGACATGAGTGGACATGACTGGAAATGGGGCAGAATAATGCTGTTGTGTTATTGCTGGGAGGGATGAGAGTAAAACATATGCAAGACTGTGTGCACATGGAGCTGAGCTACAAGGTGAACTGAAAGAATATTGACAGAATAGCTGTAGAATAGCACAATAATATAGTCAATGCTCTATATGAAAACCACATAAGCAGACAAACAAACAGCTACAGAGGCTATGAAGTAATCAACAATGAGATAAAAAAAAATATGAAAGAAATTTGCACAAACATCTGTGTAATACTGAATGCAGCATTGTTCATTTTCTCTGAAGTACTTTATCACTTTTTAAGAGCGACTGTTAAAGAGGACAAGACGTTTATGGTATAAATGTTTGATCATTCGAGTACAATACTTTGTGATTCATTCTGTCCAATTAATAATTTGTGTGTTTGAATTAACAGAGCAGGAATCTGTTATCTGATGAGACATTAAAGGAGGGTCAAGGGCAACCACATGCAAAACGTTGTATCGACCAAAGTGCTTTAAATGTGCTATATATCACTCACATGTTTGGAATAAAGCCTTCATTCATTCATTCATAAACGCCAAAATCTGGTTTGAACTGCAGAGCCGCCCTCCCCCTCATGAATGGATCGGGGCGATAACCTGTAACTTAGATCCTGCTGTCACATATTATCAGCCTTAAGGATTGCAATTTGTGCAGAGATTAAAAAAAAAAATTGCCTGATGGCGTATAGAAGCAAGAAAAGAAAATATGCATTTTATCTTTAGATTCAGATTATCAGATTATCAGTTGTTTGTGCAAAACATGTACAATACACTACATGCATTTACACCTATGAACGACGTCTGTTCTATTATGTAGAGCATGCATCAAGCTGTCAAAGAGAGATCACAATAAAGAGGTTTATGTTTCTGTGTGAAAGGTTTTGAAGGGTCAACTCCACAGAGACCAATCGTAATCGAACAGAATACAGGGGGAAAACTGCCCTTGAGGTTTCTAAAGCGGGGATGAATTGTTTGCCAGAGACAATAATTTTTCCCTTTTTTCTTCCCTGCACTTGTAGGCAGAATTGACAAAGCAGAACAAAGCTAGTTATTATGGCGTTGTGCACATCCCCTTTCTCTCCCTCTCCCTTTCTCCTCCCTCCATCATCTCTTCTCATCTCCTCTCACCGATCCTCTCATCACTGGGCCATGGAATAAAGCAGAGATACTGGAGAGCAAAAGCCCCTCTTTGCTTTTCATGCCTCTAGATGACGATATATATCAGTGAGCCATCATTTCATCTACACTCAGACCAGCAAGTTGTGCGCATCTATGTTTCCCTTGATTATCCTCCTGTTTACCCCGCTTTTGATTTAATATTTCAAAATTTCCCACACATCATTCGCCCATTACTAGGATCCGCTGGGCTTATGTCACTCAATCAGACATGAAAAGTCATGGTGGAGGAGCAGGAAAAGAGAGAGAACTGAGGATGATGAGTAGAGAATGAGACTGCATGAGAGCGTGCTTGAGGGTGATGGTGGTGGTGGAATGTCAAATGATGCTCTGAGGGTTTGTTTTGCTCACTTTCACATCAGTAAGCAAGGAAAATCACAGCTATTTAAAGTCATACGACATGGTGACGATGACAGTACAGCGTTTGGTTCCTGTCAGACACAGACAGTATAGACGGATAGGGTTTTCCACAAAGTCAAGTCTTTCTAACGTGGCTTTGTCTCGTTCACGCTCAAGTTCCTTACCAACAACTGTCCTCCTACACTTTTTTTTTCTTTACCTTACATAATTTCAGACTTGTATCTCCATTTTTTTTCAAAACTCCTGAACGCACCACATAAATATGGTTACATAAACGATCACCGAGATGTAGGGTACCACATCTCTGAAGAACTTAAAACAGGAAATTATCTTTTTTGTGGAAAATTTTGTCTCCGCTTTCCTCTTCTTTTTGTGCTGCTAATCTCCCCTTCCAGCTAATCCAGTGGGCAGATCCACCGTGATTATCTCTCCCCTTTATTCATAACTGGCCCGATACCACCCCTCATCTCTCTCTTTCTCCTCTACCATCCTCACTTTCCCCTCTCTCTCCTTTCCATCCCTCTGCTCTCCTCCCTACACCTTTATTTTTTGCATTTTACACGTTGAGTGAGCGACAGGAATGAATGATTTGAGTGACGCATTTAGAAGAAGCCGCTGCAGCTTCTGTGGGTGATATTATTGTGTCAGACCGTGTGTGTGCCTATGTGGTGGAGTATTAGGCAGATGAATAAACAGTGTTATTATTAGAACCAAATCAGTGATTTGAAGGTAACAGCGGTAACAGCGTGCGTGTGTGATAACGATAATGAACAAGTGTGTTTCTTAGGAGGAGGATTGTCATGACAAGGATGCTTTAATTAGATTAGACTCAGCGTGTTTTGATACCCCGCCGCTGTGGGTGGGTGTGGATGTGTGTGTGCATGTGCGTGCAAGTGTGTGGGTAGGTCGCTGTGTTAATGTGTGTGTGTATGTGTGTGTGAACATAGCTTGAATGTTTAGTTTGGCTCATGTGCAAGTGAGGGACACTTAAGCAGTATTTCTCTTTCTTTCTGCCAGTATTTGCATATCAGTGTCTGTGTTTACGTCTGCCTGCTTCAGCCTGCTTCCATCTCCTCTCTTCCATACCCCTGTGTCTCCTGTCTTTGTGTCCTATCTTTTCGGCTCTACGAGAGAACATAGTCCCTTTTCTGCCTATCTCCACTCAAGTCCTCTCCTTGTCTCCCACCTCTCATCCATTCTGCTCTTCTGCCTACCCTCTTTCTCTCTCTTTTTCTTTTTTTTTTACCTCTTCCCAGCACTTCTCCCTGACCTTCTCAACTTCCTTTCCTTTCACCCGCCTTTCCTCTTCCACTCCACCTCCTCCACCGCACTCATTTCCATTTCTGCGTGTCCTTGTGTTGTTTATTTGATCAGGGAGCTGTTTTTCGCCACGAAAGCAGTGTCTAAATCTACAAATCACTCAGAAGCACAAGATAGCGAGACACCAACGGTATAATTAGCCTTTAATTAGAAACTTTATCTAATACATTACAGAGCCGTAATCAGGATTGTGCTAACGAACCTGGATGGTGAAATTAGATTCCCACAATACAAGAGAGAGGCTGGATTATCCACCTCGATGTGTTGGACCAGTTGCCTGGAGACATCGTTGCCTGTTTTAGTATAAAAATCCAAGTTATTTCACTTAGGTGCGTGTCAGCTTTTTTCATTTTCTTTGTTTAGGAAATGCTCAGAACTGCTTCAGAATTTGTGTCTATGTTCTGCTGTGAAGCACTTAGTGAGAAAACATGGTAATTACAAGCGGTTGCAAAACAGCAAGATCTAAAGGTGCTATTCTGTGGCTGTGTGTGTTTGTGTTTTTGTGTGTGTGTTTCCAGAGCTGGAGGTGGCCAGGCTGAGCACGGATGGGAACCTTGCAGACCTGACATTTCCTCAGTCAGAGCTACATGGAAACTCCATCCAGCTGTCAGCCAGCACTCTCAAACAGCACGGCAGAAACGGTAGAAGAGAAATCTCACACTCTCCTCCTCCTACTCTCACGAAGTCTCTCTTCTTCTCTATGTCCAACCCACTTAGCTTTTTTTTTTTTTTTGCCACTTGCAATCTAGTAGGCTATATCTGTCATCACGTTTTAAGCCAACAATTATCAAACTCACCTCTTTCATGTTTCTGTATTTCTCTATTTCCTCTCTCAGGTGAGATCAGGATGGCCTTTGTCCTGTACAGGAATTTGGGTTCCTACCTGTCTACAGAGAACGCCAGCGTTAGACTGAGCAGCGAGGCAGTCTACCCTAATTACTCTGTTATTGTCAACTCCCCGGTCATCACAGCATCCATTAACAAGGAGAGCAATAAGGTTTACTTGTCTGAGCCTGTGGTCTTCACTGTCAAACACCTGCAGGTAAGTAAGGTGCAAGGTGATGACTTTTTTTGTAAACAATAAAAAAGATAATTTGCTAGATAATGGAATCGAATAATCAGCTAGAGGATCATGACGGTGATAGTCTTTATTAGAAATCCCCATAATGACTCCATAAAAAGACCATATTATTATGTTTTTAGGAAAAGGTGTGCTAAAAAGCACAACAGAGTTGTGAGTTGTGTGTGTGTGCATGTTCCTAGAATTACAGGAGAGTTAGAAAACACAGAAATAGTAGAAAATGAGTGTAATTTGAGAACCATAAATGACCCAAGCCATCAAGAATGTTTCCTATTAACTAATATGGTCTGTATCAGGAACACTTGAAATACTTTATTCCTCTGTTGATAGAGCTCCATTGCTAATCAAAAATCTATAGTACAACATATGTAAATTAATAATGTAATTGTGCATTAATAAACACTAGCAAATGCACTTTCACCATTGTTTGCAAAAAGAAAGAAAGTATCTGGCTGCTTATAGACCATTTAGAAAAGTAAAAGTAAAAACTTTATATGTGGCGTATTTTAAAGACTTCTATGTTTAGTGGAAATAAATGGGTCAGGGAAATCATGAAGTTTCATGAAGTTTGTTGCCAACAACAGAGTGTCAGCCCTATCATTAGATAACAGCTGTAAGTGGTGATAATCAGAGCAGTAGACTGCAAGTCAGACTGCAAAAATATTCCAATCTAATGTTTTGACCTGGAAAAAAAATAATCAGTGACAGACATAGCCATACAGCTTGAATATTCAATTATTATGCATAAGTACTGAAAGTTTTTGATCGTAGTTATGTAAAAAAAAAAAACTAAAAAAAAAAACTTATCAAGCACAGCTTTGAAAAGATCATGTAAAAATACTTTGTCATTTATGGTCAGTGTTCAGACAGCATTAAGTCTTAAAAATAACTGCAAGCAATTTGCTTATCAGACCTTTGACCAGCTTTGACAAGACTTGACTTGACTGTCTCGACTGGCCCTGACTCATCCTAGATGGTCAGTCACTGAGTTTTATAAAGCTGAAACTGTGTCATGTTTCTTCAAATATATGAATTATTGTTGTGGTCAGTGCAATATTTTTTTATATTCAGTCTCTCATCCAACAAGCAAATGTTGATCCAGTTGGTGATCCAGCTTGTTGGCCGTAAAGAAATCCTCACTGTTTCGCTTGCTCATTTTGAGAACTAACCCAACACAAACACTCACACGCACAATGTGTCATCAGTTTACAGCTCCTACACAACAAGCATGGACACAGCCCTGTCACCTCCTGCCATGGCTCTGTGTTTATTTGTTGCTGTATTCTTTTGCTCCGTCCCTTCTGTTTGTTGTTTTGTTGTTTGTGTGTATTTGACTCCCTCTCTGTGTTTCTTCCTCTCCGTCCTTTCTCCACCAATTCCTCCCACCATTTTTCTCACTTCTTTTTTTTTGGCTCCCCCACCACTTCATGGTTCTACCTCCCACCACCCCATGACTAAGTATCTGCTCTGTGTCTCCCTGCTCTCCCACCCTTCCTCTTCTCTCTCTCTCTCTCCCTCTCCCTCCCTCCCCCCTGCTCCTTTGCCCATAGCATTCGGAAGAAAACTTCAATCCCAACTGTTCATTCTGGAGCTACTCCAAACGCACCATGATGGGATTCTGGTCTACGCAGGACTGTCGTCTGCTGGCCACCAATCGCACGCACACCACCTGCTCCTGCACACACCTCACCAGCTTTGCAGTGCTTATGGCCCATGTGGAGGTCAAGGTAGGCGTTTATTCTTCCATTCCTGCCAGAAGGGGCTGGGCGATATCAAAGGGTCAGTTGTTCGTCATTTGATTAGCCGGGGCTGGCAAAGCCGGTCACCACATCCTGGGGAAAAAAAGAGAGAAGGACGAAAGAGAAGGAGACTTCAACATCTGAAAAATAGATTATGACTCTCCAGAGTCGTCAGTACTGAGTAATCATACTTGGCAGTAGAAATTTTTTACAATTGATTCGTCAAGCCTGATGATGACACGGGGTTGACAAAAAACATCAGCATATGCAGCTGTGGATTACCAAAACAGATACATTTTAATTTACCATAAAAAACCTCAATCAGAGACAGAAGCTGCTGGTCTCATTTTATTTCTAAAATCATATTTGACTGATCATAAAGTGAAAACATTTATTTTGATATCCATGAGCCACAGTGGGCAGTGGATAAAAAAAAAAACCTCATTGTCTCGCTGTGTGTGGGATAAGTACCTTTTGTCTCCATCTTTTGTTTTGTTAAGACCAAGTTCCTTTTCACAAATCGGCTCTTGTAACTCTGGATAATGTGTGACACCCAGTCTCTCCCTCTGGGCCAGAGGATGTGTGTTACTTCTAAAGGGGTCATGGTCAGACCTAGCTTGGCAGCCACTGTGTGAACACAGTGTGAGGGTTTGAGCAGTAGATCCATCACAGCAGTGCTATGTTGAACATTGCTCTGCCTGCCAGGTTGCAGGACACTGATGGATAGAGCCAGCACACCTGTGCAACGCAGCGTAACGCTGTGGCCCTGAACGTTCAGCGACACACAGCCAGACTCGCATCAGTCAGGGAAGGGGAGTCGTCTGTCTGTGTGTCTGATGCTACAGTATGTTTTCGTGTTTCAACTTGTGTGTTTCTAGCACACCTAAGCAAAACATGGTTAGACATAGCATCTGTTAACTAATCCAAACCCTCTCTCTTTTCTTGTTTTTCTCACAGAAAACAGACAGCATGCACGATCTGCTCCTGGACGTGATCACATGGGTGGGGATCCTGTTGTCGCTGGTTTGCTTGCTTATCTGCATCTTCACCTTTTGCTTCTTCCGCGGACTGCAGAGTGATCGCAACACCATCCACAAAAACCTCTGCATCAGCCTCTTCATCGCCGAGTCACTGTTCCTGGTCGGGATCAACAGGGCCGATCAGCCAGTAAGGAGGGCATGGTTTTCTCTTTATCTATGTATATCTGTGTACAATATACAATATCTGTGTTTTTGATATTTTGCTAATAGGATAGATTTGAAACTGTGCCTTTTTAGTCAAGTAGTGCTTGAACAGACTTGGCATAACTGTCCACCGACCAATGGCACTGATTATACTATGAATTTGGCAGAGTAAATCCTGAAATGTTTACTAACTTGCTGTCAGTGGCTGACCACATTAAGAAACAGCAGATCTGGTACACACAGCGTTCTTGGAATAAATCAAAAACAGAAATTTCCTGGGTGACTACTAAACAAATCATATCTGTTTATCCAAATGGCCTGGATTATGCAACGTTGTTCTCATAATTTTTGATGGGAAAGACCCAGAAAGTTTACTGGCATTGCTTTTACTGCATGTGTTCATATTTCCATGACATCACTGCCGTAGTGGTTTAGGGGCTAGACAATTTGTTTTAGCTTGATCATATCACACAAATTTAGAATGCATTGCCAAATAGGGCACAAAAGGAGACAAAAAATATTATGACAGCATTAGTCTTTGGACTCGGACAGCATAGTAACCTAAATATAATTCATTTCTAGAGTACAAAAACTAATTTGTCTCTTCTTTTGTCCATTCCCAGTTGAAGTAATGATTTAACATGCAAAGTGTTCATATATGCACCTTCTTATATACTCGATAATCTATTAAAGCTTTGTATTAGCTTAGTGGATGTTATGCTCTGCTTCCGTCCGTTCTTGTACTGGTTAGTCACTCTGTCCCTCAGGCATCTGTAGCAGAGAGTCCTGCTGGTTGTGAGGAGGGTGTTTGTAGAATAATACAACTTCCACAAACAAAGTCCATATGAGGCACGACTGTGAATATGGGTTCAACCTGTGTTTGACTGTGCACATGAGAGTGCTGTCAAGTGTGTGTGTGTGGCTTCACCTGGGATTGCACAGTCAACACATCACTACTAAACTGCATAATAACCTTGTATGAATGCAGTATGTTGCAAAGAGCATTGTGGAATTAAATCTCTTTTAAAAAGGAATTTTAAATATTTTTTCTCAATATTGTCAATGAAAGAAAAAGTGGAATTCCTTTATGCAGTCTCATAATAAAAAGATGAAAAGCACAATTTATGTGTTAAGTACGGGATTCTGGTTGCGAAGGTTTAGGATAGCCCTCGCCCTGGGGTTTCAGTCAGAACACACTGGACAGGAGACAGGAGGCAGGCATACACATAAATCAGATTAGTATGAGTTTAACCAGGTTTTCCTGATAATATAGACAGGTTTAACGTTATTAATAATCTCAGTTATGACACTGACAAAGTTACCAGCATAAATACTAATCACACTTTTAGTCATAACATCATAGAGCCACCAACTGTGTGGCTAAATCATATTTCTTAGGAGAAATAACTTCAATTAGTAAGTACACAGTATAATATTCAAACAGGAATAAAGTTATAGTACTTGTATGCATGAACAGAAACAGGATATTAAGTAATTATTGACATGGCTGCACAATTCCTATTTACTAGCCAAACCAGCTCCACAATATAACACAAAACCGTCACAATATCAATATAAGAACACATAATTTAGTGGTTTGCTCATTCACATACACAGGACAAGGAACTTCTTGTTCCAGCTAACAGAAACAGTCATCATTCGTTCATAGCTGAAGTAGCAGTCGTAATTCGAGTGACACAGAAAAACACAACTTAACATCCTTCCACAAACACTCTCTCCAGTCACATCCTCACTTGGGGGCATGGGGTGTGCTTGGTTGCGCACATACATGCATGACTAATGGAGAAGTCCTCCTAACAAATCTTGGACTTTATTACATTATAATTGAAGCATAGACATTTCCAGTAAAACACAGATGGCTTGGAGATGGTTATCATTTCACTGACATCTGTAATTCCATTGTAATTGTAAACAGTTTATGACAGAGGTAAAAGGAGGTCAAATAATTCATGTTGACACTCAGACCAACCTTGGGGTTTATTCTGGGTCACTGTGTCAGTCTGTTTTGGCTATATGTCACTGGGTGCATCAAAATGTCAAGTAGCATATAGTAGCATATTCTACAAGACTATGAGCACAGCAGTTATTAGTCACGGCCAAACCTCTCAAGGCTCTGTATCTGACTGACTGTCCATGACAAGTGAACTCCAATCTAATCTATGGTTTCAAACGTTTGTTGCCACTGATGCTGCTCTCTGCTGCCACTAGATGTAATGTAACATGTACAAGTTATCACCTACTTTCTGTTTGTTCACTCTCACTACACAAACATTAGCAGATTGGAGCTTTCTTTTACAGTTAATGGTGTGTCTGTGCTAAGCTTTTACAGTTAACAGTATACTGTAGCATCAGAGGAAGCAGAGCAATAATAAAATCTAAAGCTATATGGAAAAAAAGACCCACCTAACCTCTGCAATGAACAAAGCAACCCATTTGTTAACAGCTTGCTTGGTGTTACCGTGTTAACCAGCCAGCAGTAGATTGTGAAGGGGTCACTCAGGATTGTTAGATCTTCATAAAATACAAATGTAGACAAACTTATAAATTGGACCTTCTTTTTTTTTTTAACAACAATATACAGTATATATCAACTGTACTGTGACTTCATACAGCATGCAATGTTCCTCTTCTATTGAGTTTTGTAGATGTGGAATAGAGATGTACATTTTCAGCAAAACAAATGCATCATTAACTATAATGATCCTGATGACACCCGTAACAAATAGTCCTGGCCCTGAGAGCGTGGAGGGTTTTTAAAACCACCCAGCCACAATTTGTGAAGCAATTTTTACATATCAGCAAACCAGCCAATATCAAGCTCCATCCCTAATGGTGTACAGTGCAGTGCAATTTTGGCTTAACCATCAGGGTCCACATGGTCACAGCTCATGTTGTATAATCCATATTGTCCGCATTCAATATTCCAGTCATGAATAAGGACGCTTAAACCTAATTTGGGTGCAGGCATTAACACAAACATCTAATGGAATGAATTCTGAGATGAGATATTCTTCTTTAATTCCTCTGGCCAAGGTCACCCAAATATAATCAACGTAAAGTTTGTAGACATCTTAGTGCAAGGTATCCCATGTTGTTTTTGTGTGTGTGGCTGGATCATTGTAAGTGTGTGTCTGTGGGGGAGGAAGTGCCCACGGCTGTATCGTTTATCAACCCTATAGTATTCAGGAAGCCTCAGAGCCGCCTCAGGCCGCGTCCCGCTGAGCTCTCAATGAGAAAACATTCATAGTGCAAATGAAGAGACAAAGCAAATTTGATAGACTGTGTTTCAACGTTGAGGTTTGTGTATCTCACCGCATCTGTGTGTGTTTGTGTAGGAAGGATCATGTTCCTTTGTTGTGCATGTGCGCTGCTGTATTTATGCATGGCGTTCTTCTGTTAATTACTGGTGACTATTTGTGACCTCCATTAACATCTTCAGCGTCACTTAGCTCAGAGCCGGTTAAGCCAGTAATTCCAGCAGGAAAAGTAAATGACTTTGCATAATCAGCCACTTTTTTTTTTTTTTTTTTTTTTTTACCTGTGTGTGTGTGTGTGTGTGTGTGCAATGTGTCTACGTGTCCTTCCCTGTGTGTGTAAGCTACACTGTGCGATCATTAGAAATGGAAATGAGTGACTCCCTCGCCCCCTAAACTCATTGTCTCTCAGACGTTAGGTAATTGTCTCTCACTGCAAACCCCTCCATTATGAAAGTCTGTCTGTTAGCTCTCCCATTCAGTGATTTAGGAGTGACTCTTTAGATTACAATGTTGGCATGAATGTGACAGGCCAAATCTCACCGCTCGTTTGCCTTCTTTTCTTAAGCACTCCTTTTTTTCCTATCCTATTGCTGAAATTGTCAGTGCAGCTTCAGGTTTGACACCCCTCTTTCATTTTCCTGTTACTCATCCTGTGATGCTCTGTTTTTCTCTTTTCATTTTTTTTTACATTCAGGACAATCTCCCACAGGGTTTTTTAAGTATTTTATCATCTGCCGCTCAAACCTCCCGCTCTTCCTCCTCATCCGTCCCTGTTCACTAGCTTCCAACAGTGTGATTTGAAATCCATTTCCAGTACTCAATGTGAATGGTTATCCACTGCTTTTGTCCAACAAGTTACCAATGTGACAATGTTTGTTTTTATATGATATTTGATGATTTATATTCCACAACAAACTAAGTTAACTGTATTTTGACTTTGATGATGCAGTTTTGTTAAAACAGAGTTCAGCTCTAAAAGCATAAAAACTGTTATGTTACTGGCTTTTCACAAACTCTAAAATGTGTCAATTTTTATGTGCTCTTTGTCTCTTTCATACCAAACTACTGAGTCATTTTTTGCAGCAGTTCCACTTATTTTGTTCATCCTTGGCTTTGACAAAAAATCATTTTGTGTTTTCAACTGCGTTGCCAAGTAATTCGCCCTGCTCCCCAGCCCAGTCCCACCCCTCCTTTCTCTTAGCCGGCTTTGAAAGCGCTCACTACTTCTGTTTGAAATGTGGTCAATCAGCACAGGCTGCAGCATCAACTTGTCACTTGTATTTTCCCATTTATCTTCTTAGATGACTTGTAGATGCAGACGTGGAGCAAAGTGTGAAGGAAGCTTGACTAATATTGCTATCGTGAAGTGAATTTGACTCATTTTGTCGCCAGTAATTGCAGTTTTAGTGTACAGAGATTGTGACTTCCCTCTCTTCCTTTCCTCTTGCCTTATCCTCTCCCTCTCCTGTCTATTCCAGTATTGGTAGCCCAGTTTTAATCCCGTACATTTCGTTCCCTATGTAAATATGATAAACTCTGACTCATACAGTTATCGCCTGGAGTGTTTGTGTCTTTTTTCCATGGACTCATCAGTGCAAGTGTCCAGCAGATTAAGTGTTTCCTAAGCAGCATTGTGTGTGGTGTTACTGTAATTTAAAATCCTCTCCATCTTTTCTTTCCCTCACCAGATTGCCTGTGCAGTCTTTGCAGCCTTGCTCCATTTCTTCTTCTTGGCAGCCTTCACCTGGATGTTCCTGGAAGGGGTGCAGCTCTACATCATGCTGGTAGAGGTGTTTGAGAGCGAACACTCCAGGACTAAGTACTTCTACCTGGCAGGATATGGAGTGCCTGCTGTCATAGTGGCCGTCTCCGCTGCAGTGGACTACAGGAGCTACGGCACTGACCGAGTGTAAGGATAGAGGGGTGGCGAGGAGAGCGGAGCATGAAGGAAGGCTGGGTGATGGGGTGAGGGGAGGAAAGGGAGGGAGGCTGGAGTGCCTGCTGTCATTTTGGCTGCGTCTGCCACAGTGGAATCTACAAGCTGTGGCACCTCTGAAGAGTTAATACAAAGAGGTTGAGAGGGGAGAGAGACAGAGAGGGATGGAGGAGAAGGGAGGGAAGTATGGGGACAAGGAGGGGAGGATGCACCACAGAGTGTCTGCATGAGCACAGCAGCAACAATGTGTGAATATGGAAGGATTTAACTGGCGGAAGAGAAGGAGGTGGTGCATGCTGGAGCAGACAGAGGGAGGAAAGGAGTGGTTCAAGTGTCAGAGTGTGAGAATGGAGGGATAGGGAAAAAAAGGAGTGGTGGAGTAGTCTTTCAGTGTGTGCACACATCCATGCTGACTTCCCCTGGAGGAAGTGTGGAGTAGTGAGTGGGATGGGGACATACATTAAAAGCACATGGTAACTTATTCATGCATGCTTGACTTGTCCAATGGGAGACGCAGTGTAAATTCACAAAAAGGCAGCCAGCACCTCATCCATATGAAATATATGCGTAATAGGCCACCTACAAATGCACAGGAGTGAAAATAAAAGTTTCACATGCGTGACCTGTCCACTCCATTTATGCCGTGACTCTGAGAAGAGGCCATAAGAGACCAACATTTTATTCATAATGTGCATATGCATATTGTGTGCATAATGTGCATACATGTCTGTGACCTGCCCTCCATTCTGTGGCTGGACGAGACTAAAGAGGACGTTATCCATGCGGCCGGTGCATTTAAAAAACTTGTGTTGAAAAAAATCTCAATTGCTAATAAATGAGCGGCTCCATAAGGAATGTAAAAAAAATGACAGGACACTATAGGCCTGCTAAATGATTCACATATCAAATGCTCACGTTCTCTGCTGCTCCTTGAGGCCTTTTAGCAGATAGGACCTTGCAGTTTTCCTCCAGCTACACGTCACCTCGCAGAGGTTTGAGGGTGAGGAAAGGGTTGAATTAAGCAGTGTTTAACCGTCAAGCCACACCAATCCGTATGCCACTTAGATCAATATTTCATTGTGGGATGATCATTAAAACATGAGAGTCTGAATGCCAAGCTCTGGATGAATAATCAGACTGCATGCCATTAGCCAGCAGACTGGAGGACTTGTCTTGAGACAATAGCTATATTTTAACAGTGAAAATGCAAAATGAATTAATGTGTTTTGGGGAATAATGCAAAGCCTATCGCACAAATCAGACTGAATTTAGTGAGGGGGTAAAAGATTAATCTCATCAAAGAATATATCCTTGTACTTCAAATTTTTTATTTCACCCAAACAACTTAATGTTCCTGCCTTTAATGGTCCTGTGCCTCATGGCTTATTTTCATAGCAGCAAGTACTTTTCATTAAAAGTAGAAACTCAGTTGTGTGACTCATTTATCAATCCAGCCTTGAAAATGGCACTGCTTATCATGTTCGACATAACACGTTGAGACAAAACCTTTGGAAGTATCATCTGCCATGCCTGCTGTGTCACCTTGACACATAACGCACCCCATTCTCCCCCATATTAGCCAGTGGCACTGAGTCTCTTTCACGTCCCATAATGAAGGTGGCTATGACTTAGCAAAGGAGCCCTAATGGAGGATACAGTGACACAGTCAGGGACCCATAATGGAGGGCTCTCTAATGTGGTGGAAATTGAAAGATTAATAATTCAAAAGCAGCTGGTCATGAATCAGTCGGCCATTTTGCTCCAGCAGTTTCTATCTGGCACCTTTTTCCTGCAACCCTTTGGCTCTGACCTCTGTGGAGGGCACTTTTTATCCCCCTCCCATCCCACCCCTACTTACCACAATTGATGAGTGAAGATGTTTGGGGTAATATAATTTAGCATACAGCAGTACATCATTTACTTCATCATTTACCAATGCTAACCTTGTGGTCAGACTGCCTGCGCCTGTGTTTGTGTGTATGTGTGTGCATGGTCATGCGTATTCATGCATGGCTTCTTTCTCTGAACGTGTAGGTGCTTTTTTTGTGTGCACATATTAAAATGTGTGCGTGTGTGTGTGCATGTGTTTGTGCCCCTCCTCTCTCCTTTAACCTCACCACAGCCACTCCCAGACTCCATAAATAGCCTGCTATGAGGGCTGCATCCATAACTCAGTATTCAAATGAACACAGCCGTGTCATATTTTTGCGACCACAGGATGTGGCCGTGTCATATATCTGTGTCCTAAGGGGGAAGTAAAGGTTTATTTATCACAGGTGCTCATCCCTTGCTGCCTCGCTCTCTGTGTGTGATGTATATTTCAGGTGTGTGTATACTGTAGTGTGTTTTCCCCGTCCTGCAACACCTTTCTCACTCCTCTCCATCTCTTTCACTTTTTCCTCCACCCCAATTCCTTTTGTCCTCCCTCTGTCGTGATGCATTTGATCTACTGTATGGCATGTGATGTATTGCTTTTTTTCCTCTCCTTGTTTCTTTCTCTCTCACTCTTTCTCTGTGTGTGTGTAACTGTGATGCATGTCCTTTCTTCTGATGGTAAATCCTTGCTACCCTACATCCATCTGAGACTGGAGTATGTTTTTAATCCCTATGCTTCTTCCTCTGTCCTGTTCTTCCTCCCTCTGTTTCTCATGCATGATGTCTCTCTCCTGCTGTCTCTCCCGCTCGCTCACTCCTTATCTCGCTCTGTCTCTCTAGGTGCTGGCTGCGATTGGACACATACTTCATCTGGAGTTTCATTGGCCCTGCCACACTCATCATTATGGTGAGATACACATACATGCATGCTCACTCACTACTTGACGTAGTGCTACATGAACGTAGTATAGGCTGCCACATGTTCGTGCAGAAACGACAGGCCACATTAAGGTGTTTGTTAAGCTCTTACAAGGTTTCACTGAGTTATTCGTAGTGCAAGTGCGAGCAGAAGGAACTTAATGTCAGTTTAATGATTCCCACTCATGGATTTACCCTCAAGTGGGCACATACTGTATTCCAACAAGCTAGAAATCTTTGGTGGGGCACAGAGCACAGACTGTTGTACGTCACACAGATTATGATAAGAACTCAACAGAGTTATGGTTCCTTTATTTGATGATGCAGGAAATGCACATCCTCTTGGTCTAGTTACTTTATTACACTGTGAAAAGAAGATCACAGACAGTCAAGATCTCAATTTGATCATTTTTTGGAGGTTGAAAACTCTTTAATCTCGAACATGAACAGACAAAAAGACAAGAACAAGGGAACCATATATATAAAGTACACTACAGTATAGAATGAGTGTATTTATACCTACATACACACGCACATGCACATGCACACGCACACGCACACGCACACAAGAAAGCTATGGGACATGTTCCCAATTAGGTGAATGTCAGCATGTACACTGATGCTCTGTACTCATTTTAGAAATGTCAGCCAGGCTATCACTGATCTAACCGAAGCTGTGGGAGGGAGCAGGGCAGGTGGGACTGCACTGTTATGACTCTATGCCCATTGGTAACATATACAACCTTGGAGACTCAACACAACAGCCCAGATGAGTCATTATTAAACCACGCTATCTATGCATTGGCAGGGCAGTAGAAGAGACAGCAACTGTGAGAATTGGATTTCTATTATAACAATGATCCTCGATGGTTGTAATGACTGCTGTATTTTCCCTGATGCTCATGCTGCCGTTTTTCGAGCACATAAAGGGTTGTTGATTGTGGGCTGATACAGTGTCCCCAAGCCAATTACTGCTGGAAGGGAAAATGAAATGATATGCACTGTGTGTGAGTGAATTGTTGTGGTGACATTGTGCCTTTAATTAGGCTCATTGCTGCAGAATATTAACTTGTACATGTTTGTGTCTGTGTGTTTCAGCTGAATGTAATCTTCCTCGGCATCGCTCTTTATAAGATGTTCCATCACACGGCCATTCTCAAACCAGACTCTGGATGTCTGGACAACATCAAGTAAGTGCATGTGTGCAGAGCATTCTGCCACCACACCAGAGCTCTTGATTTTGAAAGGGGATGTGATTACACAGGCCTGTTTGCCTAGTTTGACATTCTGGAAGATGTACTTATTTCCTTTTCTTGTCAGGATGAATAGACTGATAACACTCTCATGCCTCCAAATTAAGTATGTAGCCGGAGCCAGCAGTCACTTAGCTTAGTATGAAGATTAGATGAGGGGAAAACCTACCCTGGCTTTGTCCAAAAGTAACAAAATCTGCATACCAGCACATTTTTAAAGCTCACAGATTCAAATATTGTATCATGTTTGTTTATTCCGTGCATGAAACAAAATGTATGAAGGGCAAGCTGTGGTTTTGTGGGAGTTGGTGTGTCAGACATGGCCCAGCACACAACCTTGTATAAAATGGTAAAACACCATTTTTGCACTTGGCTTTTGTTTAGATAAAACAACCGAGGTATGACGTGTTGACTGTGAACTCTTAACTGAGTTACATTTAAGCACAGTCAGGCAAACCTTTTCCAGTCGTATTTGTAAGCTACACTCAAAGGCTGCTGGTTCCAGCTTTATATTTACTGTAACATCTGGATGTGGTGTTGATCCTCTTATCCAACTCCTGGCAAGAAAGCTAATAAGTGTATGTCCCGAAATGTCAAACTATCCATTACAAATTTATCGTCTATCAGCCATTTTTTTTACATTAGCATCTTGCATGAAGCACATTTCACCTTTGTCTGACATTATTTCAAGACACTACTCACTGAATTCATCATGTCACCGTTACTTATATCACCCTCAGAGAATGTCACTGAAATATGACTTCATTCCCGCAGACCACTGAAACTCTGTCCACTAAGCTAACTACTCAGGATTGTGTTATTTCTCGTTCCAGTGCAGCTCACGACGAAAGGCTGAGCCTAATTCAAACAATATGCCATGGCTCAGAGCTCAACGCCTTACTGAGGCACGGCTCGGAATTTATAATGTAAATCACCAAATGGCTTAGTCATTTGATTTATCATTGAAATATTACTGCCAATGTATCTTTCATGACAGCAGTTTTAAGTAGGACTTCAAGTGGGAGGCATCTCAGACAAGCGGACAGTTTTTGCTTCAGTGCATTTCAGGGGGATGTAATCAAAAAACCAGATGAAAGATAAAATTAAAGACCCATTTTGAACACAATGGTTTTGTATCTTTTTCCCCCTTTTTAACAAGGTTCCTAAGTCTTTGTGAGCTGACTGAAGGCTGAATTGATTTCAATCTGTTTCACTTCATTAATTGTGTCTTATTTTGGTTCATTTACTCGTTAATCATCATCATGCCCTTTTTGTCTTATCATTTTTTTCTTCCTTTTGCTTTCTTTTGTCTCTTTAATTCCAAGCCTTCATATGTTGTCTTTGTTGTGGATTGGCTCTGGTAAGGCCACTCTCCAATCAGATGCCTGTTGCCTTCCCAGAGACATTTTGATTGGTTTGCTTGTCATCGTATTTGTCTGTCGAAGCTGCTTAGAGTCTTTGCATATCCCTAAATTAACCATTAACCTGCCTTGTAAAATGGATTACTTGTTCGTGTGTGATTTGTGAGCTCCTGTGACCTATAGACCTAAAGTGCTATTGAAATATTATAATGGTGAGATGTGAATGAAGGCACACAGAGCTGAGAGAGACTCAAGGGAGCACTGGAGGGAGAGGTGAAATGGAGGGATGGAAAAGAGAGGGATGAGTGTACCCTTTATTGAAGTGGGTCGTCAGACGAGCTTTATTGGAGGTTCTGTCTCGCCTGAATGGTGCCACAGAGGGCAACATCGAATCAATCACCTCAGTCTCACTCACTTACTCTCCTCTTCTTTCTCTCTTTCTTCCTCCTGACTCTCCTAATATCCCCCCCTCTGCCTACCCAGCCCCACCCACAACCCTCCACCTCGTTTTCCTTCCTTCCTCTCCTCCATTCCTCACACAAGAGGTGATCACTACCCAGTCAGCCAATCAAATTAACAGCCATCATCGCAGCTGTGGCAAACTCGAAACTGTGACCTTTCCTCAGAAATGTCATTTATAATGGCTGTAATGTCCGTCTACTTACTGCCCAGTGGAGCCACTCGCATGGCCACACACTCACACACACACACGCACACACTCAGGCAGTGACTTACGATCCATACACATGCTTCGACATGACCAAAACTCTGACATTTGGCCTTTATGACTCATTCCTGCATAGGCTTTATTTGAAATGGAGTTCCACAGCCTTGAAAACTTTTATCCAATTTAATTCCATTAAATAGTTACTGTCACAGTTGTAGTAACATACTTCAGAACCCACTGCTGTATGTGAAAATGTTTTTACCCTTTGACATGTACTTTGAATGACAGACTTTTTGGATGTATCTTTGAACGAAGTTCTACGTGCCTGACCTTCCCACTTCTAGTAGCTGACGTCAGCTAGCTTCTAACCTTCCCTCCCTCTCTTGAGATGGTATCTAGATGAGCAAGTTCACTTTTCTCTCTTTTCTCTCACCGTTTTCCTAAGAGTATAATTCTTTTGAGCAAAACCTCCCACTGTTACCCTCATCCCACTCCCACAGTGTTTGGGCTGTGAATGAACCATCCCTAACCCCTTTCTCCGGCCTCATAGTCCCACATGCATCAAACTTGGCTGAATAGCTTTACTGATCCGGGAAAAGAGACAAGCATCTCATTCTATCCAACTTCCAATGTCACCTGTAAAATAACTTGAGCAGATTGAGGGATGTGGCAAACAATGATGTTGTCTCTCTTGCTTCTCCTGCAGGTCTTGGGTGATTGGGGCCATAGCTCTGCTCTGTTTGCTCGGCCTGACCTGGGCTTTTGGACTAATGTACATCAACGAGAGCACCGTCATCATGGCCTACCTTTTCACCATCTTCAACTCTCTGCAGGGCATGTTTATCTTCATCTTCCACTGTATACTGCAGAAGAAGGTGAGGGAGACACACAGAGATAAAGGACACAAATAGATAGTCACTGTGACAGGCAGACAAATACAAACACAAACACAGACACATACACAAAGAAAACTCACAGACATGCTAGCATTGGCGTTGATCAGCAGGGGACACCAAAAATATCTGCAGAGCTGTCACAGTTTTGATTGGTCATTCAGTAACCCTACTGGCACCTCGATTCTCATATTTTCACTCTCACCGGCTCACTCTCTTTCACTTTTCACTGTGTGACAGCAGGTAACAAACTGAGCTGCTCGTCTTCACCCAGCAGAAAAGAAAGTTTTTTTATCATCAGGCGAGGTCGCCAAGCCTGAAATAGCATTTTCAAAACTTTGATAAGATTAAGCTCCAATTGTCTTAGATTTTGGACACATGCAGAGGAGAGAGATGCCTGTTTCCATGTTGAGGAGGACTGGTTATGGAAACACTCCTCCGATGATTTCTGTGATTACTGTAAATAGATCAACCTTGTTCTCACTGAATCACAGCTCCTTGTTTCATTTTTAAAAGATGACCTTCAGATGTACACTACCAGTCAAAAGTTTGGACAGACCTTCTCATTCAATGGTTTTTCTTTATTTTTAGTACTTTCTACATTGTAAATTTATACTGAAGACATCAGAACTATGAAGGAACACACATGTACTGTAGTTATGTAGTAAACACAAAAAGTATTAAAGGGATAGTTCACCCTAGAATGATATTTCGCTCATTATCTACTCACCCTCATGTTGACTAAGGGCTGGAAGAATTCTCAGAGTCCACCGTCCCTTCTCTGAGTTACAGGGGGTCTTGGCGTAGCAGTGCATGTCCATATAACGGTTGCAAAGGGACACCAGAGCTCTTCGTAAAAAAACACACACAAAAAAACATCCAAATACCTCCATGATGCTCGTATGTAATGTCCGTCTTGTGCTGAAGCCCCAAATTGCGTAATTGTCCCGAAAAAAAATTAAATAAGTCTATATTTTAAGCTTGTTTGTAGTGGAAGCTTCTCGAAGCTCCTCTTCCTGGTCCGTCCAAATCTCGCGTGATTCGCAGTAACCGCACTGACGCCGGCGCAAATCACGCAATATTTGGACGGACCAGGAAGAGGAGCTTCGAGAAGCTTCCGCTACAAACAAGCTTAAAATATAGACTTATTTAATTTTTTTCGGGACAATTACGCAATTTGGGGCTTCAGCACAAGACGGACATTACATACGAGCATCATGGAGGTATTTGGATGTTTTTTTGTGTGTGTTTTTTTACGAAGAGCTCTGGTGTCCCTTTGCAACCGTTGCATTGAAATGCACTGCTACGCCAAGACCCCCTGTAACTCAGAGAAGGGACGGTGGACTCTGAAAATTCTTCCAGCCCTTAGTCAACATGAGGGTGAGTAGATAATGAGCGAAATATCATTCTAGGGTGAACTATCCCTTTAAACAAAGAAGGATATGTTTTAGATTTATGATTTTTGGAGGTAGCCACCTTTTGCTTTGAAGACAGCTTTGCACAGTCTGTGGTCCAGCTCAGTTTGGTTTAGGTCAGACGACAGATAACACTCTTGTTTTAATTAACACTTTTGTTTTTACTACATAATTCCATATGTGTTCCTTCATAGTTCGGATGTCTTCAGTTTGAATCTACAATGTAGAAAGTAATAAAAATAAAGAAAATCCATTGAATGAGAAGGTGTGTCTAAATGTTTGACTGGTACTGTATACATGTGTGTTTTGGGTTTATTTGGCCTATAGGATTAGAGGCGTTTGTGAGTATGTACCACTTTTTAAAATTTGAATTATATGTGGCTTCCAGGAAGGGCCTACACATCCTGGGATATTTTTACAGAGTCTCCCACACACTGTCAGTGCCTGGGAGTTCACAAGAGGAGCAGGATATGGAAAGAAAATTCATCAAATGCTTAATACTCTCGTCTGGCTGCAATCCCACAGAGAGTTTTTTGGTTTTAAGTGTACAACCAGTAAACAACTGCAGCGCGCGTTTGTGTGTGGTGTAGCAGTCAGTGTGCACTGTCTGTGTATGTGTTAGGCCGCGGGATCAGGTATCCAGAGAGATGTCCTCAGAACAGTGCTGAGGTTGTCTTTGGCTGCGGCCCAACATGGTTTCTCTCAAGATGCATGGAGCAACTCACCACACAGCTGTTCAAACAGAGCATGTGACAATACACGTCTGTCAGTCCAACAGGCTTGTTAAAAAGCAATTACAGTCGTATTTGTTCTAACTTGATTGGGATCTAAATGCAGATGTTTTGTGTGTGTGCAAGTGCATCGTATGTCTCCCTAAGGAATGTGTCCATTTCAGATGGATGTGCGGCGGTAATAACATTTGGGATCGGATGTTGATGTCGAAGTTTATGAAGTTAATCCTTTAATGTCTACATTTTTATGGGGTTAGTGTTTGCACAAAGAATTTGAGTAAGAAAAAGAGAAAGTAGTTAATGGGGGACACTATATCAAGTTAAGCTCTTCCAGTTTTTTTTTTTCTTTTGTGCCTGGTATGTCATCTTAAAAACATGCTTCAACAACATGTGCAAGGTCAAAGTGGAACATCAGTCACCCCCCTACACCCCTCCCCCTCCTCCCCCTCCTCCTCCTTCTTCTTCTTCTTCTTCATGTGCCTTTCTCTCCTCCTTTTACTCAGGTGCGTAAAGAGTACGGCAAATGTCTACGCACTCACTGCTGCAGCGGCAAGAGCGTGGAGACCTCCATCTCCTCCTCCAGTAAGACCACCACCTCCCGGACTCCAGGCCGCTACTCCACAGGCTCACAGGTGAGCTTACCTGCCTGCACACCTGGACGCTACAGCACAGCAGACTCTCAGGTGAGACCAGAGCCATGAGGGTTTTGGGTTATCCCTGTTCACTTTCTAAGCAGTTTTGTTGCAAGCAGAAGTGGACCATGACAGAAACAGACAGTTTTTTATTTTGGATCTTGTATTTACAGACTTACATAAAATGTGTGTTTTGTGTTGAAAGTGAGATAACCCAAACCCTAACTAACACTCTCACATATTGATGCTGAGCACAGGTAGATGGAGCATAAATGGAATTGATGGGTGATTATTTTTCTCCATCTGTTTCTCTCCTGCTGGTTGTTGCTTTTACTTTTTCCTTTACTGCCACTCCTGCACTAATTTACCCTTTGTTTGCACACCATACCCTCGTATATTATGTTTCTTACTATATTTCCCCCCCCCTTTTTTTGTCATCATTTCTTTCCTCCCCACGGTGCTCTTGTTGTCTTTGCACCCTCTCTTTTCCCTTATACCTGGTCCTTCCTTTATTCTTATTCTTCCTTCCCTTCACCATTGCTGCACCTCTTTGTCTTTGCCCATGCCTTCTCCACCTCTTTCTCCCTCCCTATCTATTTCTCTCTCGCTTCTTGTCCTCTGTGTATAGAGTCGTATCAGGCGGATGTGGAATGACACTGTGAGGAAACAGGAGTCCTCCTTCATCACTGGAGACATCAACAGCTCTGCCACACTCAACAGAGGTAACCACGGGATACCTACCATTTGCATCCTCATCACTGTCACCATATCTACTTTATTAATAGCGGGAGGTTCAGACAGCATACACTGTCATTTAGTAAAGTGGTAGGAGTCCAAACTTCTAATAATGGTACTGTGTTCGTGGAGCGAGGAGGATTAGCGGAGTGGAGTGTAAATATCACTTACTGCTTTTTTTTTTGCTGCTTCAAAGGATGACTTTACAGAAAAGTGAGTTTGGAGCCGACCTGTCAAAACTGAAAAATCAACCAGTTTGTGGTCCCATTATGAATACAGTACAGAGTTAACTGTGCTAGAGAGGGCCTCTATACTTCCTTTTCCAAGGACAGTCCCCTTTTGAGGCTTTGTAGGTGAGAAATCCTCCATCTGCTCGACTCTAAAGCTGAACTCCAGTGGCACCTATTATAACTATCCTCTAAGGTATGCATTCAATTAATTCTGTGTTATTAGCTGAATGCACCACTAGTGTGTCACTTCAGGTGAAGCTACCAGTGCTTAACCCTACAGTGAGACTGTTTGTCCAGTCGTATGGTAGCAGAGAACAGTTTTGCAGTGTTTTCCACCTGAGAATCTGTGTTCAGCCGAGCTTATCTTATTATATGAAGGCTGCTGTAGTTACCCAATTTCAAAACGACTATTAGGCTCAGATCACTGTATTTTCACTGTATTCTGAGCTTTCTATTGCCTTCCCTCCAGAGCAAGCCACAGTAATGGACTGTAAGAATGGAATCCATGAGTATGGCTGTCTCAGGGCTAGGGTAATGAGGACATAGACACCCAAATGGCTAGACATTTTGACACACACACACAGGAGCACGCACACACATATATACACCGCCATTTGTTAGTCTCTAAGTTGAGGTGTGGCCCTCGCTTCCTTCAGGCCACTAATAAGCTGTTAGCATGACAGATTGATGCTAAAGCAGACACGGTGTGTGTCAGCGCCTGAATTATCACACACTTAGTGAGGCAAGGCTTAAGACACCCCTACCTCCTCCTTCTCTCACATTTTAAAGTATGGTGCAGAGAGCTACTTAGCCAGTAGATTTCAAATGACTACATCCCGTGGCTTAGTGAATAAGGATGGAGTGGAATAAACTGGATATTCTGATAGAGAGGTGACTTGTTGCAATAAGGAGGAAGTAAAAATGAAGAAGGAATATATTAATTTAAGACTGTGTTGGGACTAAGGGTGCAAATCCTTATAATATTCATATTAATTAATGTGCATTGTCCACAATAAATAAACATCCAGTAGACAGATTTTTTTTCTTCAGTAACAGTCTGTGCGGATGCTCAAATATCATTCAGTATTCTGCCACGTTCCACTTTCTTCATTCTTTGTAATTTATTCTACCTAGAGCTCTATTTTGTCAGCCAAGTCCAGGCTGCTTGCCAGCGTCTCGACTCTGATAGGGAAATGGCAATGAAGTTTTACTAATATGAACTGAACTGTGGTGTCCTCAAACACAGGAATTACACAGCTAAAAATGTTGTGTTATTTTCTCTCTACTGAAGAAAAAAACAGTATCACCACAGAGATGGTTGAGTGTTTCAGCCCACCACCCCCACAACCTCTAAACCTGTGTTCTGAAGCTATATGACACAGATCCACAGTTAGGACTAGCAGAGGTATAACGTGAGGATGAAAGTATGAGGAGGAATGTACAGCAGCTGTCACGGTCATTCGTCTTCTGTTTTTCCGCAGTGTCTTAATGTGTACATGATCTGTCTCCCACCTAGGGAAGAAAATGCACTGACAACACTTTTTTTGTGGCCCCTTTGTCCATTAACTATCCTGTAGTCATGCTTCTCTGCTCAAGCGTATTGAACTGCAGCACAATCTTCTCCGAGCTATGCTACTTCTCTCTCTCTCTCTCTCTCTCTCTCTCTCTCTCTCTCTCTCTCTCTCTCTCTCCCTCTCCCTCTCTCTCTCATCCCCTCTCTCGACTTGTATGCAGCGGCTGCAAGAATGACTTGTCAAGCTTTTTCTTGCCTTTCACCTCAAACTATGTTTGCTTGTTTGATTTACTTGTCCTCTTCTCTCCCTCTTTCTTCCACACACTCACTTTCCATCTCACTCTCCCTTCCTCTACTTCCTTCTTGCTTACTTCCACTGTGCAACGTCTACATGCTCCCTCCCTCAACCTCTATCTCCGCTCTGCCTTTTTTTTCTCGAGTGCTTCTCTCTCTTTCTCTCTTGACTTGGCTGTTGCTTTTCCTCTCTCTTCCTCTCTCTCTCTCGACTTGGCTGTTGCTCCTCTTCTCTCTTTCTCTATCTGCCTGTACCAGGAGCCATGGCTAATCATCTTATAACTAATGCTCTCCTTCGTCCCCATGGTACTAACAATCCTTATAACACTCTCCTGGGGGACTCGGCAGTCTATAATAACCCAGCCGTGGGCATGTACAACACCCAAGGTGTGCCTGATGTTTCTTTTATAAACATACAGCATTTGGAAAGTTAGCTTAGAGTTATTTTTCTGCACATTGCATTTATTTTGCATGGTTATTTCATTTTAAACTGTAATACACCTTTGGCTTCATATCTGATCTAGCCTTATTATGGCTCCCAAGTGGAACAATCAATCACACTGCAATAATCTTTCACAAAGGACACCCACTGGGCAGTTCTCACTGCACATAAATGTACAGATGCAATTCAATTGATGATTTATCAAAATGATATGACTTGCGCACATGCTGATTTATTGTTCTCCAAAGATGCACACATACATAACAAATTACAAATTCACCTTATTCATAAGCTACTTTGGAGCCATAAAATTTTTGTTTTTTGTTCATGTTTTTTTTAAAGATTTTTTTATTTTATGCAGTACATTTTATACAGTGCTTAGTTTTGAATGCCAGTGTCTATGTGTCAGTCAGTTGGGAATTGTGTGTTTTGCTTGTGGTGCTGCATGCTTACTGTGAGATATACCATGTTTTTAAATGTAATTTGTAAGGTGTGTTTTTATGTTTTCTCGGTGTTACATAAATAACAAGCTACAAGATAATAGCCAGCTAACAATGAGGCTCTGAAAAGCAGACTTTGATTTCAAAAATCAGAGAGGGTTTCTTTGTTAAACAGCTTTCATCACGCCTCCAATTACTGTGCAACTGCTGATTTTGTAACTGCTGAAATTTGTTTCTCTCGATACGAAAAAACTCACATCAGTTTCTCCTTTCTCTCTCCTCCCTCATGCTGTCCATTAGCACCTTACCGAGACACAAGTATGGGCTAAATTAATACTCAACTACTTCAATAACTTCTTCTCTCTTTTCTTGCTTCCAAAGCGTTCTGCCTAACATTTTCAGTCCAATCTACAGCAAAACAGTGGTATTGTCTGGCTGTCAGACATGCTAAAGCTTTTCTTTTTTTCTCAAATATCTCAGTCCTTTTGTCCTTTTTGGTTTTAGATTAATTTTCCATGGAATGCTTTTTTAAAGTTTTCTTCTGGAACAATATTTGTATAGTTTTGTTTTTATTTATTTATTTATTTTAAAATCAGCATTAGCATTGAATCTCTGAATTGGAATGGTTATGGTCATGGGTTATATTTACACTTTAAATGACTTGCAATGCACTTACTTTAAGTGTCACTTCAAAACATTTATTTTTGTTGTGAAACTCTAACTCTACTTTTTGTATTGCTGTAGTGCTGGCAGTAATTGAGAAAAGAAAGTACTTCTGAGGTTTCTCTTAAATGAATTATGGAAGCTTGAAGCATTTTTCTTTCCAAGAAAATTATCATTGCTACTTTTTAATCCTCAATTCACAGCACACGCTATGATATCAAACAATAATTAAAATCTTTCTTCTGAGAAATCCACTTAGTTTATTTAAGGATCCCAATAATTATTACTTTTTTTTAATTATTTGCTCCTCAGAGGGCATCCTGAACAACGCAAGAGACTCCAGTGTTATGGATACGCTCCCTCTTAATGGTAACCACGCCAACAACTACAGCATGGCCGGCAGTGACTGCGACTTCTTGGGTGACTGCGTTCAGATTCTAGACCGTAGCGGTGGCTATGGCACCCACGGCAACCACAAGGAGACAACCCTGGAGAAGAAGATCCTGAAGGAACTGACCTCCAATTACATCCCGTCTTACCTCAACAACCACGAGAGAGCCACTACAGAACGCAATCATAACCTGATGAACAAGCTGGTCAACAGCAGCATGGCCAACGGAGGTGACTGGTTTCATTTGATCATTCCAGACAGGGACGCTGCTTCAAATGAACATAACTAGGAATTCTTGTGCAATTACAAGACAGCCCTTAGAGAGCTGATCCTGGCTTCTGCAGGTCAGCTGTGTTAACACTTGTTTTTTGGGGTCAGGATCTAGGGAAAGCAGCATATTTATGTTAGAATTAATTTTTTTTCCAAACCACAGAAAGGAGCACAGGCATCTGCCTCCAAAACAGACAACATTATACTGTTGGGTAACATTTACATGTGTAAATGATGTATATAGACGTGTTAAAGCTGCAGTAAGTGAATTTTATTTTTTCTCTATCGAGCTGTGAACACAAAAATGAATGAATGAATGAAATATTATCGCTGCCTTAATTTATATGGCAAACATGTTAGTGTATAACTGAGCTAAATATGCAGATCAGCAACATCTGCAAGTCCCAATACTAAAATTGTATTTTTCATTCACTGAGAGAAATATTTGGCTCTATAACTAGTCCACTTTAGTACCATCTGATGCAGAATGGGTAGTCTGGTATTGTACAGTGGGTTTTTAGAGCCCTTTCACTGAGAATGGCTGCCTGCTGTGACAGAAAACGGCAGAGATGAGAGCGATTCCCTGATCAAAAAACACTAAAGTTGCAGGCTGGAAAACCAAAACAGTTAGATCAAAGAGTCTGAAAACCCTTTGTAAAGGTGAGGGGAGATGCAGGTAAATGAGTCAGGTGATGATACAGTACGAACAAACCCCTGTCTCATTACACATTGTAATTTGATCCACTGTTAATATAAAAATGTTGATTAAAGCAGCTTTAAAGAGTCAAATAACATTTTTCGACCACTTAACACTGACATCACCACTTTGGAGCACTTAAATCATCGCCACGTGTTATCACACCGGCGTGCTATAACGGTTACACCTGCTTGCTTCTTTCAGGGAGCATGGCAGGAGGCAGCAGCAGCAGCAGCAGCAGTGGAGTTGGTGGGTGTGTGGGAGGCGGTAAAGAGGACAATGGTCCAATGGTGCTGGACAACCCCACGGCCTTCCCCCATGAGGAGAACCTGGGCTTGGAGATTATCAGAGAGGAGTCCAACGCGCCTCTCCTGCCGCCGCGACCCCCTCCTCCGGACAGCCACCCTCCGCCGCCACCCCCTCCCCACAGCTTCTCCCGGCCACGGCGCATTCCCCAAGAGACCAGCGAGAGCTTCTTCCCCCTGCTGACCAACGAGCACACTGACGAGCACACGCATTCACCCAACCACAGAGACTCACTCTACACCAGCATGCCGGTGCTGACGGACCTCCCGGATGGGCAGATGAACGGTTTAACAGACGGAGAGGAAGACAGCTCAGGGGAGCTGCAGCCCTGTAAGAGTGCCACCGCTCCAGAGCTGGATGATGTCTATTATAAGAGCATGCCAAACCTGGGCTCCAGGAATCACCTGCACGAGCTACAGAGCTATTACCACATGGGTCGTGGTGGCAGCGATGGATACATGGTGTCTGGGAGCAAGGAGGAGTCTGATTCGTCGCCCGAGGAGCCGCCCATAGACCCCTCCCACCTGGTTACCAGTCTATAGAGCCAATCAAATGACTTCTGTCCCTCCCTGGCCCACTCTCACATTTCCAACCTTCCAATGAAAACATTCTGTGTTGTTGACTGACTGACAGACTGAGCTGGCCCGCCCCGGATTGATCGATGTACTGTGTGTGTGACATTAACTATGGCTCATGACAATATGGTCAAGATACCGCAGGTGAAATGAAAGCAGGGACTGAATGTATTGTCATAAATGGTGCAGACTGAGAGGGCGGCTCGGAGAGACTTTTTGTGGACAAACAGAAATGGAACTTCTAACCTGGAGGGAACAGGAAAGGAAGGAGGAGGGATTCTGTAATTTTACCCAACCTGTTACTTTTATTTGGAATCTTGGATTGACCGTAGCCCTACAAGTTCCCCAATATGGACCTCTAGCAGATTATAGCATATAGTCCACTACCACCACTACAGGGGCGTGGCCCCCAGCTCTGGTTAAAGGAGCTGCCTGTCTGTTTGTCTGTATGTCTGTTTCTCTGTCTCACTCTAAAAGACACATACTGGGATGATGCTTCCCCCTCTCTGAAGGGTAGAGCAGGATATTCAACTCTGGTGTTCATGACATAAACTGGCCCTAAAGAGGCCCCCGCCCCACTACCTGCCAATCAAGTGGAGGATGTATGATATATGCCCTCACTACTGATCATCCCCAAAAAACTATTTTACTGGACAACCGAAACTGTAACCATATCACGCCGATGTTCTGAATTCTCTTCCTGTTCGTATCTGCTAAACTGGAGTTTGTGTCCGGGCTGGTGTAACATTCCTGCAAGTTGTAGTGACTGCGGCTACTGTGTACTTCACTGAAAACAAAGAAGGAAGATCATATTACAACAGACTGAATTTTAAAAAAGAAAAGAAAAAAAGAATGGGTTCTGTTTCTTCTCCTTTCTTCTGTAAAAGTTTTCAGTTATCAAAGAATTATGAAGAAATCACAAACTGTTTCTATGTATTGTACAGAATACAGATACAGATACAAATGTTGCATATGACCAAGTCTTTTATTTTTTAATTTTTCATTACAAACCTTTTGTCTGTGGAACTGTTCTGAACCGTCATGATATGTGCTAGTCACTTGTAGACTACAGAATGAGTAAAGGAACAATCTTTCATGTCACTCTTTCATACATACAGAGACAGTTAAGCACTCCTTAATTAATATGCATATACCCTATGCACACTTCATTCTGGTCCCTTTATAGCAACACCACTGTCACTTAAGTTTTGCAGATCAACTGTTACTATATACTTTACCACTGTGTAGATTTAAAACTGAAGGAAAAATGAAGTGGTTAAGTTATGAGGGAGACGGTTTCTATGGAAATGCTACATTTTAGTCCTTGCTGGAAGTGGGTCTCATCATCATTTGTTCTTGAATAAAGCATTTCCTTCCTTGAAGCGCAATGAGGAGCCTGGGTAGGGGAGAAAAAAAAGATTAAGATACCAGATATTTTGAGTAACACAAAAATGGTTTATGAAGCATATCCTCTCTATTGCCAAATTTTCCCAATTAACATTACCTTGCTGTTCTGGTTGTGATCTGACTGTACAGGAAAATAGAATAATAAATATCATTCTCTAAATTTCACTATTTGAAGAAAAAAAGGATGGGTCTTACCTGTGAAAATGTCATGATTAAACCATATATGTGTACTGAATATGTGACAACTCTGCACACAGCAGCACTGTCCAATGTGGAAAGCCAATGTTTACTTATTTAGGAGGAAAATTTCATAAGTGTATGAAGAGTAGCTTGCACATGTATCCCACAAGCCCCCTCCATGTCCCCGAGAGAGAAATTATTTATTTATCTGTTTATTGGTTTAAAGACAGCAAAACAAGCTTGGAGGAAAGAAAGCTGGCTTTAGGAGTAAATAACGTGGCACTGGGTTTGTTTGTTTTTTTTTCTCTTTTTTTAAATTATTATGATCATGATTATTATAACAATATTATTGCTAATTATTTATTCTTTTTGTATGGGTTCCAAGTTGAATGATCTCATAACTAATATTTGTTGTAACAGTGAAAGTTGTTTGCCAACAAATAAATTACTGACATAGCTTTGCGGTTTTCCGCCTCTTTGAGTGCTATCAGTTATTACATCAAAATTAAACGCAAACACAGAGAGTTAAACCCAGCAGTGTTTTGACTTCCAATATGCATTTCTGCTTATTTGGGGGAGATTACGCTCTGTACAGATGCGAACAGACATTTTACAAGATACATTTCTGTATTTCTCTTTCATGAAATTCTGCCCTTCTCTCTGTAAACATGTCAAAACAGCTTGCTGCGTGTCCAGGCTATAGGATGGTAAATGAATTAACTACTCAGTTTAAATGCATGCTCAAAAAGTTGTATCAGTAACAATGTCATATTTGCTGAATTCATTCACATCTTGATGCAGCAACAGTAAGATATTAGAAGAGATTAGACATATTAGAGAGATACAGACAGTTGGTAATTTTTTTTTTTACAAAAGTCGGGGAAGGTAACATGCAGGTTTGGGTGTTTGCAAACAGTTGGCAGTATTAATGGATACCCAGCTGGTGATGGATAATATCCTTGCACTAGCACTAGAACATGAAGCTAATTGACTGTTGGTTGTTGTCCACACTGAGGGTATGGCCAAGAGTGGTGTTTACATAGCAGAAACAAAGTCTGAGGGAAGTGGCCAGTCCAATTTGGAAGGAAAAAAGTGAAAGATGAATTTTTAAAAAGTCTTGTTCATAGAGTATCTAATGAGCATAGATTGTTCATATATTGTAGGTATTTTCTAAGTGGAGCTAGCTGTTTGTCATGGTGCTGGCTATGGCTGTTGTTGACTATGGGCAAATGGTTCTGTCTTTTTATTGCCAGGGTTTCTAGACTACAATGCTGGCTATAATTAAAAATGCATGAATGAAAAAACACCAGTGACATGAGAATCATATCTTATGCTGTAGCTGGCTCCTTCCAAGCCAACAGGCTGACACCTGGTGCAGGGCGTGGTTCTGCAACCAGATCCAAATCCAAAGTCAGGGCCTTATCACTGTCCGGGCCATTCCACTGATCTTTGGATGTTACACCCAGGTCGAAGCCTCTACCCTCAGCTGCACGTTCAGTCCTTGGCGTCATGGCATCATGGGCATTGTGCGGTAGGTCTGTTATAGCTGACATATGTGCCTCTTCCACTCAGTCTGTTCCTTGTACATTTCCACAGCTCTACCTGTTTAATCTACTGTAGCAGTTGGCGCATCCTTTGGGGAGCAGGTGCTTAGTGTTGCCCAGCAATAGCCATTCTTAATCATTCTCTGGGTGGGTTGTGGTAGATCCCAGATGAAGGATGACGTGTTGTCTTTTCCAGTCATGTTTTGCCTCTGGGGGCCAGGACTGAGCGGTGCCTTTTGAGACTGGCTGTACCATGGTATCACCTGACTGATTTGCTTTAACAAGTGCTACCTTTGTGTGACAGTAATTGAAGGCCTGAGGGTAATAATAATCCAAGCACTTAAAAAAAAAAAACTTAAATAGCAGAAATAAAGATTTAAATAAAAATAAATCAATAATCAATCTTACAGCACTTTAAAATAAATAATAAATAAAAAAATAACAGCAAAAGTAAATAAGTTAAATCAGTGCATTAATAAAGTAAACCAACAAAGCAATTGAAACAGGAGCATAAAAAACATCACTGAGACAGTTTCCTAGAAATAAAACAAAAAAAGATCTCAGATAAAAATGTTTTCATGTATAACTTGGTTGAAAGGTACATTATTGCAACACACACTGTGTTGTGTCATCCAGTGTTGCATCATTTGACACACTTCAGCTGATGCCTGTAGTCAGTCACAAGGTGATGCTCTGCTGCTTATCTGGAGAGATGACATGTGTCTACACTGGAAAATAGCACAGTTGCGGCTCCTGGCGCGCTGACAAGATGCTGCAGGTTTCTCTCAGCTTGTGGAGAACTTTGGGTCACACATAACCATCATTCTCAGAGTGAAGAGACTATTTCTTCAGCTTGAGGCCATTCTGAGACTGCGAGAGCTTCACAGGTGGTTTGTAATAATTATCTATCACCAAACTTCCTGACCAGTAAGTGAGCCTCTCACACATTGAGCTGAAAGACATGTGTTTTCGACAACCTATGGTTACAAGCAGATCACATGATAACCATACTTTTGATTATTAATTATCCTTTTTTATTTTGAATGTAACATCTAACACATCTAAAAAAATTTACAAACAGAGTATCTGTTTGCAAACACCCTACCTTGTATCCTGGCTGCTGATTTAAAGCTATAGACGCTCAGGGCTGGCTATTTCTAAATACTTTTTGACTGTCACAAGGCTGATACATGACAAGCCTATCAGCAAATGACACAAGAACAACAAAGAGTTTCATAATTCTGCAATCTGCCCCCATCCATAAATTTCCTTGCACACTGATTTCAGCATGGTTACATATTTGTTCCTGCTGTGTGGTGGGTGAGGTTTTTTTTTTTTTAAGAAAGAAAACGTGGCAATTTATGATGAAGGTTTTGGTCATGACACATCAAGGTGATGCTTAGTGTCAGTGGGTTACCTATGAATGAATTTCCATTGTGTGTGTGAAAAGAAAGATTTAAAAAAAAAAAGAAAGAAAAAAAGTATTTGGCCTAGGATAAATATCGAAGCTTCATGAAATTGCAATATGCCCTTTTATTTGTAGCAGTGCCCCCACAAAGGCTTCTTGTGACTCAGTTGGGTATAATCTCTGCACAGTATCTGTGTATTATTGAGGACTTTCACCATTTCTTATCTCCTTTGATCATGGATTCGGTTTATGGAAAGGAAAGAAAGGAAAATAACAGAAAAAGGGGAGTTAGAATATAATGAGAAAAGGCAGGGAGACCAGTAAAAAAAAAAAGAGGGAGGGTGGAAAGGGGGGCAAGAAGGAATGATAGTGTGAAGAAACGTGTAAAAAGAAGCGCGAAAAGAAATTGCATTTTTTTTTAATAAATGTATTTTAGCTCTCTGTAAAACTAACTAGAGCCACCTAACGCTTACACTCTCCCTGTCCCTCCTTCCCTGCCTTTCCCTTTTTTCTCCCCACTACACTGCCAGTAGCAGGCTGATTAAACGAGCATTGGTCTATGTGGGTCATATCTCTGCTGGAGTGCTCTGATCGGTTAGTGCTGCCTGGCTGTGTTATCTTCCCGCTCTCTCTGTTTCCCTCCTTCAAGGGAAGGCATTCAGTATGTCTTACAAGGTGACATGTCTCCCAGATTCAGCTCACAGACCAAAGGCAGAGGATTGCAATGATGAGCAGGAGTATAAATTAAAGGAAATCAATCTGTTTATTGTATATGATTAATTAATGACTGTGGCAAGCTGCGTCAATCTAAATGTGGCAACCGTAGTACAGGGACTACAAAAAGGTAGCAGAGAAGTGAGCAATAATGAGTCCTTCCTGGAAAGCCACTCACCGCCTAAAATACTTCAGAGTTGTTGAAACTAGTGCATGTTCAGAAATGTTCCTGCAATAATCAAGACTGTGTTGAGAAATAGCAATATAAAAATTCAAATCAAGCAAGCCAGGATGACATAGAACATAATTAGGAGACACGCTCACACGGTGTAAAATATTCAGTCAGATATTAAGAGATAATATTATGGATACGGAACAGATTCTTACAAATAACTTCTGATTATTGGCTTATTCCTGGGCTTTTAACCAGGTCTTCCAGTCTGCATCAGTAGATGGAGTTTGCTCATGTCCCGCCGATTGTTTTCATTTTGTTGATCAAGCAGGAAAGGTCTGATTGATTGACTTTGTTTCAGTGCTGATCAGTGTGCTCTTTCTCCCAGTGAGTCTCCTAAATACTCAGTGATGGATGTGACCTGGTATGCTGGTGGAAAATCCAGTGTTAGCGATGAATGTGGATGAGTGGCTCACTAACATGGAGCCCGCCATTGTGAAACCGATATTATGCCACGCTCTCTGTTAATTAAAGCAACTATGGCATTTAAAGCGGAGTTTGAATTTGATTAAATGCAGGAAATCAGCCCATCCATATACAGTATGACATTTCAAGATTTCCATCCCATTTCCCTTCTTCTGCACTGTTGAGCACTATAAAGCACAAGAGGCCCATTTCCCAGCCGCTCTGGAATCTAATTTGGGTTCTGATGGAATGGAATGGAACACATGACCTCACATTCTAGAATTCCTGGGGAATTTATTGTTTCAAATTACACAATTTTAATTGTATTGTCAGAGAATTCCATCCATCATAATGTGGCCATTCCTTAGTTGATTAGACGCTCCCTGTAAGAGAAAGCTAATTAGTCTTTCTCTCTAAGCCACATCATATTAGCTTCTGAATGGCTAGCCTTGCCCTGACCTCTGGAAACACATCAAAATGAACAGGGGTTCCGCCAATATGTGTGCTTGTGTGTGTGTAGTGTATGTGTGTCAACGGTAGCTCATCTGCTTGCGCTGGCCAGCCTGTCTGCTGCAGCATATGCACTCTTCTCTCATTGTCCCCTCACCTCAATTTTCCGTGAGAGTGGTCATCGGAAGAAAAACACTTAACAGGTACACGCAGGCCACCCTGAATAATTCACTCTAATTGGCATAAAGGGAAAAAGTAAGACCCCATAGGCAAAAGAGCGACAGAGGTGGGGAGGAGGAGGGGGAAGAGTGAGAAAGATGGACCAGAGACTGGCCATCCATCCACTGGCTTTTTTTTTTTTTTGAGGTCACACACATAGACAGACAGATGCACGCACGCACACATGCACGCACACACGCACACATGCACGCACTCGCTCTCTTTACCGCCCCCCCCACCCCTCTCCATGCATGTTTAATTGGCTTTGGGGTGGCATGGTGTTTCTGCTGCCTCTGCTGTGAGTCAGACGCTCTGTGCCTTTTCTGGAGCGTGCCTTTTCATGGAGGCTCAGCAATGGAGATACTATTTTGGGAACACATTAGGAGCCCAGAAAACACTGACATTTAGACTATTGCCGGGATGGCTGGGAGAGGGAACAGGGGCCTGTCACTAGTGTATATGACAGAACCAGGGTTACTGCCTGTGTGCTTTTGTGGAGAGCTGGAACAGTAGGCCAGACCATGTCAAATTACTCCCTGAAATGGATTAATTTACTTCTTCTAACTTGATCGAGTTTCACTGGAAAAAGAGCTGATTAGATTTTCCCCCAAAAGTGTACATCACGCACACTTTTAACTACACAACAGAGCAAAGGTTGAAATGAGGAAACACTTTCAATTAATAATGTATTGTGGTCGCACAAGACGAAAAGCCAGTGCAAATGAAAAAGATGTACTGTCAACCCTCAAGACACTCAAACACTTTCCCGTAGCAAGACATCATAGTGCTTTTTATACCTTGACTGTGCAATTTCTTACCAAAGAAAGATCTTGTTTGCAAATTATATCTGACCTCTGTGATAGTCTGTGCATAAGTGGAACTAAAAGGTCCAATAATGTATGTTAACAATGATGCCTTGCAGGTTCCCCTGAGTTAACTATACCTGTTGTCTTGGTTAAAGATTTGGTTTATCCTGCCACAAGAGAAATGCTAAATGGAACCAGTGTGTCTGCCACTCTTTCTTTTCCGCCTTGTTCTTGATCTCTAATGACACCAGAGTTGTAACGAAAATAAATTACAGATAATAAGTGTGACAGATCTGGTGAAAGTGTTAGGTCTGGCCAAGAGCTCATGCAGTCAGTCTGTAAGGACATTTTCCAGTGGACATAGCTCTGGTTTTATCGTGAACCCATTAAGGGCCAGACAATGCCCAAACGAATAATTATTTTTTTTAAAAAGAAGAAAAAAAGCAATTGGTCTTACAAAAGAAAAGGAAGTGTGTTTCCATCCAGCTGATTCTCTTTTGTTAATCAGAGGAGCAGCACACACAAGCACCTCACACTGTTACTAAGATAACCCCTGCTTTCAAGTTGATTTTCTAACCTCATTTTTCTTTATATTTCTTGTTAATACCTGCTCTGCCTCCTGTGTTTAATGGTTGGAGTACAACTGTTCATAACTTTCCTTCAACTTTTATTTAATTTGTTTGTTATGCCTCATTGTGGGGAACAGTCAGAGCAAGAGGCATTATGTTTTCAGGTCTCTCTGATTCTCATGAACGTGATAAGTAAGACCTTGAGGGAATTTCTTCTCAAATTTGGAACATTCACTTGCTCTCAAAGATTTTTTTTGTTTTCATTTCAGTTCAAGGTCACACCAAGGTCACAGTGACCTTACATTTTTGTGATACATCAGGAACTCTCCGAGGAAATTTCACTTCATCAGGCTCAAACCTTCGCGTGGACTCTAGGATGAACTGAATCGATTTTGATGGTCAGAGATCAAAGTTCAAGGTCTCTGCGACCTCACACATTTTTGGCCTAGTAAAAAAAAAGACATGCTAATAATGATACAATTGAACACAAATGTCTAATACGATAAGAAAATTACTTTTTTAAATCCAACCGGTCAAAGGTCAACTTCACTGTGACATCATAATGTTCAGTCAAAAGATTTCTGGCCATTTTTCATGGCTGCCACTCAGGAATTTCCTGCAACTTGGCTGTTTTCCGGCAGCATACAAGGCAATAACAATAGCAAGGCAGTCATTCTAGTTGCTATTGTTATTGCTTATGTTGTGACATACACTAATTTTTGACCTCAATGACATACACACACAGACACAAACACACATGCACTCACACACACAGCCATTGTCAAATAAGCAATAAGCTCTCAGTTGGTTGGGTTTACTGCTCCAAACTGAAAAGTGGACACATACAAAATAAACACCCAAAGCACGTAAACTGCCCAGTCTATCTGAGACAGCTCTTTTCAGACTATTCTCGCAAAGCTTAGTGAGAAACATAAATAAATGAACAGGGAAAGAAACAAAGATAAACCATAAAAGGCATGTCAGAGACATTTGACACAAGGTAATTAAATATTCATAATAATTACTTTTATGGTGTGATTTAAAATGTGATGGAGAATTACCCGCCTATGATTTTTGAAATAACCAATAGGAACTTCTTGCATGTGCACCCCAGGATCTGTTCCCGTCATGTTCACCATGATAGGTAAAACAGAAGCAAGACTGTTTGACTTGTTTTTCATGCATTTTTGAAAATAACTGGGATGGAGGACATATCTGCAATTGAACAGACAACAGCTTCTGACTGTAGTGGATTTTTACTTTTTTTTCATGGGCAACCATTTTGATGGGAAAAAGAAAAAATACAATTACGCTGGTGTTATCTGTGGAGAATGAACAGTCAAATCTGAATGCAGGGATGTAAAAAAGAATGAATGCAATAAAAGTTAGAAACAAAGAAAGAGAAGAATGTGGAGAAACAAAAGCACCAGCAACAGAGCAGAGAAAGAAGCAAGGTGTGAAAGACGTGCCGACAGAAAACACAAGACAAAACAGGAGGAAGGAAGAGCCGCCTCTTTGCTTTATCTCCTCATAGCACCAGTGTCCAAACTGGTGAGTCCCAGGGGCCCTGTCTCCCCTTTACTTCTGATTGGTAATGAGGCACAGCTGCCTTATAGTGGGCCCAGCAGGCAGGGCCTTGATTGCTGCCGCTTACTTGAGCAGGCAAAATGTGGCAAAGACTACCGAGTTGCAATATGAGTGCGAGAACAGGAGACTTTTGGTAATGAAGAGATCCCAATCTTGGTTATTATGATTCAGAACTGCATTCTCAGCTCTGCTTAATGTGGTTCAATCACAAGTACTTCTGGCTTGCTTATTATGTTTTCATTGGCAGTGAATGTCATGTTTCTCATTTTTTGGAAGCTCTAATGGTGGCTGTTGTTTCTGGGTAATGGTTTTGGCACAAATATAAAAAGTTGCAACTTTTTTATGTAAGTGGAGTGAAACAGCGGCCATTGCATATTGCATTTGTATGTGTTTTGTAAAAGAACATGACAGTGGATCACAATTTTTCCTGACAGTGACTCCTCTGGATGGTAGTAGCATATCATGGTCTGACTGATGTAGACCTCGTACTCCATCATATCTTCTATCCATTCCCTCAAATGGTGAATGTGAAGATAATCTGGTGTGTAACCGCTGTAACCGACTCACTCGCAAAGCTGCCAGTCTCACTTTATTCCATCCTGCTGGTTGGACAAACTTATTACTTCTTACCACCATGCTGCTTGTCAGTACGAGTCAACATGACTGAAATCACCAGAAACAAAAGTGACCACAAGTGATGTGGTTAGAGCGAAACAAACGGCAGATGAATCTGATTGTGTTTTTGTTTATTTGTTTTCTGCTTGGCCCCTCCCCCTCACAGCTGTCAGCTTGAGTGTCTGGGGGTGGCAGTTTACCTCAGTATATTTGGATTCTCAGGCTGTTGTTGTTTGGATATGAATCACGAATCCTTTTCTCATACCCTTCAGGAGATGTTGAGTGCCAGTTGCTATGGCAACAGTACATCATGGCTTTAGAAAGACACCTTGCGAGATGGAGATAGTGAGACTTATTTCTTTTGTTTTGTCTTCCTCTCTTTCACCAATTCTGCTCTTGTTGGCCCATAACCTCTGTCCCTCCTGAGCACCTTGTATTAAGTTGAGGACGTGTTGTAAGGATGGAGGGTTTAAGTGCAAGGTTAAGTGGGTCATATTTTTGGTTCTTTCTAAATCGAATCACCAGTTCTAAAGTCAGTTTTCGGGAGATAAATGTGAGCTATTAGCTCAGATAAATAAGTGAATGCACCTCCACAAACCTCCTCAAAACAAACTGTTTGGCTCAGTCGTTTGGGCGCAGCGCTGGTGATATATGTGGGTTGAATATTGGGTGCAAACATTTACAGGCTCATATCTCCATCCTGCATGTACCTGCATTATTTGCATAGATCAAAGATATTTGCATAGAGTCAGTGGGTGTGCTGGGTCGGTACAGTAGACTATTGACAATAACCAATAGGTATTTTGTGTGAGAAGGGGCTGTGTAAATGTTGGAGTTTACAGAAGAAATTGCGAACGCGTCATCAAACACTCAATTTGATTAAATTTTTGCTAGCATGATTACCTGTTATAATGGATGTGCCTGATTGAAAGGACGTTAATTAATTTCCACAGCCCCAAAACTTAGCATAAGACAGACGCATGTGCACACACACACACGAACACACACACACTGTATTCTTTCACCCCTCAAAAGCAATATCTGATCATCCAAACCTTGCACAGGCGTGGTGCCCAAAAAAAAAAAAAAATCTGTGCATTTTGATTGGCTACTACGGTTGTTTCCAGCGCCGCCTCTGTCTGAGCCGCGTGTGCCGAGCTCTCTGCCAGCGAACAGGACAACGCATTTGTCAGCTAACTGAAACAGCTCATCTAAATTTAAAATGTAATTTAAGAACCATTCAAATGTATAAGCCGCAATGCACCTCACAATATTAACAATTTACCAACACGCTCCCAGCATGAATGCTGGGCACCTGGGAAGATGGGTGTGAGTCTGTGTGTGTGTGTGTGTGTGTGTGTGGGGGGTAATATTGTTTGAATCCCCAAGTCCATATTTGTATGTATTTTGATGAACTGCTGCTTTTTTTTCTCCTTCTTTTTTTTGATTGTTGTTGGGGTTTTTTTGTTCTTGTAACAGCCTCCTGAGATCTGTCCTAACTCAAACACCCTGAGACTCCTGTATGTTGGCAGATAGATATTCAACCCTCCCTCACTGACAGCAAAAGGATTAAAAAGCTGGCTGTAGCAACGAAGGACTCTTCATTATGTATATGCTGCCTCTTTTCAAATCACTGATGCAAGAAGTACACTCTCATATGACAGCGAGAGAGAGAGAGGGAGCAGGAGACGGAGGAAAGGGGGGCATGGGTGTGTGTTGTGTGGAGGAATGGAGATCCTTGTACTGTTATGTTCAAACAAAGGTTTCCACGGCAACCACATGCACCATTAGTCCCCTTATCAAAACTCGGGAATGAAGCACCTCAATTACCCCTCGTTCTCATGCACGCACACGCATACGTGCACTCACGCGCTCTTAACCCTCAGATCTGCAAGGGTATCGCAACCTTTGATTGAGGATCGCTTTGTACAAATGGCAGCTCTGCATGTCGAGGGATGGTATGGGGGAGCTGATCTTCTGGCTGGTTGACTGAGAAGAGACTCTCAAGGACGGGCGACGAGGGCTGATTTATTGGAAAACAATGTTGCCAAATGAAAAAAAGAGAGACTTTCTCCAGAGAGGACAAGTGCTCTGCCTTTCAAAACAAGTGTCAGTCCTATCAGATTGATTCTTCTTCAGATTACCTCACAAGAGGGTCCACCACTTCTGTCAAGCTGTGATGAACAAACAATAGTTTTGCTTAAAAAGGAGAAGTGTCAAGTTTTTTTTTTTACAACCTGGACCTTATTTCTGGCATAAAATACGGTTGTTTACTCACTCATATAACTTTGGTGTCATTTGGTGAATATCCATAGAATGGGAATGATCAGGGCACCGAAATACAGCCTCTAAATAATGCATTATCTGCGTCATTTCACCAATATATTGTTATGATTCACTAGTGACCAACATCCGATAACAGGCATCTCTGAGTGCCGCGCAGTGTATCAACAAAAAGTAATAGACAAAGTACATAGTAACTACTACTAATATAACTAGTAACTTAAAAGACAGCTCCTGATCATTGCCTTTAGTATTTTGAATAGTTTCTGACAGGTTTTAAATCACTATATCTAATGTAAACACACCAGTTTATCGCTGCTACACAAACATGTTGCACTAGTTTGCTTTGCCGTCACCTTCTGTCCAGTTCATCCCAAACCACCCTCAGTGTGTTTTAGTGTGAGGACTGTGCTGGTCTTGCTTGTGGTTTCTCTCCCTCTGGTTCTCTTCCTTTAATGTTTTAGGTCATTATTTTGCTGAAGGATGTTTTAGTTACTTTTCTTTTTCTCACAATTTGGATATATATATAGTGCATCAGAGGGTGTAGTAACACAGTTTGTTCCACTACTGCCTTTGTACAGACCCCGGGTTTGTGAGTCTGCCTGTTTACTATAAAAATGTTCTCGCTTCTTTTTCTTCTTTTTTTTTCCGGTTTCTATCTTTTTTCACTGTGGCCAGCTAAATGCTTATTTTTGTACCACTTAAGGTTCACTGGACTTGAACTCGCTTACAATTCAATAAAAACTGGAAAATAACTATTTTGCTTTAGTTATACACAGAAGCAGAGTGGCATTCAATTTACGACAAGAGGAAATTATTGGTAAAAATTTTGAATCACAAGCAAAAGGACATAAAATACTTCTAGTAACAGGCCTCAAGGTATGCAGATTGGTCTGTCAGCTTAGTGCTGCGCCTATTCCACTTCCCAAGATCCTTGATTTTATCTTTATTATTTCTGGCTTACCGAAGCTTACACTAAAGAAGTGCGCTATACACTATATTAACTGGATTTGATTTTTGTATTGTTAATATGAAAAAGTCAATTATCCAGAATGAGCTAAGCTACTAAAATAATGATGAATTAATTTATACTTTAAAATGTAATTAATTTGCTTAATCTCTATATGTGATAATGGGGCATGTGTTGGTTATAATGTTGACGTATTTATGTAAAGAAAGTTTAAACCTGTACCAATCAATTTTTCTATTCTATTCTATTCTATTCTACTGCTGCCACACATCAGGCTTATCGCTGTCAAAATGAAATCTAACAGTTAAAGACCAAAAGAGAAGAAGAATCAGCAGGGGGAAATATGAGGGTCAACATTTTTACTCTCAGGTCGTGTAAGCTTACATCGACACACATGCACTCACACAGATACACACACACAATCCTTCATCCATGCCTGCTGATTCAATCATAGCGCCTGGCATAGTACGACAATCTGGGGATTGCACCGTCATCAGAACAAATCCAACCCAAAGGATCCCAGCTCTCGTCTGGACAGACATCCGTCTCAGCTCAGAAGGTCAGGAGCAGCAGACTGTTGGGCTGAGTATGACTTCTCTGAATTCAGATTTCTGGGCTGAATACCAACAGTTGTCCTGTTATATCCTCTCTCACTAGATTGGGCTGAATAACAATAGAAGTAAGGAAACAGATATTTGGATACAAGTGTGTTTATGAGTCAAACAGATGTTGTACATTTATTGACTGTAGCCTATAAACTCGTAGAGCATACAAATCTTTGTTGTCATATATGTATTTGTCTAAGGCTGGCTTACGCTGACTCTGTTTTCTCCATGTCCTTTTTGTACTGTTAAAACATTATGATGATTTCTCCTAACTGCGTTTTTTCTACCTATGGTTACTGTTTCAGCTTTGGGAGTTGGTAGCAGTGGGGTGTCTCTGTTTTAATTGCCTCCCCTGAGATTTCCTCCATTTCTAGCCACACCAGCATTGTGTGTATGGAAGTGTCAATCAATGCCAGTCTGTCGGTCAGTCCGCCCATTTGGTCCTAACTGCAATAAATCAACAAATATTGGGTGAAATGCCACGAAAATTAGTGTGTACATTCACAATCCCCAGAGGGATGACGCCTATGAACTTTGATGATTGCTTAACTTTTCCAGCACTGCCATCGTGATGTTGACATTCAGTTTTAGTAAGATACTTTAATGATTATTGGCTGGAATTCTATTAACCTTGGGACAGGTATCTTTGATGCTCAGGGGTCAGATCCTAATGACTTTGCTGTTTGCCTGCCTTCTCCTCCAGCTCCCCCTGCAGAGGGGGGAATTTCTCTTTCAACTTAATAACTTAAATCATTTTCTCCTTTGAAAGCATAGGGTCTGTGAAACCTTTTCACATATTGAACATGAATGATATTAGGCCAAGCTAACAAGGCTGACTGCCTAGTGTTCCTGATGGTGATAGATAGTAACATAAAATACTAACTCAAACACTGTGGCAGTGTGCAAGTGCGGCCATTGTTCCCGCTGTGAATGCGAATCACCTTTTCTGCTTGTGTCTGTAATGAGCAAGTGTAGGTGGACAACAGCCTTAGGGGAAGAGCTTACAAAAACAGCCAATACAGCATAGTGATCGAGCTAAGTGACCTGTTGACCTAATGGCATTGTCGACCTTCATCTGTAATTCCTCAAAGTGGCCTTTTTTCACATTAGATTCATTCAGCCTGTTATACGAATACACAGGCTGCCAGATCTGTATGGTGTGTTTCTGTTCAAGCCTTCAAAAGTGTGTGAATGAAGTTTGATCTCGTAAATATATTTCAACCTCTCAATATCAGCTTTCACACACACACACGCGCGCGCGTTCATTGTAAACTGTCTCTGCAAACCTACAAACATCTGCGCACACCCACAACAACACTAACACACGCGCACACACTCAAAGAACCTCAGAAACACACAGCATCACCATGGCTTCGACAGATTGATTGATGGCTCACAGATCTGCTGTGCTAAGCTTCAAATATTTATCATACACTCTTATAGTCTCTCATCTACTGCCACATGTTCATCGACCCGGTGCCCCTGCTGTCATTTACGTGTGTGTGTGTATGTGTATGTGTGTCTGTAGTATATGTGTATGACGTGTGTGCGTCTCTGTGTCAACTTTTGTCATCATGTTCTTATGGATATCAAAGTAGATGCTGGTGCTTTGCTGTAAGTGTGAAATTCTGTTGGCAATCTTGTATTTTTTTCCTTCCCTAAAGCTTCATGCAGCATTTTAGCATCAATAAATGATTGATTCTGAGACCGAAACCAAAGAAATGAGATCATCAACAAGAGGGATGAGAACCACATTTTCTCTTACAGGACTGGATTTGGAATCCAGCAAGATTGTTTTACACTATGTCATGGATTGCATTATTGCTTTGGCTCTTTTTGCTTTATAATTAATACAGAATGTCATTAAGAGCCATGTAGTTTCATCATCATCAAAATTCTTACTCACTCTTATCTTATAAGCCAGTGGATAAGAAAACTTTTTTTTCCTTTTCGTGGATATAAATAATAAAACCTGCACCTTTAATTTACAAGACATGTATATATGTTAATTATTGAATGTATTTGAGACTGCTTTCATCACTTCATTGTGCCTTCACTCAACAACATGGCTACGTGCAACACAGTCAGATATAAATGTATGCTGGTGCGCACATATAGGTGCATATATGTGTGTGTGTGTGTGTGTGTGTGTGTGTGTGTGTATAGTGCCAGCTTCAGGGGCTCCATGCTGGTGGATGCCTGTGGGTGCAACATCTGCTCGCCGCTGGTGGGAGATGTGTGGAAAAACCCTCTGTCTCCAGCCCACTTCTCTCATCTTTCATCCTTTCACATCACGGCGCCTCTCCCTGTCCTTTTTACCCCATCATCCCTTGCTCTTTCCTTGAATTGTGGACTTCCTCTTCCTTGTTTTATAACACGCTGCCCCTCATGTTCTCTCACCTCCTCTTTATCACCTCTTTGTCCATGAGCTTTCACAATGCACAGACATATTTTCTAATGAAGTCATGGAAAAAAAGAGAGACTAGGCTGTGGCATTAAATAAATCAAGGATTTACAGGAAGAAGGGGACTTGAAAATATAATAAGACTCAGTGGATTTGCTTTAATGGCTCTAAATTCTCTATAAATATTTAACTGATGTCTTACTGTAGAGTGTACAAAGAGCTATTTCACTGTAAATGCTGCCATAGTAGTTTTCGACATTGTTTCGGATTCTAAATAAAAACCTAACATCACTATTGGAAACTCTACGTTGCTTAGAGACTGACTGAAAGTATATACAGAAACATGAATGTTATTTTTAAAGAAGATTTAGTAGTAGTAATTATCTTCATTGTCAAGTGTAGCTACTAAGTGAAAAATATGTGAAGAACAAAACTGCTCAGATTGGAAGTGACCCTTCCCGGCCTTTGCACTTATTGCCAGGCAGGTGGAACAGACAGATACAAGCGGTCTGTGCCAAATGCTCCTCCTAATGTGCAAAGTAAACACATCACATAATGGGAGCAAAAGGGCGTGATCTCAGACACAAGGGGGAGTTGCTCATAACATTTAATAGTTGATGGAATTTCTCTAGCATTAACTTCAATGCATCAACTTTAGAAAGTCATTCATTTGAAAACAAAATATGACGAGCATAACAAAGAGTTTGTACCACATAGCAAAGCTGAGTCACTGCTACAGTAACATTACATAGCTTTTAATCCAGCCCAGGCCCATCACTGCATGTTGTCCTGCCTTTCCTGTCTCTCTCCTCTCTTGGAAAAAAAAAAGGAAAATACAATCACATTTTGGAAACAACAAGCAACTAAGCCAAACCAAAACAATATGCAAGAGTCCATTTGGCCACTGGTCATCTTACTGTCTGTCCTTATTTGAAAAATAACTGTTTATGTCTTAGCACATGCAATACAATTTTTTTTTTCAAGAGAATCAACAACTTGTTCAGTCTGGATTGTCTTTTCCCTGATATTCTGTTTCTCTGTACTTCCACTGACCTCACTCCACCACACCGAGTTGTCCCACTTAATATTTTGTAACTTCGATTCAAATGAAATGACCTTGGATGGCAGAGCCTCCTACCAAAGACTTGCCAAAATAAAACTGGCAAGCTTGATTTGTCACTGGACCACAATCCTGAAGTGATACTTATCTGAAATAACTGGACTGGATTGACTATTTAATCATTCTTATGTTCTTATTTTGTAAAAAAAAAAAACTGACTGAATTGCAGATGGTTAGAGTCACACACATTTTAGACGATAGGAAAATGCCCTGTATATAATGCTCCTCTGAAAGCTTGAAAGAATAATGCCAATCGTTGGAATTGGCCCTTGGACTCAATTACCCACAAACTAAACACTGTCATTTATTATAATATAGAAAGAATACTATACCCAAGCTGCTGATATGAGCCATTTCAATTTAACTAAACAGAACAGTTAAGTAGCACATATGGCATGTGGAGGTTAACAGTCCAGGTGGCTGGCACAACTCAAAAGCCATATGAATCCAGACGTTTGCTAAAAGCAGACATTCTGTTGTCAGCCTACAAATTGTCTCAGCTTAAGTTGGACAGTCCACCAACACACACAAAACAACACCTCAGGCCTGAAAGAGTCACACCTACAGACGCCATAGATCCCAGCAGGCAAAGGAACATTGACAAAAACAGAACATTTAACTCCTATACATAAAGAAAAGATCAACTGAGCTTCAGCACTGTCTGTTGGTCTTGATATCAATGCCAGAGTTGTCTTAACAAAATGACGACAAAAAGCATACAAACAATTCCAAATTAAATGAAAAATTACATTGTTATTGCCTGCCCACCAGAGTGACACAAAAACATTTACAGATTTGATGCCTCTTGTTGGCAGGATTGCATCATCTATTTGAGCTTGATAAAAATGTTAAAGCAGAAAGAAATTTTGATTCCACTCTGGGTCATAAAATTAGTGTAATAACTCATCTATCAGACGATGTAGCCCAAACTTTGTGCAAAAGTAAATCTGGGATGAAAGTGGGGTAGTTTTTTTTCGCATTGGACAATGCAGGCGCACAAATTATACGTCACGCTGCTCACGATTCATCAACCACTGATATTGGATCTGTCATCCGTCAATCAAATGTCTGAGACACACACACACACACACACCGAGCTCGGTCTCGCCCATTGAATATCCCGCCCGCTCGATAACGACCAATCAAATTCGTTTTCCTTACTCGGGTAAACTCGTGCGGCAACTCGTGGAAACTCGTAGAAGGAGGCGCAACAAACAGGACAAACGGCCATTTCTAAACACCTTTAACATCGCTGTTTTATGATTAGATTTAGGCACAAAAACAACTGGGATAGGTTTTGGGAAATATCTTGACAGAGATTTGGGGTTAAAGATCCTACTTTACTACATGGTTAAGGTCAGGGAATGATTGTGATCAAGGTTAAGAGAAACACAGACTATTGGTAATAAAAGGGAAATGAGCACTGATTCCCCCTGCTATAAAAACATCACCTAACCTCCTTCTTTTCTCTCAGCAAACAAAACTGAAAATTTGAAAATTCCTTTGGCTGCTGCAGAGCTTTGTGACTTGAGTCTAAGGCAGCATTGCCAGATGCTGTTGCTGCTGGTGCTGCAGCAAAATTGATTCATTTCAGCTGGTAGCATGACATGTAAAGTTGCATCATTTAACAGCAGTAAACTATCCAGGGAGAGCTGACCTCTGAGGGAGTGGAAAGCCTGAGAGTCAGACCAGAAGATACTGACATGGTTTATTAGCTGAGTGGAACAATCCACTTTTATTTAACCTCTCTCGCCAGATTATTTCAACTGCTCCAACAGATTGTCCTCCTGTATAATATGAAACCATGGGGGAGGAAGGTCGGCGTGGATGTAACCACAAACCCAGCTTTTTGATAGAGGAGTACTGTGCTATTGTTTCTTTTATCAATGGCTGTTCCACAACAGTATGTGTTTGTCAATGTATCCATAATGATAAAAGTCATCCGCAATCATAGATGCTCTGTGAGGTAATAGGTAGAGGCAGTGGCAACAAATCGCCTATATGGTCACCCAGGTTAGACCCAGGGGTCAGTGGTGCAAATACCTCTCTTGAATAAACTGTGATCTTACTGTCATGGATAAATTGAGAAAAATAATGTAATTACGGTCATTTTGCTGCTTAATTAGCAAAAACATAAATTAACATTAAAATAAGTGCATATGACACACGCACGCACACATGCACGCATGCATGCACGCACACACACACACACACACACACACACACACACACACACACACACACACACACACACACACACACACACACACACACACCTGGACCAACTGGATAATCTGAACAGATGGCTGAGCACAAATCTCTCTCTTCAGTACTCTCATGTTATCCATACCTCTGTTTCTCACTCTCTATCTGCCTCTCTTTTTCTCTTGCTCCATCTTTGCTATCCACCCTGCTTAAACACCCACCTATAGCACCACACTCTCCCTCCCACCTTGAGTTATCTGCACTACACCATGGAAATTTGCTGCATATAGCTAAAGAGAAAAGGAGGGAGGATAGAACATACAGAGAGAAAGAGAGAGAGAGAGAGAGAGAGAAGTCAGGTAAGAAGGGCTGTACGCCTACAGTACATGCATATATAAAGGCACCAGTACAGGCTGAGATATTGACACCCACATCCCTTCTGTCACATGAGAACCTTACACCAATAATGGCATTTTTCTTTTGATGCGGCACTTTTCATAATCCTTGGCAGAGGAAGTTGCATTAATGTGTGACTGGTGCAGGACACACAAACACAGTAACCCGCACACAAACAGGAAGTGTAATAATACATAAAAGTGCTGCCTTCCCTGTCATTGTTGATCTCAGTGCAGTTGGCTACATATTATAATTACTGTAATGTAGAAACATGTTGATACAGGAATTCCACCCCTGAAATCTGACTTCACTCAGCTGGTCTCAAAGAAGGAAAGTGTGGTGAATAACACAAAGTTGTGTGTAAATTTATTTTCCCGTTCCATTATTTTTCTCTCTGAGTTTCGTGTGCTCATCACTAGTGACAATTATCTTGCTGCCTCTTGAATCACTGGAGAATGTGATAAACATGGATTGAATCCCAGCACTGTTACTGTAAAAGAAGTGCACATCACGCAACTGGAAAAACACACCAAGAAATATCGAACAAAAAAACAAAAAATCCAACATGTGTATTACTGTAGGCACACACCAACGTAAATTCTGCTTTTGCTACTAATCTGGTGTTAGCATTAGTTTCTGTTTACTTACCAGTCTTGAGGAAATGTAGCATGTTAAGATGAACATGTTACTGTAACATCAAATTCAATTTCATGCAAGCCACGTGGGTGGTAAGCAACACTTTTTGTTTGCTTCTATTTCTACCGCATCTCTTCCGTGGAAGTTAGCATGCTAACCCCCACAAGGTCAGTCTTGTCACTTTCCGATAACGAGTCACTGTAATGTCTGTAAGTCTGTCCTGAGGAAGTAGCCTATAGGGCAAATTATAACCTCTTGTAGCCTATTGTAAATGCAACAATAAGCAGCCATTAATGCTAATGTTAAAACTCGCAAATACCTTCTTTGATAAAAAAAAGAAAGAAAGAAAGAAAGAAAAACAATAAAATAAATAATTTTGCGGTGGTGTGACAATGGAGACATTGTCTATCCTGACTAGACTATCCATGCATAAACCCGGGTTATTTACTTTATGCAACAGTTTAATGTTGTGCCTTGGACTTTTCAAAACAGTTCATTACAAGTCAATAAGGAACAGATAACATTTTGCTCTGAGTACCCCCTGTGGAAACTGGAGGCAGTTTACTGGTCTGGGGTATGTTGACAAAAAGAATACAGTGGGTGTATAGGGAGGCGGGAAGAACGACGGAGAGAAAGAAAAGCAGCACCCACGCTGCACCTCATTAAAGTTCTGAAACAGAGGGATCAAAAGAAAGAAAAAAAGTAAGAAAATAAATGATTTCCTTTTATTTATTTTTTTTGCCAAAGTGTGCATCGTATTTATATGTCTGATACTTGGCAAATAAACCATTTTGGAGAAAATGGCTTCTTTACTTCCTAAGTAGATAGAGTTCTTCTTTCCCTCTACCTGGAGTAACTGAATAATGCTGTTGACTCACTCGTGTTCAGGTTATTGCTTTTGAATAGGATTTGCATATTGTAACACACACATTTGGTCCTGTACAATAAGTGAACACTGAGCTGTCATAATGTTATGTCATTTGTTTGCCCCTGTGCCATGTGTGGCAGACAATGTCATGTGTCTTCAAAGGAATACGAACAGTTTATAAAGCCTGGTTTTCAAAATATACTAAGGCTTTCTATTTATCAAGAGCCCCCCCCCCTCTTTTTTTTTTAACCTCAAACCCAGAATCTATCAGTCAGAAGCATATTTGCATCACTGAGTGCCTCCTGGAATTTACAAAAATCAGCATAATCCAATGTGTTTGTGTGCATGCGTGTGTGTGTCGCCATGTTTGAGTTACGTGTGAGTGTGTATTGAGTTGCACATAAGTGGGATTCACTCTGTGTTGTTTCCCCTGACAAATCCCCCAGGTCGACACTTTTATTACATTCCCCCTCTTTCTCTGTCACACAGACACGCACACATACATAGTCATATGCACGTATGCACAAAAACACACCAAAACACACATTGCACTGGAGATAGTTGACTCACTGATCTTCCCTGCTCTTTTGTTCCTGATACACGTGCTCAATTTACCACATCGCCCACACACATGCGCACACAAACACACACACACACATAGAAACTGGTAAACATTTACAGCACCTCCAAAAAGCTCAAGCAATTCAGAACTTAGTTCCCATGAGAGCGGCAGTAGGGGAGAGAAATAGAAAGAGAGATTGAATGAAAAGATGAGCAAAAAAAAAAACTTTTTCTCTTCTCTTTTCTCTTTTCTTCTGTTTCCATTTCCTTTCCTCTGTTTTCTCCTCCTCTCCTTTCTAAATTCTTTCTACTCTCGTACCTTGTATTCTGTATTCCTCAATGTCCTATTTTTGCTCGCCTACTTTTGCTTCTTTTCATTGTCTTTTCACCTCTCCTTTTCTTTCACATCCACCATATGTCAGGGTACTATTTTTTTCCCCAAGGCGATACTTATATATTCCAATATGACAGAAATTTTGTTTACCTCTGGATCTGGAGAACTTGTGCCAAATTTAGCCACTTCTGCTATTTCTCAGGACAAACATGAGCACAAAGAGAAAACCTTGCTACAGCCAGATGTCATCCATTTTACATCTGCCACTATGGCCTGCTACGTTTTAATACACACTTGTGTGTGTGTGTGTGTGTGTGTGTGTGTGTGTGTAGCCAATCCAGTGCACATGCTAGCCTGCCCCTTCGCTTCGTTGGTTGCCAAACAGTTAGATTTGCTCTCTGAGCACAGACGTTTTCCCCTGCCAGAACAGTCTGTCCCAGTTTCCCACTGAGAAACTCTTATAGAGTTTGCTGGGAAATGTGCACGCGTGTGGGCATGTAAAGGCATTTAAATGACTGTATATGTGTACACTGAGGTGTCGCTGTGTTTCTCTCTGTGTGAATGATGTCAGGCCTCGCGTCCCCCCCCCTGGGGATCAGACAGAGACGGCACCAGGCGTCGCTTGCCTACAGATAAAAAAGAGCCAAACTCTCAGAGCCACACAACATAAGAGCTGCTTGCTGTTCTTGGTCTCGGGGCTGTCTGCGAGGCATGTAATTGTGATAGGCTTCAGTCCCTGTGAATCCCTTCCTCTGACAGTCTATCCCTCTCTCTCTCTCTCTCTCTCTCTCTCTCTCTCACTCTCTCTCTCTCACACACACACACACACACACACACACACACACACTCCTCTACTCTACATCATGTTGTTATAATCCTAACATACCATCTTGACTTGCCCTGAGCTGAAGTCATTACCGGTGTAATTTTGTGTGTTACGTAAGTTAGAGGAATGTATAGCGACACCTCTAACAATTGTTTGACATTAATATAATCACACTGTAGTATGAGGCATTGCTGTTTTATTTCCAGTAACTTTAGTTATTTCCTTTAAATTAAAACCATCAAGGAAAATGTATTTGACTTGGCTTGTTGTCCTAACTGTCAGACATAATGTCACCATTTGAATTTGTGCATGAATCTATGTTTCTTGGTGGCCTCAGGGTTTAGGTAAGATGATGATCATTTAATTGCAGCATCCACGGTTCAAATCCCCCCCACTCTCTCTGCTCTCATTTCCTGCCACCTCTTGACTGTCACTATCACAGACGAATGTGAGAAAAAAAAAAAATCCTGTATCTGCAGAAGCAAGCTCAACATACAATCCGCAGAATCGTCTCATCAGAAAACATGTCAATGTTACATTGGCAGAGACAGTGTGGTCCTGCTATGGGCAACAGGGATGATTCCTCCGCAGCTGTCGAACAGGCTGAAATCCATTTTTCAACAGGTAGAGCAGCAGTAACAGAAGAGGGGAATGATGCCTCATGTCAGGTTGCGCAATGGAGGAGATGCCGCCATGTCTACACCATCTCTCAAATTCGGAACAAGCTACCGATGACAGATGACTGAAGATGGATCAACGGGAACATGAAATAAAGTAATTCCTTATTGATTTAGTAACAACAAGAAACAACTACAACAGTCATTATAATTTAAAGACAGCAATAAATTAAATAAAAAAAGAACTTCTGGCAGCTCGAAACTCCAGTGCTCCCAGGCACTTAGCGATTGGTCACATGTAGTCCACCCACAGAATGGCAGCAATGTGCTGACTGTCTCTGGCCTGCAGGATTTGCTGGATGTGCAGATCACTGCCTTTACATCTATTTTGATCGCATATCCATCTGTCAGCACTGACTAATTTGATAGAGTGTAGGCTCAGTGAGGAAAATGGGGGGAATAGAAATAGACATAGAGCTGATATTAAATGAGTAATAGATTCCATATAATTTTGCATGGCATTCAAAAGAACACAACATGGGCATCCTTTTTTATACATTTTTAATTAGAGACAACAGATCCATTCATCTTTAAATTGCTTACAGCAATTCAGGTTCTCACAGATTGGTGTCTGTTGTGAGTCTGCTGGACATCAGCTGTAACCAGAGCATCTGGTGGAAAACCTGTGCAAACAGACAACATGTGAACTCTGCACTGAAATGACTGAATGAGAACAAGAACAGTAACCACTGTGTTGAGACAGTGATTGTTTGGAGATGCTATTAATATCTGTTTTTCTACATTAGAATTATTCAGCGAGTCAAAGAATTGGGAATATTTTACACTTTACTTACTTATTTCGTTGCTTTATTTAGAACAATGAAAGAAAATTGAATTGTAATTTGCCATGGCAGATTACCCAATCCCTAGAACAGGTTCTATCTAGTGTTTTCAATTTAAAATAATAATTAGTAATCAGAGGACACTCAGCAGGTTCACTGTCGTGTCAGCTGTGGCTGTGTGGGTTGTCAACTCCTTCAAGAAGAGTCTTTTTTTCTGGGCAAAAAAATTGAATCAAAGGCAACTGGACTTTAGGAAGGCGTTTCACCTCTTATCTAAGGGGCTTCATCAGTTTGCAACGCATCGATCCGACGAGTCCTCACTAGTCTGACCTTCGATTCAGTTTGTTGCCCAGAAATAACGCTGACCTGGATGAATGAGAATATCCATAGAGTCCATTTTTATTCAGCATAAGTTAAATCTTTTCAAATACTAATACAAACATCCCTGCATCTTTATTGCTGAGAGTAACTATGTTGCTACCAAAGAGATTATCTGCTCGCTGCATCTGTGACTTACTCTCGTGTATTTATACCGCTACAACTTTCGACAGTTGTCTGTCAAATTTTTGTGGACATAATATCTTTGTAAAATCTTGACAGGACTTGACAAATATTCACCAGGACACAGAGGTGAAACAATAGATTTAAGGTCAAAGTTCAAGGATGGACTGACAAACCACAAACATGTGGTTTTGGTCTTATGACATTCTCATCATCTCTTTTGATGTAAATGACATTATACATATTGATCTTTATTGACTGGGATAACAGGTTAATAGCAATAAAGAGTCAGGAGCCTGTAAGAGAACAACAGAACAACAGAACAAGACCAACATTTGATCCTGCCTATGTTTTTTTGTCTTTTTTTGTCTGCTGTGCAGGAGACCAGGCTTCGAACCCCACCTAGGGCAGGCCGTGAGAAACACAACGCAGAGGGCCAGATACAAGATCGGCTACACTCGGATAGCGTGCTACTACACTAAGAAATGTTCCCATAAGAACATCTCTCTTTGTTTTTCTTCTTGGTGGTTGTTAACCTAGTAATATAATTGGTAATAACCGCCAAGAAAGCAAGTATTGTGACGCAACAGAACAAGATTCAATGGAAATGAATAAGGAAGAAAGAAAGAAAGAAAGAAAGAAAGAAAGAAAGAAAGAAAGAAAGAAAGAAAGAAAGAAAGAAAGAAAGAAAGAAAGAAAGAAAGAAAGAAAGAAAGAAAGAAAGAAAAAGTTTTCAATTTGCAGCTCCAGATGTAGCCTAACCAACATATAAATGTGGCAGTGGCAGCAGAATGAGTATGTGATGCATTTTCTCAAACTTTAAACCTAGGTTTGAAATAGCTTAAATTGAGACAATGAAACACATACACACACAAAAAAAAATCAACAGATTGATACTCTTTTTCGGCTCCCTGTGCCTCTCTTGCAATTTTCTTTTGTTTTCAATATCTTCTCACATAACAAAACGGAACAACCTTGTGGGTGTGTGACTGTAACCATGGAGATGAACTTGAAGGACCCTATCAAAGGGAGCCCTAACCTTACTCAGCCAAGCCCAGCTGGTGAAGAATAACAATATCAGCTGCCCCGTCCTCTGCCCTGACACACACCCTAAGCCAAACTCAAACCCATGCGCTGCATACACACAAACACACTCAAAATGCACTGGTAAATTGCTTATGCAGAGAGGGGGGAAGAATGCGATGTGTGTTTATTCATCCCCCCCATATTGCTGCAGCATAAAGAATTCACCCCCCAACATCCCTGCACCTGACCTTCAGTGTTATTAAGGAGGCTCCTTTATTCTTGACACTCTCACAGCTCTTCCCTGAAGAAACCAATTCATCCATTCTCCAATAACTCACCACCCTAGGCAATTATGTCTGTTTTTCTGCCACCTCTCTGCTTCTCAATAAAGTGCTCATAAATGGGGAGGGCAAAGATGTGAATCAAGGAAGTGATTTTCAAAAGATTGCGGGGTGTGTGAGGAAATGAGACAGTGAGAAAGAGTGTGTGCGTGTGAGAGAAAGAGTGTTTGTGAGTGTGTGTGTGTGTGTGTGTGTGTGTGTGTGTGTGTGTGTGTGTGTGTGTGTGTGTGTGTGTGTGTGTGTGTGCGTGCATGTGACAGAGTGAAAGAGATGGTTGCGCTAACAGATGCGTGAAGATAGCAAAAGTGAAAGGGATTAGAAAGCAGGAGTTAAAAGCGAGTGGAGGTTGGGTGGCAGAAGTTGTGAGTATGACATGTCTGAAGCACAGAGGCTGTGTTCAGCTCAGCTGAGTCCAGAAATTGCTTTAGCAACGAATGCAGTTAAAGAAAAACTTGAAATCCAAGTTGCAATAGCTCACCCACACAGTCCTACTATTAGTTTACCCTGTTTAATTTTTGTCATTAAAGGAGAACTATGTAAGTCCAGCCGTTTTTTTCCGCTGTTTTGCCATATGGAAGGCAATCCATGTAGCGGTGGATAACATTATATCCTAAACGTTTTACAATGTGTATATTTTTGTAGTTTTATCTATCAGCAGCCGCCGCTCCTGCTGACAGCAGACTGGGGGAGAAAAGAAAAAAAAATTGCTTTGGTTTAGGCAATGAAGAAAAGTTTAGTAAAAAAAAGACCAGGTAGAGGCTAGACAGGCTAGAAGCATAATGATCGTTATATGTCATTAATATGAAGTGCTTGTTTTGCAGTTAATTATGCACATGATCTGTTTGATCCCAAAAAGGAAAAAAGGATCAATGCGCAGCCTCCATTTCCTTTCTGATTGCGTCCGTCTGTCCGTTCGAGGGGGGGGGGGGGGGGGGGGTGTTCGGAATGGAGGGTTTTCCCCAATAGCCTTTTCAGAATAGTGGGGTCTATAAAAAAAATAGGAAACCCCGCTATTATGAAGAATGGAAGTCTATTTTCGGAAAGGCGGGGTGTAACCTCTTGTGTGTGTCTGTGTGTGTGGAGGGAGGGAGGGGGTTGACAGAGGTGAAAAGAGGGAGTTGAAGGTGTATCGTCTTGAAATGTCCGACCAAGTCGACTTTACTTTCACTTTCGTCGGTTTACTACGAGGTGTAGGAGTGGCGATTGGCTGCTCCTCCTGCTCCCTCTACCTGACGAGGACAATCGTCTGTCGCGGTGGATTTTGGCAAATACAATTACAGGCTGTAGGTGGAGCCAGAGGAGTTGGATTTTGTCCTAAATTACCCATTTAATGTCCGACTATCAGAATGTGACAGTTCCAGCAAATATTTAATTAAGGTAAAAATCTTGCATAGTTCCTCTTGGGGAATTTCAATTTTTTTACAATCTGGACCTTATTTCTAGCATAAAATATGATCATTTACTCATCCAGATAACTATGGTGTCATTACGAGTCCTTCTGATGAAATTAGATGCAGCCGAGAGCCACGTATATCCATATAGGCTAATGCGAGTATACGGGGCAGCGGAATGCACCCTCAAAATAACACATTATCTTTCGCGAAACGCTAGTGCTATTCCCCTTTGAGTCCGGGGTTACCAGTTATCAACATTCGGGGTCTGTAGGTTGACCTCCTTTCCAAGCCTAACTCTAATCTAAACCCAACCTTAACAACTGACCCCAGAAATCAGCTGTTTCCCAACTGGGAGAAGAGACAGAAAAGACAGAAATGAACAAGTCTGTCATCTGCAATTTAGTAAGTAACCAAAACCACACACGCCAATTTGATCCGGTGTTTTGTGTTCTCTCTCCCTTGCTCTCTCCGTGACCAGAAAAATGAAAACTCCTGTTCAGTATCACCTTTGTCTCTGCTACCAGCTGCCACATGTTGTGACAGTGACTCAGTTAGAGACCTGTAGCCTCCTGAGCTAAAGCGGACCATGTGGACAACAGTGCTTCAAATAACCAAGGTTGATTTCAATTTCATATATCTTTTTTGTCCCTTGGGGGCAATTTGTATTGAGGCTTAAGTGTGCCACTAAAATATTTATAAACTTTGTCAGTGCTTAGCTATAATTGATTAATTCATTCATACATTGAAACAGGCCATGATTAATTAGATTTGCATTTAAAATGTCCAATTAAAAAAAAAAATTTGCAACATTTTTGCAAAGTTGCGATTGTCATATTATGTCACTTCAGTATTCTGTCTTTTAATCATGAAGAAATCAATACATTTTAGATTTTCATTTGAATATACAAATGTTTACTACATAGGCCTACAACTCATCTGTTTCACTGCCAATTTAACGTTTCCATGTAACTCACTCTTTCATGGAAAATTTTTCTATCTGCAGATATTGAGTTCTTAAGATTAGGGTTAGTTACTGTGCTTCAGTTGTTTTGAAAATGGCAACATTTTACTTAACGGTATTCAGAAAAGAAAATTGAATTTGATCTCACTCATCAGACGATGCAGCCCAAACTATTAAATTCTATTTTTGAGTAAATCCAGATTGAAAGTGGGGTAGGTTTTTTTTGCATTGGATAATGCAGGCACACAAATTGTGCATCACGTTGCTCACGATTCATCAACCAATGATATCAGGATCTGTCAATCAAACGTCCGAGAAAAACTCCACTCTCCTCCTCCAGATCCCTGCGGTCCATCACTTAGCCACGCAAGCTAAATTAGCAAGCTGCCTATATATAATGTAGCAAGTCTACTAGCTAACAGTTAGCTATGTTAGTTAAACACACTCGCACACACACATAGCTACACACACCGAGATCGGTCCTGCCCCAAACATTGAATATCCCGCCTGCTCGATAACGACCAATCAAATTTGTTTTCTTTAGGACTACTCGGATAAACTTGTGCGGCAACTCATGGAAAATTGTGGAAGGAGGCGCGACAACTGGGACAAACGGCCATTTCTAAACATTAAATAATGTAATTCTGAGGAGATTTAAGTGTGAAAGGCCCTGTCCCATTTTACCCACGTCCACTCGAGTTTGGCCCTAGCACTCGGGAAGTGCTTTTCAACCCTTAAAACTACCGCTTACATTGAAGGGAGGTCACAGGCAGATTTTGAACGTAGTGCAAGATGAAATTATACCCACAATACCATCTTAATGAGTAGCCTAAGTCGTATTCTTTTGGCACAAACAACATTGGCTATAACGTAAATTCACCACCAGCTGATTTGAAAACAATGTCATAATAAACAAGTCAACATATCTGAAATAAATTAATCAGGGCAAGAACACGGCGAAGGCATCTTCTGTTTCCTGCATTTCTGTGTCAACATCTGTAACTCCTCCTGTCAGCACCCCTAAGTAGAAGCTGCTGTACAGATAATGAGTAGTACAACTACAACACATTTTTCCTAATATGAAACACGGCTTTCTAAAACAATTATAATGAAGACTGCCCTCACAGCTATATTGGCTTATAATGAAACATTTAATTTATGGTTACAGTTTATAAATGCTAGCATAGCGGGACATTTGTGGTAATTGAGAGAACAGGATTAATTGTGTCAATATTTTAAAAGACTACACTTCAATTTTTTTTTTTTTTACTTTGTTTAGGTTTAGTGTCCATGCTAAGGTTTTGTGAATCTTTAGGGCTGACAAGTTGGAAATATTTTAACTTCACAGAGGATTAAACATTAAAACAGCATCAACCCATCAGGAGAAACTCCCTGTTCTGCCGATTTAACATGTCATACATATTAGTTTTTTTAAGATTCAAGATTCAGTTTATTTGCCATTTTATGTTTTGACAAATTGAAACGTTGACCATCATGACACACACACAATCACATCATGACTTTGACTTTGTATCGTAAATGTCTCTTACCTTTGGACACTGTTGCTGCAAACTTTTCCATTGAGCATCATATCATTATATTAAAGGAGGTGTGATTAATAAAAAAGAGACTAGTTTTGGAAAATAAATTCCAGTGTGTGACTTATTTACTGGTGAAGCTCTCGAGACTCTATAGAGACTAATACCCACAACTAAGATATCAGTGCTGCCTACACCACACACCCAACACGGCCAGGGAGAGTGCGATGGAGAATATGAGCTGGAGGGAGTTGGTAACTAGTAATAAGATTACATGTGATATGTAAATTCACTCCTACACAAAATAAGTGATAAGCGATTCACCTGAACAAGTGTCCATAAGTGTTTTTGTACAACTTTTTTTAATGTCTGTCAGCTTCTCTCTCACTCGCTTTCTCTCTTCATCTCCCTCTCTCCCTCTCCTGCCTGCACATACACAAACACTTTTCTTCTACATAGTCATCCATTGACGCCAAAGTGCCTGGTGATTTCTGGGACTTAGCTGGATTGATATTTTAGACCCTGTGTGTAACCGTGTGTGTGTGTGTGTGTGTGTGTGTGTGTGTGTGATTGAGTCTATCTATTTGTGTGTTAATCCATTTTCACAGTGGAGTGTGGGTGTGTGTGCATATGCCGGTTAACACACATATACACACATATACACGACGTATCTACACAGTGGTGAATGAGTAGTTATTGCAGCGTCTCCTGAAGGATCTGCGGCTGCATGTCCTCGACTTGCTGGGGAAGCTTCAATAAAGAGGGATGAAGGGGAGTGTGGGAGGAGGGAGGAACGCTGGACAGAGGCAATCATCTCTTCATAATGACTATTAAATCTCACCCAAAATGGAAGAGAGCTTGATCCTCCACATTCAGACTGCAAGGCCAGAACACTAACTTTAGATGACTGTCTTCATTATGCAACAGCATGCACATGGTTCCCATTACCATTCTCGTGGTGATCTGAATATTGTGGGTTTTAGTCATCACTCTGCCCATGTAGCAGTCCATATCTTTACAGCATATTAATGACTCAGAGCTGCACTCAATCAATATTTTTTACTAATGCTGGTGGTGTGGCTGTAGGGATGGCATCTTTGGTGTGTCAGTCAATTTCAACAATTACTTTATAGATTGTTGTGAAAGTTTATACAGGCGTTGGTCTACAGGGGAGGAATCTTGATGACTGTGATGATTAGCAAATGTTGGAATGCTAACATGAACATGTAATATAAGGAATGTGTGTTGTGTTGAGCTGAGCTGCGGGCCACGCCTCTCTGGCTCAGGGCTGCAGGCTGGGTGTGTCCAAGGGGGTGGATCGGACTACGCACAGGCATAGCTCACAGTCGGCCATATTGGGACGGGCAACTCGCACAGACACTTGCATTAGTTCAGGTGGGTGATCCTGTCCTCTGCACTAAAAAAACTATTCATAACTCTGAAAAATAAATCATTATGTAGCTATTACTTTAACTATTTGCAGTGCCGTGGAAAGCTCCAGAGCTGTAGGGAGGCTGCTCGCCACGCGGCCCAGGACAGGGTGCTGTGTGTGGGGGAGAGGAGCAGGAAGACCGGGGTCTATAGCTCTGTGGAGCTGTGGTGTGGCTGTACTGTGTGCAGAGCGACCCCGCTCAGGCTGCAGCTGCGGCTGTGTGTCGGGGAGAAGAGCAGGGAGACGCGACGCGGCACGGGTACCAGTAATAACGGCGGCAACACATGCTGTGCTTCTGTACTGAGCTTCTCTGAGTCCTAGTGGGGTTTTCAGTGGCAGACCAACCGGGGGTGGGGGGCCAGCAGGCGCTGAATTCATGGGTTCATGTGTCTGTGGCTGAGCAGCTCAGGGCGGTTACAAACTACTTGTAGTTTCTAGGCGGAAGGGGGTGGGGACGAGGCGGGTCGAGTCGGGACGAGGAGGAGCAGCGGAGACGAGGGGATTGGATGGAGGGTACGAGCCAAAGGGAGCCTTCCGTGACGGATGGATAGAATTGGTCAATTTCTATGCAGGCCTACGGCTGATAGACTGAATGGATTTTTGTGGTTCTTTTTGCTATTCATATTGTGTAGATCGGACTACAGGACCATAATCGCCGTATAAACGATGTTAATAATAATTACCAATCTTCCAAATGGTAGACCATAGCTTTAAAGTTAAAATCATCATTGAACAGTGCATTAAAATGTCTTTCATTTACTTTGGGTGCTGTAAATGGTTTTTTCTACTTGTTTTCAAGATTAATTTCTAGTACCGTAGTTTAGTAGTAGTTTAAAATTAAGTTTAATCATAGGTTATGTTGATTAATTACGATTTCTTGGGTTACATTTTCCTTGAACTTCATTTTTGTGTCTGTGTTTAAGGTTTTTCACCTGTTCTTGGCCTTATGAATTTTCCGAAGTTGCCCTTTCAAGTGGGGGAAACTGCGGGTCAAACCTCACAAGAGTGAGGGCCACTTGACAATGTGATAGACATCAGAATGGATGTACAGTAGTAGCATTTCTCTTAAAGCAATGTCTCTCTATGGTAAATGTTTGATGTACCGTCATTAGGTGGACGGAGATGTCTCCAAGTCAATATCATGTCGCAAACATGATATAACAACTTTATGAGGTGCTAATGCCAGATGTTGCATTTCTAGTTTCTAGCTTTTAATGCAACTTTAAAAACATAGAAAGTTTTCTGTGACTAAAAAAATGTAAATACCAGTATCCATAACTCATTTTTATAGAATCACAGCTTCAATCAAGTTTGACCTAAAGGTTATTTCATTTGTTGCTAGATGTCACTATTTAAATATCTCTCAAGAATGCTTGGTCTCAGATATACAGTAGAGGATCAAGATTAATTTGTTTTTTCCCAGTCTACATTCCAGTTTTTATTATTAGCTCTATCAGTTATTCATGATTTAAATTGTGTGTATCAAACCTTAGCAGAAATGACAGATAAGGTTAATGAACAATACAAAATCTAAAAATACCAATATTAAAAAATATATACTTTACTGTACACAAACAACAAAAACAAACATCCAGTATTCGTGGGTGTGACAGGATTGGTAGTATGCTGAAATGTTTTATCTCAATACTTTATAATATGAGAATATGCTTGAACATGAATCTAGGAGATATATGTCATACACAATGTGGGTTATAGAAAAACATCACCCAGTAACTATTAAATATTATTGAAACAAGTAGAAAGATACTAGATAGAATATGAATATGTCTCGTTTTCTAAAGGAATGGCCTTTAAATGATCTACAATGTGTCCAACCTAAACTGACTATTAAGCCACCCTGTTTGCCTCATTAGTGAAGATGATAAGAGGAAAAATATGTGAAGTATTGTATCAGATTGTATTTCATTATTCAGTTGGTTTTCCATTTTGGTCTGGGAAACACTTATGAAGAAGAAGAGGATTATGAGAGAGGCTGGGAAAGTAATGTGTGCCAGCTAATATCAGGGGAATTCCTGAATAAATTAAGCAGAAAACACACACACAGACAAGTATAAACATGCAGGCACACACAAAACTACGCACACGCACACACACACACACACACACACACACAGAGAAATAACTGACCCTTACTATTCCCACGGCATCTGCTACCACAGAGTCCAGTTGGTCGAGTATGAAAGCCACAATGATCCAGAACATAAGAGGAATTCACAAAAACATGATAGTGAGTTGGCCCAGAATAGAAGTAGATGAGTGGAAATGAGTGGCTTTAGTGGCTTTAGTGAAACTGTGTGATTTTTATATATTTATCATTTTATTAACAGCTGATTAGATGTACCCCTAATGTGGCAATGCAGATAATAAAACAGTGATACGCTTTGGATGACTCAGTCATTCTGACCTTTTAAAATATAATTTGTCTAAACATTTAAGATGGACTTTTCTATGTGATTTTTAATAATACTTCTGGACAACAATGGGGCACTATCACAGCAGACTTGTTGACTTGTGTTTGTGTCCTCTGTGAAAAGAGTAATACACATGGTTGTGGTAACAGTTCATTATTGGTTTTGATTTTCTCATAGGACTACAGTAATTGACAGTATATGAAACATGGAATATCACCAGTCCTGCCCTCTAGCCATTCTCTATCTTAGAAAGAATACCAGTCAAAAGAGTGTAATACGATGCATTCAGTTGTTTTCGTAGCACATGCACATTAATCATTAGTCTTGTATCTGTTTCTTTGATGATGTAACAACGTAACCGTAAAGGCATTTTCTTTCACAGTTAAAAACAAAAAGTTTTCTCCAACAATAATGTGGCAGTTGCACTGTGGTAGTTTTGCTTCTGTAATAATGACAGTATTTTTGCTGTGTGTAACGATTCGAACACCATCATTATGGGTTCAGTCCATGAGTAAGACAACCCGTCGTGTCATGATTGTCATAGTAACTGTTTTAAAAACTGAACTTTGGCTTTACATGTTCGGCCCCCTACCATCAATACCACCGCTGCTGCCTGACTCCCGCAGAGTTTGCCTCTAAAAGCTGTAAATATGCACCTTTTTTGTCCTTTTTTTTTATCAGAGTGCACTAATGAAATATAGAAGGATTGGATGCATTTGAACTGCTTTTCATAATGTTTTTGCAAATTAAAGCTTATAAACACACCGCAGGTGCTTCTAAATAGAGGTGAGATGTGTAGCTTGATATGCTGTGCAATTCAAATCATTCTATTATTCTGGCAAAAAATTTAACGAGAGTAGTTTTTTTAATGCAGTGGCTAAAGGAGAAATCAATCTTGTATTATACCTATAATTCTGGACAGTGTAATCAGTATTTGTAACACAAACAACTCGCGCTCAAATGTAGAAAGCAAGTGGAAAAAAAGCAAGAGAAAAAATAGAAAATGACTGCACAAGCAGTAAAGGAGCGGAGAAGGAAAACATCAAACATTGCTTGTTTGCAGTTGTTCATTGTCTTATGTTTTGCACACTCCCAGTTGGCTAAAATGATGTGCTGCTGAAAAGTCCCCATGAAAAACAAACATTAGCATCATAAAGCAATGCTTGACACATACAATTTCTGTTTCTATTTGGCAATGATGGTCAAAATTTCTCAAGCAAGCAGTGTGGCTCTGCTAATTGTTTTTTTCTGTTTTTGTTTTACATGCCATGAGGAATAGAATAGGACAGACTGGTGACAGACTGTAGGCGGGCAATGCTAGCCTGAATCCAGCACCATGGAGTACTCGGTTTTGTTTTCACCCACATTAGTCACATGGGTAAGGAATAATTTTGAGTGAAAACATAAATGGGGATTCATGAAGCTAAGCCAGGCTTGGAGATAGTTCATGTTGAATCTGACAGTGTTTTTTATACACGTGTGAACTAATTATCTTACAGCAGAGCCACTTGAAAAATATTGTTAGTGCGACATAGCAGAATAAGTGGGCCTCCATTCACTTAATAAAGTGACACTTGACAGCCTGACAGAACAGTGCTTTGACTTTCTTATTTCTAACTTTAGGAGAGTTGTTCATGAATATGAATCAAAATTTAACTACAAACCACTTGGGAAAAATATAAGAAAATCCATTTTGAAAATTTGTGGTAAGCAGATGTTGTTTTGAAGACTTTGTTTGTGAACTGCACTGTACTGTGGACGACGGTTATTAAAGATGCAATAAGAGAATAGAGAATGGGATGCAGAAGAGAGAGCTGCACGCAAACAAGACTGTACACACTCTTTCTCGTCTGCACACACACACACATACACACAAACATCAGTAGAAACGATACGTTTGAAGGGCTTAATAGTGGAGATTATCAAGACACACGCAAACACAAATGCACATGCGCGCACACACATGATGTGTGTGGGCCCACATTATGGGCCTGCTCCTCAGGAGTTGGCCCTTCTCTGACATTTGGAAAGGGCAAGAGGAGCATCACTCAGACACACACACATACACACACAGCTTTGACCTCCACACCATCAGGTGTCAGCATGGCCCCCCCACACAGAAGCTCAATACTCAGATTAACATCAGGAACCAGGATTAGCTTGCCCCTGCAGGGTTTGGACAGCGCACACTCGTTTCACCTGGATGTCCTATAGCGCTTGGGTGCCACCCACACAACGGCACAGCACATTGACGCATACGTACATCCGGTCAGAGCACGCACAGATGTATTTGCACACCCATGGATAGGGTAACACTTATTTGGCATTTACTTTTGAAAGCTGACATTAGGGAATGCAGTAAAGGGAATTAATATGGTCCACAAAGACCTGGGAAGAATAGTAGGTGTGTGTTTTTAAAAGGAAAAGGGAGGCAGTGCCTCGAACCCTTGGTGTACACCCATGATCCTCCATCTTCAGTTACATAAACAGCAGAATAATCCACTAATACTGTTCGTCTTCTCATATTCACATGCCTATAAGACTCAATTCTAGGACACTATTTCTGCTACAAAGTACAGAATAGTTGAAAAACTGCCTCGGCAACAAAACTCTGCCCCATCCTTGACTATGTGTGCTGTCTTACATAACGATGCCTCACCAGCCACCTCACAGCAAGTGAGCTTGTTCAAAATGCCTAAGAGGCGTCTCCTTCTTTTAAGTTGTCAGATTTAGCAAAGGATTGTCTGGCTTGACAGAGCACACTTATCACCAGTCAGTCAAAATCAGACCATTGATTTCTTTGATGTAAGGGTTATAAGAGAGGGCATGTTAAAAAGTGTCTGAACAAAAACCATACACCACTGGCCTGGTTTAGAGCGTGACAGCATGTCAGACTTGTACGTCTTGTCTATTAGAGATGCTTTGTCCCATGATCTCCTCTATTTATACTCAACGGGGAAATCTGGATGCTTCTGCAGTAAAGGTGCTTTCTTCATTCGGGGGAGGTTAGCAGAGGAGCTACAGCACTGAAGCTGGGGTCAATACAGCAGGTTTGGCTGTTTTTATCTCCTCTGTCTGTCTGAGAGGCTGCAGCTCCTCTGGTTCGATGAGTCACTCACCAGGCTGCAGCAGAAAATAATACTGTTCTACTGCCACCTTGTGATCACTGTAAGTATAAAGTTGAATGTAAAATCACCCCATTACAGCAGAGCAGTACTCTGTGCCTCTTTATCAAAGATATGTTCGCTGACACAAGAGGCAACTGTAAGATATACCTTGAAGTACTTTTCAATCAAAATGACAGTTTTATTCATACAAACATTGCTGAATACCTTTGTGTGTTTTTGGTCGGAGGTTGTTTTCCATGAAATTTAGGTTTTCCTAAGATTCAGTAATGGGAAATCTTAATATGCACGCATATTTAAGACTAGAGAGTGCTTCCAGTTACCAGCGTTGGGAAATGTCTCCTTGTTTCAACATGACAATGCCCACATGCTCACAGCCAGGTGTATAACAGAAATGCTTTTCTGAATTTGCAGGGGAGGGAAGTTGGCTGGCAACCACAGGACTTGACCACAACCCCATCCAACACCTTAGAGAGGAAGTAGAACACCAACCGTGTGCCAGGCCTTATCTACCACCATCAGTGACCTCACCTCACTAATGCGTTAGTGGCTGAATGGGAACAAATCCCAACAGGTAGGTTTCAAAACATTGTGGAAAAGCAGGAGAGGAATAGCAGCATGTTTATACATAGATTGTACATTGCAGTATTGTTGTTTATATACTTCTGATGTTGTAGTTTACCTTACAGATACTGGTCAGCTTTCCTTATATTGCAATAATGAGGCTCTCCTGCATGTTCAACAGCAAGCTGAACCAGCAGTGGAGGCTGCAAATTAGATTCAGCTACATGACCCAAATACTCTATAACTGTTGCATTTCTTTCTTTCCTTCTCGACTAAGATTCTTTTTCTGTTTTGTCTTGAAATAAACTGACAAATAAATAAATAAATATGTCATGATCCTTGCTAGTTTGTTCACGCATGACCCTTACTTCCTGGATAAAGGTTACAAAACACCAATCTACATCCATGGCATACTCTAAAACACTCATGGGCACAGATAACATACACCTACACACAATAGTAGTGCACCAAGTTCCAGTGTGCACTATCTGCCTTTGCTTTCTTTGCCTTTTAGAGAGTCCAACAGCAGTTCGACCCAGACACCAGAGAATACAGCAGAGACAAATATGAGAACGAGACAGAGAAAAAAATAAGGGAGAACATTAGTGTATGTGTGCGTGCGTGTGTGTGCCTGTGCATGTCTGTGGGCTTCTTTGTGTGTACATGGGGTACTTTCAATTCAGAAGCTGTGACATCGAACTGTCAGTAAAGCCCAGAAGTGCTGACAGGTAGCGTGCGTACACACACACGTACACACACACACACACACACACATGCACATACACTTTCTCATACTGGTGTAATTGAAAGCCGTCACTTTGAGATTTTCTCCTCCACAGGGATTTGCACTGGTTGTCTGCAGCTCTAGGACTTCACTCGTCTATTCTCTTTGATATTACTCCTCACCTGTAGATTACAGTGCTGACTCTCTCTTTCTCTACCCCTCTCTGTTATTGCAGTACATAATACACGGACATCCCCTCATACACATGCATGCACGCACTCACGCACACCTACTGACGACCTCTCTCTCTTGTTTTCTCTCTCTGATGCACAGACACAAAAACAATGAAACACAAACCCCTACAGACTAATAAAGAGAGAATGTTGAGTCTTAAAATGAATCTATCCTGTCTCCAGTGAGGTGGTTACACTTCGACTTGCCAAGGTTGTTGTGGCTTGAGAGGGTCTGCAGCCGAGGTAGTAAGGTCGAGCTTTCTGAATTCATCACTTCATGAGTCTAACTACCGGTGATGTCCAAATCTTTCCCCTCTCTCTTCCATTCTCCCTCCACTATGACTAAACAGTGTAATTCATTCATTATGGATTAGACTCTAAATTAGGTTAGCACATATTTAATCATTCATGTGGGCTCACTTCTTTGACTGGCCTGTTGAATCATTAATTAGGAGTTTTGGAGATGCTAATTTGTTCTATGATCCACATGAACATCTGAAAGTTGGATGAGCTGATGCCCATTTTTGTCTTCTGTGCTTTTTTTTTTTTTTTTTTTACCTACATATAAAGAGTTTACTGTAATGTTACTTATCAAGGACAAAGGATAATTTTTGGAATAATACACCCAACCAAGGACTTGTGTCCACTCACCCACCCACACACACACAGAAACAAACAAACACACCAGAGATCACACTGAAATTGTGTAATCTCAACATCTTTTTGATATTAAGGCACATGAACAGATGGAGGATATGAGATAAGTTCAGCTAACACCAAAAATATCTAATGCACACAAACATGCTGCTATTCATTTTTTTTCTTCATTCCCCTGTGGGGTTGTTAATAACACAATTTATGTAATGAAAAACTCTGGCAGGGCTTACAAAGAGAGAACAAAACACATGAAACACTAAATCTAAGTTTATTGTACCTTGCTCAATGCACATGTTGCCATTTCTATAACACGTGCATGAGAGATACTGACAAAAAAGATAATGCAAAGAAACTCCATGGCATTTCTTCTTAACTGTGGGGAGTAAAAAGAAATCATACCTGCATTTCATTAAACAAGTGATGTTAGTGATGCTGTTTCCACAATTATAGTGTTGTTTTGAATATATTTGTAAGATTTCTTTGAAGACACAGAACATCTATTTTTGACAATCAGCTTTCTTACAATGATGGGCTGCTTCATGATGGCATTGTTCTCTGCTGCAACAGTTTTAAATAATTCACATGGAAGATTTATTTTTTCTCATTGGTTTCAATCAAATCTGATGAAAACACAACCAAACAGTTCTAATGAAGCAGATTATCTGAGCTGAGAGCACCAAACTTGACAGACCACAGACTCAGAATTACAAAGGTTTGATGCACCTCAACTCACAAATAGGCAGACTAACTCTTACAGTATGTTCTGGCCTTAATTAACATTTGCATACATTTTGAATAAAACAAAGAAGTGCTGTTTATGATAAATCCTGGGCCAAATAATCTATGCAAGAAAGCATATGTGTAGGAATTGAGAGCTAATTTGCAATAAATTCCCTCTGTCTACCACCTACATTTTGAGCAGAATACCATGGTTTATGGCTTAGTGCTACACTCTGCTGCTGCTCAGTGCTTAGCTCTCTATTTGCAGTGACCTGGTTATACCGCAGCCTTATCTCACCTCCTCTCTCACCTGATTACCCAGTGGTGGAGTCGCCTTCCCCCCTCAATTCAGCAAAGTCTGGCTTCAGCTGGATGAACTCCTGTGCTCGACTTCATAACAGAATCTGTATAGTATATGACCTTTTTAAACTTGCACTAGCTCCTCCATCCTCCTATACAGCGTGTCTGTGGATGCAGCAAGTGGTGACAGGTAAAGCTAAATCATATTTATTGATCGATGTGCAAGACAGATCAGCCGTGGCCAAAGTTGCAAATTATGCAACTTTAGGGAGTGGATTTTTGTTGTTGTTGTTGTTGAAATGGTGCCAGAGGACACTTTAATTGGTTTTTAAAAGTTTAAAACAACAAATGAACATGAACTTATTTTATCTGTAGAAAGCAGATTTAGTATGGAATAACAGTGCACTGGTGGTTGCTGCATGTAAAACAACAACAACAACAACAACAAACCTTGTGCATCAGCACATAAACATCTTTTTTAACTTGTTCTTTTTGTTTTTCTTTCTTTTCTTCTTTTTTTTATTTTTAAAAATGAGCCGTGAATATTATCATTTGTCCAGGTCATAGTTATCTCAAGGAAATTTAAATCGAATGCAAGTGGACTTGGGTATTTGTCTAGGAAGACGTTTCACCTCTCATCCAAGACATGTTCACATCTGACCACAAGTGAAATTTAAAAAAAAATGCTTTATTAGCCTCTCTGTTAGTAGCCTATGTCTAATTATCAACATTCAGAGTATATTTCACTGTGCTGCTATGATATATTCACTCACGCTACTTCTCCAGACTAAACATTTTAAAACACCTGCCAGCAACGGTGGAATTTTAGAACCTGTTTTGTACAGTCTATGGTTCTTTTTACAGTCTATGGTTAGAACTCATAGAATGGGAAATAAAAGAGAGAGAGATGACCACCAGGTGACGCCCTTCTGCTTTACCGAGTGCAGATCAACAGCATTCATCAAGGTCTAGTGCAGCAATCGAATAAAAAGCTACACACAGCAGTAGGTCTAGTACGGAGGAAATCAAAACAACAATTGCATACATACATTACATCTTGATAGGCTATCTGTTATAAAGAAAACAAAACAAAAATTATGTGCTCACATGTGTGTTTTGTAATTTGTATGATTCTTTTTTCCTAAAAACATTATCATCCCACACAATGGATATAGCATATGTTATCGTAAATATTATATTGTTTATTTGTTTTCTTTTTTTGTTTATCTAATGTATTTCTTTTGTTATATTGTGCTCGTACTGTGTATTTTTGCATGTGTGCCTGTGTTTTCATCTCTCTTTCTTTTAGAGATTGAGCGTTACGTTACGTGATGACGTCTCCAAAGGATGAACTGTCGACAGCCGACAAATCGAACAAGAACCGGAAGCGCGTGAGAAGGAAAATGAGATGTTTTGTGTATGAAGTTAGTTAGCTAACGTTAACTTATATTATCCTTGAAGGGGCCAGATAAAGAAGCTATTTCTTGACGGTTACATTATCCTTCTCGTCTAAACCGTCTGAAATTGCACAGTCCATCGGGACAACCCCGTCGTTTTCTTTGAGAATCGGAACAAAGTGTCAGGTAACGTTCACTTTAGATAACGTTGAAAAAAATCGGAAAGCTAACGGTGATGCTAACGTCAACTGACAAGTGTCCGATGATGTCGTTACGTTTACTAACTTGCGTTTTTATTTAGATATTTGAGGAAGTATAGCAATATTTGATGAAGTAAAGTCACTTTAGCTGGTTTGGAAAGGTTACATTACCAGTAAAAGCAGCAACGCCAGGCTAACCTAAAAATCACACCGACTAGGTAACTTAGTTGTTAATCCAATAAACTAACCAATGTTAACGTTAGCTCCCTTAGCTAATATATTTTGAGGTCTTGTCTTTTTCTCTTAGTTCAATTAAAATAAATCAAAGAGAGACGATTGTCCACACAGCATTTGTATGCCCATACTTTTTATGGGGTCAAATTCAGCTGTGTGGTAAACTTATGTAAACCTCACCTCTAATATCAAATTGATTTGTGCTGTTCCTTTAAATACCTGATTGTCAGTAAGTCATGTCTTCCAGAGGAGCTCATGTCAACATCCAAATCTTTGTTTTTGTTGTAAACTACATTCTATCTGCATAACTGTTGTTTATAATATTATGGTTATTAGTGCTTGTTGTTACAGCTAAAGATGCACGAAACTACAGATTCTGGGTCTGTGTGTAAATAATGAGGCTGTCATGTGTAGAGCTGAGTACACTACCTGAGGGGAACATATTAAATACGCAGGGGGTAGAGATGAGGGTGTCAGCAGGGTCTCTCAAGCATATTGTCACTGTACTAGTCAACCCAGCTGTGGTTACAGTGCAGCAATTTCACCTGCACTGATATGAAAGAGTTTACTTTATTTTTTTACATGGTGAAATTTATTTTTATGCTTTTTTTTTTTTTTATATATATCTGCCATAGCTGCTAGGCTCTGCTTGAGGAGGAGACAAACATCTCAGTATAAAGGAAGCTTTGTTGAATTGTCTTTTGCTGTCTTAATCAAATCGGTGTTGTTTTTGACTCTGTGCTCTGCCAGGATGGACCCGGCTCTGCTGAGGGAGAGGGAGCTGTTCAAGAAAAGAGCTTTGTCCACTCCAGCTGTAGAGAAGAGACCAGCAGCCTCAGACTCTGGATCACACAAGAAGAAGAAGCCCAAAGCTGACAAAGAGAGCTCCTCAGGGTCCAAACATGGTAAGTAAAAGCAGACTGTTTTAAAAATTGTTAACATGCTAACATGCATAAGACAGAAGCCATACTCCATACAACTCCGTATTGTAACGTTCTGTATCTCATAGCGTGGTGAATGTGCAGGTCACAACTTGTCCATGAGAGTGTTTTGGAGTTGTTGGATTGTGTACTTGATGATTTTGATGAGGGAAACCAAGAAATCCCATGAGCCTCCGTAGCAGCTTTGAGAAGCTCGCGGCTCTGCTCCGCCGTTCTAAAAATAGCTTGCACCGACAATTAAAGGCAACAAACCTACTGCTATAGGGATTATGGCAATGGGCCAATTTGCCAAAATGTTGGACTGTCCCTTTACACTGGCTCTGGTGCCCATCACTACTGCACTTTTCACTATCAATAGCAATGCATCAGTCAACATTTAGTGAGTTGATACTATCTTATGCTAACTGGGGCAATGGCGTCACCAATGGCTCCATTTTGTTAGAGTTCCTATTAAACTTTGTTGTTATTTTAAAAGGATAGTTCCCCCAAAATTCAAATTGCACTCATTATCTACCCACCCTCATGTCGACTAAGGGCTGGGAGAAGTTTCAGAGTTATCCGTGGCTTCTCTGAGTTACAGGGGGTCTCGGCGTAGCAGTGCATGTCCATATAACGGTTGCAAATGGATGCCACTTTTCTTCGTAACAAAAAGACACACCGAAAAACATCCAAATACATCCATGATGCTCGTATGTAATGCCCGTCTTGTATTGAAGCCCCGAAATGCGAAATCGTTCCGAAAAAAATTAAATAAGTCTATATTTCAAGCTTGTTTGTAGCTGCGCAAATCGTGCGAGATTTGGACAGACCAGGAAGAGGAGCTTCCGCTACAAACAAGCTTGAAATATAGACTTATTTAATTTTTTTCAGAACAATTTCGCATTTCGGGACTTCAATACAAGACGGACATTACATACGAGCAGCATGGAGGTATTTGGATGTTTTTTGGTGTGTCTTTTTGTTACGAAGAAAAGTGGCATCCATTTGCAACCGTTATATGGATTGGACATGCACTGCTACGCCGAGACCCCCTGTAACTCAGAGAAGGCACGGCGGACTCTGAAACTTCTCCCAGCCCTTAGTCGACATGAGGGTGAGTAGATAATGAGTGCAATTTGAATTCTGGGTGAACTATCCCTTTAAGTTTGAGTAGGTCCTCCAAACAAATAGGGTCTCCTTTGACAGTTAGGGCACTGACTTCAAAACCATAATGATACAGTGCGCACTGCGCAGTAATTCATTAGACCTTGTTACTGTCTGAGTTGAGTCTACATCCCCTGCACACACCCTTATATTCAAAACTTCAGAGTAAAAATTATATGATATTAGGCGTTTGTGATATAAAATTTGACGACATTCTATATAAATTGAGTTACACATGTCAGACTTGAATTTTGAGCTGCAACCTTTCATATTGGTTTTCAGCCTCATAAACTGCTCTCACAGTATAGTTACAGAACAAAGAGAAACCTGCACATACTTTAGTGACAGTTTATTAGGCATTTTGTGGTAAGGCATATGAATTTATACATTGTGCCCGATATGACATGACAGAGTACATCACTGTGCAGCAACCAAGTGTAATTTGTCATCAAATAATATTGCAATGCTTAACATGTTGACAACACTGCCACAGAATGTACTAAAGAACCAAGAAACACAGGCTTTGTCCAAAGCAACAATGACGTCCAGCACAAGCTTGATCAGGTTCTTTGTTTCCTGTCAGGTCCTTTTGAGAAACAACAACAAAAAAATCTGTCTGTGTACAACATTTAAATGTCTCATAGAAACTCATTTGTGCAGTACTTACAGGGCAGATGTCACTGAGAAAAAGGATGTGTTTTTTAAACTCATTGATATTAGTTTTGAGAAGTAGTTTATAATTGTAACATGTTTTGGCCATGCAATGTTATACTCCATAAAACAAAACAGTGCAAAAACAAATCCCACCGTTTTAAGTGTTGTGTGTTTTTGTGGGCCACACCACTGGTAACATTTCTATTCAGGTGTTCTCTCGTTCTCCTGACTATGCCTGGCATATAGTATGGCTTTTCACAGTGTGCCCTCTGTGTCAAGTGGTAGTGAATCTAAATGTGTGAAAAATCCCTTTTAACTGAAATGAAAAGTTAATTAGACTCACTCTAAATCAGTGAAAAACTATCCCTCCTTTTTTTTTTTACACTGTTGTTGCCTCATTTTGTCCCTCCCCACGGTATCCATCAAACTGTGAGTAATTGAACCACTATTACACAGTTTTAGAAGTCCTTTTCTCAGTGCCTCGGGGTCACTGCTGTTACATTGCACAACTTTGCAGTGACATCCGAACTCCTACAATTCCTTTTTCTTCATCATCTCTGCTTCTATACCACCTCAGTGTGGGATTCTGGCTCCTTGCAGATGCTTGTCATAAGCTTGCTGCAGCTTCCTGGCCCCTCCTCTTGTAGCTGGTGATGTGTCTTGCCTTTGGCACAACACCCACAGTCCAGTAGCTCATATAGCACGGCCAAGGCAGCCAGAGACAAGACAGTGAGGATGAAGAGCAGAAGGATGACGAAGCAAGCCACATTCCAGCCGTCGTGGAACGGGTAGACTTCCTGGACCTGCAAGGAGACAAGGGGGAGAGAGACCGCCCCTGGGTGCCATGGGAGATTACTCGGGTGTATAGTGGCAGTGATGTTGGCCATGTTTTTCCTTGGAAACAACAAAAACAGGGAGAAAGACAGATTGTTAATACCTGTGCCTGCGGTTCTGGGTTTCCCTGCTAGGTGGTGACAGCAAATTAGAGAGCAATGGTTGTTTCCATGGTGAGGGAAGGATTTAAGAACTCATCTCTTGGCCATAATATTTAGGATTGTCTCTCTTTTTAATGTGATGTAACAGTTTTATATAATAGAATACGTGTGCGCTGTGCTAGATTTTTAATAGCATTTGCCCCTACAATCAATAAATATATTAAAAAAAACAACTTGCACTGCTAATGTGCTTTTTGAAAAGGACACAGTCTCAGTAGCGACCACAGACAGAATTTGAAGCCCATTTCCTCTCTTCTTTGATGTAAGGTGATGTTAGCCCAACATAGTTATAGAGGATAGCATGTAGTAATGTGATAAATTGCATTGCTAGTATGTACACAGCATAAACTCCAGCCTATGTCTATCAGTACATAGATGATTCTTACTGAAATAAACACACACTGCACACTACACAAGCAAAGCGATGTATTGCTAAAGAGCACAAACCCTACTGAGGCCATCTGCTCAGAACCAAAATAACGCTCAAAATCCTGGTCCACAAAGGATGGGTGCACAGCGTGATGCATCGCCATCTACACTTGGTTTTGCAACTCTTCGTTCACAACACTTGATGCAATGCTGCAGTTACAGTAGGAATTTAAGGAATTAGTAAGTTAAAAGATGTGCTGCTGGGTGCATGTTGTCAGACCACTTGTCTTTCTTCAGCTAGCCTTTCACATTTTCAGCTACGCCTACCATTTAAAATCCTTAGGGAACAGCATGCCCACCCACATACAAGCACGTGCATACATACATGTTTTAAAAGACACCACCCCATACACACATGCACAAACGCAGTCACAGACATCACCTGCTGAGATCGAGGTATCTGACCCAGATTACTTGAGTCGACCACTGAGAAGAGTTGAGGGGAGGGCATGAGTGCTGCTTTTTAAAGTAGACCAATCCTTTTTTTGGTTAATTTCTTCCTTAGATCCTACAACCTCCAATCAGGCCTAACTGTGTGTCAAAGGATACATTTGTGGCTGCTTAGTTTAACTATGTGTGAGTGTATTTTATAGCACTTGGAGAGAGCTAAGTGAATGCTCCTAGTGTGATTGTAATGTAGTTTTTTGTGTTACCTGAGATTGTAACCTGCTGTTGTAGTGGTGTCAGTTTTATCAAGAGATCACACATTTTCACCTCAGAACCCTAAGGGTGCCTAATTAGGTTTTGCACTTCCTCAGCATAATATGTCTGCAGCATTGTGGGAAAGGCACCTTTTAAATGTGAGGTTTGTGAGTGGTTACTTAGGGTTAAGGTTATACTGTATATTTAGCTTCAACACATTACCAACATAGGATTGTTTCTTCAGTCAAGCTGTTCTGGTGTATTTGTTATGTGGCGACAGTGATTGATCAAAACTTTAAGCACAGGTTTGGTTTCACTGACTCTCAATACAGTGTCATACACGTGTGTTTTGTTGTGTAATTGGCTCAGCCTCTGTTCAAATGGAAAATTGCCTTATTTCGTCTTTTCCCGGATGCTGACAAAGTGCTTACTCTGTGACTCTGTGTGATCCACACAGCAGCTGGTATCTCAGCCTAAATGAGCCCCGCCCGGATGAGCTCCTAAAGGTGTTGTAAGGGCTATGATATTGCTCTCTGGCTTACACAGTGGATGTCTCTCACTAAACACACACTTCAACCAGACACACTTACACACCGGTAATACCCCTGCTCGGCTCCACAAAGTGGTCCATCCCTCACTGACTGTTTTTATTTTCAGAGCTGTAGTTTGCACCGTGTCACTGAGCCATTTTCATAAACATAGCCCGACATGATGCACTTGAGTACACACACAGGCATTAACCCACACAGACTTTCTGATGCTTAGTATTCAAGTGCAGACAGACACATCCATGTTTATTTAATCCATTCTGTCTCTGTTTCATTCTGGGACTTAATATTAAAATTGCTATGTAAAGAGCCCATTTTAATTGTTGCAATAGTATAAATTCCTTCTTTTTTTTTTTTTACATAGTTAATAATATAGTGTTTTGCAATTGTAGATTTTCTAACGCATAAGGAAGTAGTTACATTAATAGATTTGCTGCATTAAAGATGTATGATATACCAAGTAAATGCTGGATTACTCACAGAAACATCTCATGCTTATGGCTGCACACTGAGACCCATAACATCCTGCTGCCTGTAGCTTATATCCATCTGATTATAGATGTCTAATATGCTTACGTTATTCCAAGGATGCTCTTCTGAAAAATATGCAGACTCACCTGTGTCTGGCTCAGTCTTGTAGAAGATGCAAGTCAACAGATGCACTCGCCTTTTTTGGGGGGGGGGTGCTCCACCTATCACTCCGTCTTCCACTCTCTCCCTCCTCCGTGTTCACTCCTCGACCTGTTTTCCTCTAGAGCACTCTCATGTAGCCGTTTGCTCTTGCACTCGCTCCCTCCGCCACTCCTTGCAGCCCTTAATGTCTCAGCCGAACGGCACGGGCTTCTCTCCATCATTGGCTCCTCTCTTTTAGCCCTGCCTCTGCACCGTTTGTTGAGCGGCCTGTCACAATTTCACCGTCCTGCCCACAGTGCAGCTCACAGCAACAGAAGCTCCCGCCTACACCATGAATCATTCATGAATCAGTGTCTGTTTTCAGCTTTGATAGGCGAGTGCTGAGTCCAGACCTCAGACAGTCTCCAGAGGGATGAGGGATGAGGGATGAGGGGGGGGGGCTGTATTATGGAACTCCCAACAGAATAGGACCAGCTGGCCGGGTTTCTAACAACTCTTCATCAAATTATGCTCATGTGATGCTTCAGCAATATTTTAGTACATATTTTTGTTGCAGGAATACTAGATGATACTCAATAAGAAATAATAAATGTATCCAACTAACAAGCTGTTTAACCAGAACATGATACAAATTGTCTATTAATAGTACAGCTGAGCTCCATTAGAAACACAGTGGTGACATGTTCCTTCGTCACTATGAACAGATAAAACATGGACACATACGATGAACCTATATGTGTTAAGTCACACCTGGAAAGGTGTCCCCAACAAAAAATGTATTTGTGCCCCGTCTCAAAGAATTGCTGCTTCCGTAACAATGGTGCTGTAGGTGGGACAGTGAGCTCAGAAATATTGTGAGACAAACCCATGGCTTGTGTTTCCTTGAAATAAGAACGCTGTAGTAATTATGCATAGTGACCTCCACTAAATGATGATGATTACTGATTTGATAGCTCCTATACAAGCCAGTTGGGTCCGATAGATTTTTTTTTTTCCCAACAACTTTTCAGCAAAGGTTTTTTCACACAAGTCCATCTAACTGATGTCAGCCTTTATGATAAATAATGTGATGTTTAATCACTTAACCTAAACTGTTCTCCTTTTTCCACAGAGTCGAGTAATGGAAACTTTAACATCAAGACGAGCTCTGGATACAAATTTGGCTGTCTGGCAAAGATAGTCAATTACATGAAAGTAAGTCTCTGTAAACAATTTGTCATTTACACAAAAGGAACTGTCTTTAGTAATTTAGTGGTGATTATATTCATTTCTCAGTATCATGGACGTTGTTCCTTCCAAGTTGATTTTAAGCTCTCACAGCAGCATCCACTTAATTGCTAGATTTTAAGCGTGCCGTCATCCTCGTCAAAGCTCGGTTAAAGCTTGACATGTTGTCTATTGTAACAACTGAGTGAGTCAGATGTGTACAACATTTGGTCCCCAGTCTTTCTTTTGGTTTGCAAACAGCTTGTTTATTGTGCTGTGGCTCTGTGGAGAGGCAGGCAGGCCCTGTCACACTCACTGTGTGACTCACGCTCAACTTGACAGCTTTTCCTTGAATGTGTGCCTTTTGGTGCCATCTGTTGAATAGTTAAAAATCTTGTTCAATGCCCTGACATTTGGACGAGAGGCACAAAATCACTGTAGACATTAGGCTAAAGTGCTATTAGAGGTGTACGATTAAGAAGCGCTAAAGGGGATTTTATGCTGTTGTTGACTAATTAAATCCATGTGCTTCTCTGTCTTTAAATCCCAGACAAGGCATCAGAACGGTGACACACACTTCCTGACCTTAGAGGAGATCCTGGATGAGACCAAACTTCTTGACATCAGCATGAAACAGAAACAGTGGCTCATGACTGAGGTGTGTTGTGTTTCTTTAGTATTATTCAACATTTTATTTATCATCAACAGTGCAATTGTCTACACCATCAAACTGACCTATTTTACACAAGAAAAAAATAATACTTGAGTTCCCTCTGTCACCCGTGGGCTGGTGTGTAAGCCACTAGCAACAACTTTTCTATAACAACATCCTGTATGTTGCACAGCAGGGAAGTCACTGAGTGATCATGCAGATAACACATGTCACAACATTCTGTCTCATACTTCTGTGCATCTCCGTACCATTATTAGGCCTTGGTTAGCAACCCAAAAATTGATGTACGGGATGGGACATATGGCTTCAAGCCCAAGTACAACCTCAAGGACAAGAAAGCCTTACTAAGGCTGCTGGACAAACACGACCAGCTGGGCCTGGGAGGAGTGCTGCTGGACGATGTAGAGGAGGGGCTGCCAAATTCAGCCAAGGCTATTAAGGTAACATGATAAATATAATTTAAGTTTATACATGCCTATGCAAAGATGTTGCCTAATACACACTGTTCATTGCAGTCTCACATTCGATCAGTGCGGTAAATAAAAAGTGAATGAGCTCTCGTGTGATCGTTCGCAGGCTTTGGGGGATCAGATCATCTTTGTGACGAGACCAGACAAGAAAAAGATCTTGTTCTACAATGACAAACACTGCCAGTTTGCGGTAGATGAAGGTGAGAATGAGTCAGCTTCGTCTATCTTGTGATGCAGCTCACTCTTTCTGTTTCGGTCCCTGTCTTGGCTGTCCGTTACTGATTCCCTGGATTTAATGGTTGTGGCTGCTGTATGTTTTGATTATCAGTTAATTGCATCAATCATCAAATCATCATATAAAAGACAAATTGGTAGACTTTGGACCTTAAGCTTCTGACAGAAGATTTGTGTTGAGTTGTTGTTAAGTTTTATGAATGAAAGATATCTGTAACTGCTGCTCAGAGAAGATAAGCATTGTTTTCAACTTTTTTAAAGTAGTTGATATAAAGAAAACTTGAAACCAGCTTTACTCCAATTTAACAAACTTATCTTATATTAACAAAACTAATAAGAGGGTTGCAGCCTACTTTACATCAAGCAGTCATCAGTATGCCCTATCATAACAGAGTTATAACTATAACAAGCTGACTGATGTCAAAATCCAGGTTGTAGTTCTAACTCCAAAATCCAGACTTTTCTCAAAGCACTGATCAATCTTAGCTAACACACACACACACACACAAATCCATAGCTGTGAATGGCATTCAAGGTGATTTTAAAAAGAGAATGAGGATATATCCCAAGAATTCAGCATTCATAATAGTTTTGTGTCACATTCATTTACCAAGCACATGCCCGGCTCTTTGGTCACGTCATGTCTGTTTCAAACACTTTCACTCTAAATTTTAGAATTCCAGAAACTCTGGAGGAGCGTTCCGGTTGATTCCATGGATGAAGAGAAGATTGAGGAGTACCTGAAGAAACAAGGCATCACCTCCATGCAGGAGACAGGACCAAAGAAAGTGGTCAGTGTCTTTAGGTCTCCAGTGTTTGATTTTTGCTTCAACTTTTAATTTAATTTAACATGGCTTTGTTTATTTCCCTCAAGAAGTAAAAGCTTCAAGGTTTTAAACATGATACTGATACATTAGTTCTCAGTTAATCATGCATCACCATAATCAGTGCTGATTGTGTGTCTGTGCTCCCTGCAGTTACCGGTTCAAAAGAGGAAGAAGCAAGGTGGGCAGAGGAAGAGACACTTCAAGACTCACAACAACCATTTGGCAGGTGTACTGGAGGATTATTCAGATGGCGTTCCTGTAAAGAAGTGAAATCCCTTCCCATCACTGCTACATGCCCTCAGAGGAGTGATGTAGAATCTGTAAATCATTAATGGCTGTAGATGGAGACTCTGGCCACACTACAATACAAAGACTTTTCATGGGTGTCTGTTATGTCAAACAAACACGCTTCTTTTCCTTTCTTTGAACTCCTTTGAGTGATCAGTGATCTCGTATGAGTGAATACAATCTGAGCTGTGGAATTCTTTTCAGTTTGTTTATTGATGATTTATTGATGACTGACGGACACTGGAGGAAAAGGGTACTGAGACCATTAAGGGCAGTGAATGCTTTTACAAAGACTATCATCCTTTAAGAGGGCACAGCAGCCAGATCAACTGTAAATGAGTTGAAGTGTGTAAATACTCTTTTCTCCCTTTCGTTTGGTTTATTACAAAGAGGAGTGTGTGAGGGTACGTGCGTGTGGAAGGTTTGATTTGAGAGGACGGCAGCCCTCATCTAATGGCAACCTTCCATCCTTTTATTAGAAATTGCAGAGGACATGTTTGTGTTGTGCAGTGCATCACATTGACGTATCTCATCCAGCACGAACCAACGTGGACATCATTTCTTTTTCCCATCATTGTGAAATTTTCAGAAGTATTTAAATTCTTTTACTTCACAGCACCATGATGACATAATGGTTTAAAATACTAGATTTTTTTTGTTATTTTAATAAATGACACTGTTACAGGATAACGCCTTGTTGCATTGCTTGATTTAGATGTTCTGCAGTGAAAGTGGTTCTTTTATACCGGCCAGCTACCATGGCATTTTAATAGACAAAAATAGTTGGACAAAATTCAAACGTTGCTATTTTACTCCCATTTCAAAAATGTTGGATTTGCAGTGAAAACATTCCGGGAATCCAAATGTGATCTTATTGCAATATTAGAACCTTGTGATGAAATCAGAAGTTATCACTAATTTAATTTCAAAAACTAGTCCACGGTACAAACCATCAGTATTTTTGAGGTTATTTAATTAATCATAGAAAAGCAGTACATCAGCACAGTGCAGAAAGATCAAATGCTCAATCATCTGTTGCTGTTAAGAGTAGCAAATATTAATCAGTGAGAAAAATTACTGATGAAGCAAGGTTTTATATAATTATATACATTCATGCTTTCCTTCAACAAGACCTACTTACATTAGTTAGCGAACCATTACTAATAAACTTAGAAACTATAAAGCTAAATTTTAGCTAGTAGTGTGGCCTGCTTTGACTGTTTTCTTTAAATGGTGATAGTTCGGCAAAATCTTCATCAGAAAGTCAAGCTGAAGAGTCTGGGGCTGAAAAGACAAGAAAACATGAAGAAATAATGAGAACAAATATGTAAAGTGATGCTATTTACCGTATGCTGCTTTCAGCTTTATACATTGGGTGAGTAGAGTTTGGGTTAGGAAAATGACCAATGGGAATTTAAAAACATGTGGTGCAAGAACATTAACTAGAACATCATGGTGCCAAGATTCACCCTGATTTTTTTTATCTACATGTATGGAAAAACATTGTTATCAGCTAAGTGAAAACATTAAGTTTTTATTGCATATGTTTTTAAGGTAGGAGAGGACTGTAAAAACATAGGGCCTCACATGCTTTATCATAAATTTTGGCTTTTGTGGTGTACGCAGTTTGCAGAGTGTGCTTTTGGATACAGCATGGTAAGAGACACAACGGATGAGGAAAGACTGGTGAGTAGCTTGGTCATATTAACATAATAAAAGTATAAACATGCACAGAATGTTAAGGAAGTATAGTTTAGAAAAGGGAACTTTGTGCTCATCCATTAGCTTATACTTTGGATTTGAAGTAACAATTTGTGTAAAAATGCATTCAGTGTGGTATGAATATGAACAATTTGACATATAAGAGCTAAATCGGACTGGGTCATTTAAAAGGTGAACTGCTAGGTTATTTATCTAGTAGGACAGACTGCTGTTGTTATCAGCCAGGAAATAATACTATTTCATCCAGTAGTATGTTTATTGGGTAATGTGACACTAGAAAGAAAGTAAGTGACCAGAATAAGTTAATGTTAATTGCATGTTTATAATTATAAGATGTGGATGCACCAGCACTAGAACCCATACGATTACAATGCAATTTACTTAAATGTCATCAAAAGTTTCACCATTACAGACCTAAATAAATACCTCTCAGGCGATAGCCATATAGTATGCAGTATAGTAGTATAGTATCCATATAGTATATAGTAAAAAACACCAGCCTAACCGCGGTGTCCATACCTGTGGTCTCTCTGTCTGAACCCGTCTCATGCACCCGGAGCCATAGATGACCGTGTTTTCAGGGATGACCTCACACGTGTTGACCTGACAGAAGGCTCCAATGATGCAGCCACTGGTGAGGATCACATTCCTACCAACGTCAGCTAGAAAGACACATATCCAATAGTAACTTAGAAACACTCCTTCTCTGCAGATGCAGCTCTCACCTCTCTTCACATGTACTAAAAGCAAACATCCCACCTTTTGATTCTATGACATTGTTGTCCCCAATCTTCAGGGCTTGTGATACTGTAAATTGTCTGTTAAGGCAAAATGGTGGTTTTGGTTGTTGAGTATCAGATTAGTAAAACATGGAATCACTTGTTTTGAAAAGGATACCACAGCCAACTTCAAATACATTGTTGATGCCGATGGTCATTGTCTTTGGTTCCACTTCAGAATCTGGTGTGATGTTTTCTGGGTAACTGCAGAGTATAACAAATAGGATTGTAGCTATTATGAGACAGGTAAGGCTCAGATTATGAAATTCACAGGTTATTTGCCAGGGTGGGCAAGACAGTGGTAACCAGTATGTTAATAAAATACAGGGTAACTTAAATACCTATTGATAATCAGGGCTTGCTCCTCGATCAAATTGCCTTCTCCAATCACTATGGGTCCTGCTTCGGCAATGATACGAGCCTTTGGATGGACCACTGTTCTGGGACCTGAGGCAGCAGAGAGAGTATAATAGGTATCATTGGCACGCAACTACACATTTAGCAAAGTAAATAAATCGCAGAACTCTGATCCGCTTACAGGTAATAAAAAAATTAAATGAACCTTCACTCAGCTCTGTTTACTATGCACTGGGTGAAAAGCAACAACTCTTACCGATGGTGACATCTCCTCTGATTTCACTTTCAACACAAACCACTGCTCCAGCGGCTATCTTGACACTGTAAAATAAGAGAAACACAAAGACAAGTCTATGTTAGCTAACACTGTTAGCTAGCCACTTCGGCAACGTTAAGCCGTCCAAACCAGCAACGTGGCATTTGTTTTTACTGTGTCTACTTGGTCATGTTTTTAAACACTATTATTATTTAACGACACGATTAAACGTCATTTTGTAGTTAATATTTGTTATTATTACCTTTTCTGGGCGTTTTGTTTGTCTGCCATTGTAATAGCTAAACTCCGATGGGGAGGCTCCGGACGATTCACTCGATTATCGATTTAGAATCCTTTCCATTGCAGCATATGCGCATGCGTCATCCTGCAATTTAAAAGGAGATGGGTTTTGTGACTTCTGTGCTTTAGGACACTGAGCAGTTCTGTTCATTTGAAAACTTACATAGTCTCAATTTATTATTTATATACGCTTTTAAATATAAATGTGAGCTAGATAAATTAATATAGTATAGTGTAGTTGAAAAAAAAGACGTTGCCATAGCAACAATATCTCTATCTCATATGAGTAGTTTGTGTGAGTAATGTGAGTACATGCGCGATTTCACAGCTGTCGCCACGATTGTGTGTAGTGCATAGACTGTAGGGGTAGTGTAGACACCTGTAAAAGGTTTAACTGAAAAATTCTGAATTATTTCAGTTAAATCCAAACAAACAGGCATCGACCCACCTTTAGTGATTCGTTGAGGGCAACGACCAGGTAGCGTTAACATGTACTTTGTCCCTTCTCGCTCCCACTCCAATGTCAAAACAAGGAAGGGTCGGAAGTAGAATATATTATGGCAAAAGGGACTCGAAAGAAAAAATCAAGAGACGCATCTGCAGTCGTGCGGGTGAAACAGGAAAGGCAGGAAAAAATGACACAGCCAGAGAAAGCTATGTTTTTCTGGGCTGTTACTACTCTGGTTATAGCGGTTTACGTGGTACCACTGACAGCTAAAATACCTACATGTAAGTAACTAACGTACACAGGACTGTTGACAAGTGAAAACTACAGCAGATAGTGCTACACAGTTAGCAACCAAGGTACTTACCCGATATCAAGAAGACATTTTACCTCAACCCATTTATTTGCTAAAAAATTACACAGCATTAGCGGGTGTGGCTTTTGTCAACTATTTCGAGATTCACCACTATATTCTTTATGTTATTTAAGCTTTTGTCCCTAAGACAGAATGCATGTTAGCTCTGAGCTAACTATAGTTTACTATTAGCACCGACTGGAGGTTCGCAGCCCAAGAAGCTCAATGAGCTCCTGCTCCACTCATTTGAACTTCCCTCCTGGGGGGGTATTTTGCGGATTAATTCAGCATGTGACCATGGGGCTCTGCAGCCATAACTTCAGCCCTCTCACATGCTTTCCTCTTCAAGGCTGCAACGGCTGACTGGCTGCAGCAGCAGCTTATAGTTGTAACGTTACTGTACAGCTTTATTCCCCACTCTGGCAAACCACAAGCTACAACACAATTTGGTGTGGAGTAACTTTCTAGTTTGCAACAATAGCAGAGGACCAGAGGTCTGAGGTAGGTTATTGAAAGCTAATCGTGCAGCTGCTGTCTTAATGATGGCGTGTGAGGCCTTTAGGACATGATTTCTCTGGTTTTTACAGTGTCTATGTCAACGAGGAGTTGTGAAAGCTAGGATTAGTTCACGGGTTTGCTTTTAGCTCATATGTAAATGCATAGTAACGTAGTGTTATGGGTTGCCGAGTACTGAAATAGTGTGTATAATGTCTGTGGCTTCACAGTTGGGTGTGGTCCTAAGCAGAAGTGAGCTGTAGCATCTTCTGCATGTTCTCTCATCCTGTAAAGCAAATGGATTTGCTGATGGATTTCGTCTGATCTCCATTATGTGCACTGCTGTTTCTTTCTGCAGCTGGCCACTCTCTTCATAAACACAGTGTCCTGAAGATGGATGAGGCACTTTTGACCGTAAACAATGATCTGGACAGTGAAGTGGTGGTGTCCTGGATATCAGAGCGTTGCTACCAGGTAGACAAACACACACACAACAACAACAATATTCTCCTGCAGTGGATTCTTTTGATATGTGGATGATGATGATGTTCTGGTCTCCCTGTGTGCTAGTGTTTGTACCAGCAGCTAGGGGTGGTACCTGCTGCTCCTGGTCCTGGCCAGCCTGGTTCAGCAGACTTTGTTGTGAGCACACAGCATGAAATTACACTACAACTCAACAGTACTCCTGTTGACCTGGAGCTGTGCACGTAAGTTCATTGATGATATGTTACAATGTACAAAGGACAAATGTGTGTGAATGTTACATCACAGTTCTCTCTGTACTGTAAGTGCAACGTATGTAAAGTTTATCTGTCAATCAATGGCTGACAGCTTAACTATACAGACTTAAATATAATATTTCTGATTTCTTTATGGACCTTAACATTCTTGATTGGAAGGAAAATCTAATAGGACTTGGAAATTAAGTTTTACTTGGCAGTACTTCGTCATGTACATGATAGAACTGCTGGGTTGGTTATGAATGAATAGATAAATATAGAATTTGAGGGTCTTCACAGGTCTTTCACAGTTCCACCCAGACACCATAGCACATTATTCTAGATGACTATATCTAGATGACTGTGGTTTGACAATTAATCATCCTGTTATAGCAAACTTTGAATGACAATCAGCATGGTTTAATCGAGAGATTCATGGAATGACTATGTTGCTCATAATACTGATCAGTTTGACTGCTTTGCTATGTGATTAGTATACTGTCTTTAATTCCCAGAGTTCCATTCCACTTTGGGGAGCATGGAAACTACTCTTTGTGGGTGAAAAACATAAATGACTCCTCAGTGGTCAACTGCTCGATAGTGACTGACGGAGACCCCATCAATAGCTACATACGTGAGTCTGACACATTAACACATTCATAAGCTTGTGTGACATGGATATGTTGTGTCTTCTGATGCTGTTTTCACCCCTGCATACACTACTACATCTCACTGATGTTCCACTATTTTCACAGCAATACTGGTAGCTTTTCTTATCTTTGCTGGACTGGCCTTGGTGTCTGCCATCGGAAGAACATTATTAGGGTAATCTAATTTTATTGTTTTATTCCTATCTATTTATACAGCATATTCCCAAATACCCCTGAGATGTGTTTTTCAACTGATTTCAAAGTCTACACTGTTCCAACAAATCTAAATCAAAAAATGATGAATCAGATTAATGATTAATTTGATTGGAATTATCATGAGCTATTTGTTTTCTTGCCTTGTCATAAGCTTTTCTTGTGTAAATAAAAGGTCACTGTACAGAACAGAGGCCCACCACAACCATTTTTATGTCTCCACCATGCCTCTGCATAGTACGGATTAACTCCTAACCTGGTTGATTATTTCTTCTCCAGGCTTGATGCAGTGAAGGGTATTCTTCTACGAATTGGTGGCTCCATGGAGACAGAAAGGCTCATCAACTCTGTGAGTGTTACTAAGTGGGAAAATTTAAAAATATAAACAAATGGCAGTTTAATTATTAAGGTTCGACTACTTTACCTGATATATGTTGGTATAATTAGAGGTGAGTGATGTCTTGATACCCTGTATGGTTTTGTTTTGTATAGTAGAGCAGTTCAACGTATTCAACATATATTTGGGTCAATGATGTGATGCAACCCAATGTCAAGTGGTGTAATCGGTATTTTTTCATAGAAATCTGACTATATACAGGAAAATAAATCTGGACTCAAATGTGGAATTGGTCACAAATGATTTAGAAAAGAAAGCTGTGTTTTTAGGATATTTCCTGCTCAGTAATTTAAATATAGAAACACAGCAAAGAATCTATCTCAATTTAATGTTTTCAGAAGAAAGTGTATTATTATAAGTACATTTAGGTGGAAAAACAACCTACAGTAGGCATTCAGTCTTACTTTTGTCGAAAAAGGTTCTAATGGGGTGCTGACTGTATAACTCACTGTGTTGAGCAGGCGCCCCATATGCAGAGGCTCCAGTCCTGGCTGCAGCCAGCCCCGGTTCGAATCCCCTGGTGGCCCTTTGCTGCATGTTATTCCCCCTCTCTCTGCCTCCCCATTTTCTGTCCCGCTCAACTTTATGTCATTTCAAATGACATAAAACCAACATGAATACCAAATGTAAATTTGATACATGCTTTTAAAACATTTTTTATTGATTGCTTTTCATGTATTTAAAACAAATTGTATTTGTGACTGCCCCATTTATTAGGCGAATGCTGTTCACACTTAGTGAAGTAGGTTTTAGTAGAGAGGTTTAATGGCTTTTTGAGGGCGGCCTCATTACTCTTTCAGTTCCAACACACTTAATAGTAGCTGAGAATCTGCAAACAGAAAGCTTCTGTGTAAAATGTTTTCAAACACTACGTGGAAAGCTATTAACTGAGAAGCATGACTGTGCAGAAATGTGCATGCTTCCTATAATAAATTTAATTTCACTTTCACCATCACCATCCAGGAGCTGGGCTCCCCGGGCAGGACGGTTACATCAGTTACTGACAACATCCTTCCACCACCACCTAACCCCAGCAAGAGGCTGCGATCTCTGGACACATTCAGAGGGTAACCCACCCCCATTTAACTCTGCACAGAAATATATAATTTGAATTCATGCATGGTCTTGCATGTGGTTAAAGTATATCATGTGATTCTTAATATGAACGTGACATTTAGGCAGCTGACACTGGAATTGTCAGTCATTGATAAGCTCCAACTAATAAGATTAATATGGCTCCCTTGTTTTAATGTTAAAGTGCTTGTTCCAAGGGATTTTTCTTTCTAAAGTGAACTATTTCTAAGTCTGTAATCGTGCCTGCAGGGCTCAATGTCTTACAGTAATGTTATACTTTCTCTGTCCCCTGTCAGAATTTCCTTGATCATTATGGTGTTTGTGAACTATGGAGGGGGGCGATACTGGTTCTTTAGACATGCAAGCTGGAATGGTAAGCCCCAAATGGTGCTATTTTTATTTATTTATTATTTTTTTCTTCAAATCATGTCACTCAATATTTTCAGATATTGGTTTTATTTATTTATCGAAGCATGTCTTTTGTATTTGTCTCATCACAGGTCTGACTGTCGCAGATCTGGTCTTCCCTTGGTGAGCTCAGTTCAAAATATCTTCTACAGTTTCAATAACATGTCCTAGTTCAGCAGATTCGTTTATCCCTGTCTTGGACTGGACAATTATTTGACTTATCTTCACATCCACTCACATGCTAAAAATAAGTATGACTGCCAGAACAACAGACTTTAACCATATGCCAGTTACATTATAGAATTGCACATAGAATAGAGGCGTTGCAAAACATTTTTTTTACTTATTTCAACTTGATTGCAGGATCCATTTCTTCTCTCTTATTTCAAATCTTATCGATAAAGGTTTGAAATATTTGGATTTGAAAATAGTCTCCACACCTATGATGAAATACAAACAAAAAATAAAATAAATTGAACCAAAATAATAAAACCCTCAACAGTTTCTTTTTATTCTAAAGTCCAGAATTGTATCTAATATACAGTAGTTTATCATAGTTTGAATGAACCTGACCTTGTGTTTTCCTCACTTCCTGTTTTTGTTTGATTTTCTCACACTTGATGTTTCTCTCCCCCACCAGGTTTGTGTTTATAATGGGCACATCGATTGCGCTGTCAATCAACTCCCTGCTGCGTGCCGGCTCAACACGCTGTGCACTGCTGAGGAAAGTTGTATGGAGGAGCCTGCAGCTCTTTGTTATCGGTGTCATCATTGTCAACCCAAACTACTGCCAGGGACCATGTGCGTATATACACACTTCTTTGATAATGACCACAATGTCGCAAACCATTCATTTAAATGTCACTCTTAAAGACCATGATATTTAGTGTGGGCCTATTTGGTTTTCCTTTCTATACTTTGTTTGTGGGTTTCTGCCTGTCGTGGCACTCACACTCCATCCTCATCCACTCCGCAGTATCTTGGGACAACCTGCGGATCCCGGGTGTGTTGCAGCGCCTGGCCTGGTCGTACCTGGTTGTTGCCAGCCTGGATCTGTTGGTGGCGAGAGGTCACCTTGACATCCCTACAACGGTCAGCCAAAAGCTTCATTTTATCCTCATCATCTTTTCTTTAACTTTTTATTTAGGGCTCCATGCGGACCAGAGTCTCCACAGAGTCTCCCTACTGTGATAAATGTGCTCGCGCTAAATGCGTTTCGAAGGGCAACACAATTGTTTGATTTGGCACTGTCAATGTTTTCCAGGGTGCTTGGTGGTCTCTTGGTCTTGACATCCTGCTGTACTGGCCAGCTTGGCTATGTGTGCTTCTCTTAGAAAGCATCTGGCTGTACCTCACTTTCCAACTTCCTGTACCTGATTGCCCAACGTGAGTCAAGCAGTGCATGTTTGTGTCCTTTTCGTATCCACGTAATAAGGGGAATGTGCTTTTGTCTACCTCTGATGAGTATTTTGTGTTTCTATAATGAGGTGACCCCACAACTCTGCACAGTTAAGCAGTGTAGCTAATGGATGGATGGATGGATAATGAAATGAATCGTAGTGACATTTCAGTGTGATAATCAGGTCATGTTTTACTGCCGACTGTCACAAACTGATTTACAACATGGACAAAATGTGATGTTTATGAGTTGTTGTCTGTTTTTTGTTTTGTTTTCTGTAATTACTGGAACTGGAGTGAAATTAACATTTAATTTTGTATGTACAGTAGTTTTTCTATATTTTATAGGAACTGGTCAAATGACTCACAAGTGAATTAATAAGGAGAATCAAAGCTTAAACCAGAGCTGATAAAATAAATTCCAAATCCTCATTCCAACTTGTATTTTTTTTTAAACCTTAACCTTGCTCTGTAATGACTTCATTTCTTATCAATAGAACTGACTTCATCTTATTCTTCTGAACAGGGGCTATCTTGGTCCAGGTGGGATCGGGGACATGGGTCTACACGCTAACTGCACCGGTGGAGCAGCTGGTTTCATCGACCGCTGGCTTTTGGGAGAAAACCACATCTACCAGACTCCGTCGTCACGGGTTAGTGAACAGCAAAACAACTCAAACATACCAGCAGCAGACACATTCAGGCTTTTTATAACTTGGTTGAGCTTACATATCAGGTTTCTCTCTCACAGGCCAACACTCATTTTTCTAACCCCAACCATGTTGACCTGACAGGTGATGCAAGGGTAAAAACTATGTCAGAACTTCAGTATAATTTACTGAAGTCCCCTTCTGTTTCCAGGTGATTTTTGCAACCTACATGCCGTATGATCCAGAAGGTATTCTTGGCAGCATCAACTCTATCCTCATGGCTTTTCTTGGATTACAGGTTTGTGATATGAAGTGATGAACTCATCTCTTCTTGTCTTTTGCCTTGATACATATCTGTGACATCAGAATTGATAATACTATAGCTCATTAAAAAGCAAAATGCAGTCAAATAATTGTTTTGATTGTTGTGTTTCCACAGGCAGGAAAAATAATCTTACACTACAGAGATCTCCACAGGAGTATAATGTCAAGGTTTCTTATATGGGGTCTCTTCTTGGTAAGCACATTAACATATTAATGCTTGTCGGACAATATGTACACACTTCCATATGACTTAATTGCTACTTGTGAGTGACACATTGCATTGTACAGTGATGTCTCAGTCTGTTTTTGACACAAGAGCGTTTCCTCTTTTTGATAACATAATCTCCATTGTAACACACAGGGAGCCATATCAGCACTTCTGACCAAGTGTTCCACAGACCAGGGCTTCATTCCTGTCAACAAGAACCTATGGTAAAGTTGGCTTCAAAGCACTTTCAGATGAAACAAAGTTTGCTCAAGTGATTCCTTTTTTTTTTTATAGACTCAACGTTTGTAGCAGTTAATGCACAGACAAAGGAGTTTTGCTATTTTATGGCCTGGGGTGCTACTGCTATTTGACAAACAAAAACTTCCCAAACCAACCAGGATATCCTTGAGAAATACTGTATAATGTTTCATGTAAACAACCCTTCATTTTTCTATCTGTTTGACTTCTAGGTCTCTGTCCTACGTGACAACCCTGGCATGTTTTGCCTTTGTGCTGCTAGGTCTAGTCTACTACATAGTGGATGTAAAGAAGTGGTGGTCTGGAGCACCTTTCTTCTACCCCGGTGAGCACTATTATTAGACACAGAGTCAGATTAGTGGACAATTTTAGGAATGTGAATTTTTGACCTTTAAACCAAATTCTTACAAGGCAAACTTTGATTACCCACAGTGATGATTTAGTTAAATATCAATGGTTGTAAGATTAGTAAGTCAACTGAACTGACATGATCTGTCTGTATTCTCTCTAAATGTCTCTTTAATCACATCCTTCGCTCTACTCTCACCCATCTGTGCAATTGCAGGTATGAACTCCATACTTGTGTATGTGGGCCATGAAGTGTTGGAGGAGTACTTCCCTTTCCGTTGGCGTATGGCCAACAGCCAATCCCACGCTGAACACCTCACCCAGAACCTTGTGGCTACTTCTTGTTGGGTGTTCATCTCCTATGTGCTCTACAGAAAGAAGATTTTCTGGAAAATTTAGAGGCGTGGCCCTTAAAATGATGGGGCCCTGACACAATAATAACAGAGGACATTGTTTACATCAGAATTGCTGGAGATATAATGTGAAAACATTTGGAAGGCGGAAAATAGGAGACTGATTTATTTTGTCAAAATTATGATGGCTCTCTGTCTCTGAACATATAAGGGTTTCTTCTTTCAAACAGCACTCTTTTTTTGATTTCTTAGTCAGTAAGTTATAGGACCATAAATGCTGAAAGACTCCCAAAGATCTTCAGATATGAAGCAGCTGATCCCTGCCAAGTATCCTAACTGACTCAGGAGGAACAGGAAAAGTATTTAGAAAAGAATTTGAGAACTATAAAGACTGACAGCGTTAAAGTACTGTTCGACTGTGTTATAGATGTTTTCTTTCCTAAGCTAGTGTCCCAGACTACAGCAGCAGGGTGTCGCAGTAGTGGTTTAACAAACCCTTGCTGACTTCCCCTTGGGAGAATCCCTGCTACCGCTGTTACTCTGAAAGCTGAAGTGGGTTTTTGTGAGGCTGATTTTTAATGCGCAGGAGACAGCACAGTGACGTACACTGTGGAGAAAAGGCTACCAAGAATGCATTTTCATCTTTCATCCTTTCCACTGCAAAACAGAAGGTGAAGGTGAAAAGAGAAAGCCTGTGTAGAGGTTTAAAAAACAAAACAAAAACCCTTCAGTGTCTATTAGCATTTATCATTGTCGGTTACTCGGCCAACTCAAGCACAAGTGTATTCCATTTGCATCCCTATGCTCCCCTCTGACCCCACTGCTTCGCTTAGCAAGGGACCAGGGGTGTGATAACATGTGATGGTGTGTGTTAACAAGTGATGAGGAGAAGCAAAGGCAGGCATGTCAAATGAGTAATGAAATCTACTGGGATTTTCTGTTTTTGCACTTTGGTTAAATGCTTGTGTGTTTGATTTGGTTTTCTAAAACATAAGTCACAGAATTGCCCTGTTTAGTAAGTTAACCACACCCAGTATTAGCCTATGTTTAATTGTCAAAAATAATTTGAATGGTCTTTTTCTTGCCAAAAGTCTGCTATTTCTGGGTAGCCATATTGTCTTCTTTTTTTTTTTTAACATTACATGAATTGCTGACAGAAATTGAGATCTAAAAAATACATAATCCACTCTGCTGTAAATGTACACACCTAGGCAAAATTAATGCAGTCTAAATACAATAGGCCTGATATATGAAATACATAGAAACTCCATACTGGAATGCAGTTCAACAGTGCCACAAACTGCATGTACTGCAGCCTCCAAAAGCACCAATAAGTTACATCAGCACCTCCCAAATCAGTTCTAACACACACGGAACATTATACCTGTCAAGAAGGGAGGATTTATTGGAGAGCTGTTGTATTGCACATTATTAGTTTTAACTAGGTGTTCCTAATAAACCGCTCACTGGGTGAAGTGCCTTCTGCATTAAGCACTTCATATAACTCATTAATGGATTGTGAAAAAACACTGTTTGATATGAATCGAAATACTGCAAGACCTTTTTAATAACTGCTCCTTTAGTACTGTCCTAATAGATGAAATTCATTTTTTCAAACTTTTATACATTTGTTGTTGTTTTTTTTTACATTCACAGTTTGAAAATTCAGTAAATTTATGTAATAAATCTTATTGCAAAAATACTGACAATGTTGTTGAGTTTTACTGACAGGCTGTTCTAATGTGGTCATCTTCCCACCACTTAAACCTTGTGAAAAAAAGGGGGCGTGGGGGCATCTTATAATATCTAAGAATAACAATTATTAGTCTCATAAAGGTCGTGTGAAGAAAGGATGTTAGAAAACATGTATTCACAACAGTGTCACAGTTCATGTTATACCTATTCGTCTTCAAGCTGCTCCTCCTGTCTCCTCAGCGCAGAGAGGTGTAGTTTGCTTTATTGCTCAATAAGGCGTGGGAATCGTGTTACAGTGCGGTTGCCTTGTGAAAAAAAAGTGCTAGTTGTGAGGGTGCCTCTTCATCTCGCGATACAATCGGTTCACCTTTATTCATGTCTATTGTGAGAGTTTTTCCGCTCTCGCGCGGCTTAGTAACTTTCCCACGCCTGTTGTTTTGGCGTCTGCCCTCTGCCCGTCGCCCCTCCCTCCCTCCCTCCTTCTCTCCCTCCCACCCTCTCTCTCTCTCTCCTGCTTCTCACCCCTTTGCCCCGTCACACCTCCCCCTCTTTTTTTCTCCCTTCTTTTCCTCCCAGTCTGGTTCTTCTGTTGTGCCGTTGGCTTTGGTGAGGGCGAGGGGGGCTGTGGGAGGGATCTCGCGATTGTTGGGACTTTTTTTCTCCGGGGGGGAGAGAGAGTTAATCGGAAGATGGCGCCCGTTGTTACGGGGTAAGTGGTCAAAGCATTATGTTATTTTTTTTTTTTAAAGTTTTATTTTTCCGTGGGAAACCGTTGCCAGTTTGTGGTGTTTCAGAGTGATGCCTGTGCGTGTCAGAGCTGCCGCCTCGGCCTCAGTAAACCTACCCCACGCTGTGGTACTTTGAGGCTTGATGTGGGGTCTGTTGTGCTAAACTATTCTTTGTAGTGTCGCCTGGTTTCTCTGCCATTTGTTGAGCTGTCTTGCGATATTGAATTAGTTTCAAACTGTTTCACAAACTTTTTGTCATTCAGCAGGTTTGCGTTTCAGCCTAACTACGTTTTCTTTTGCGGCTGTTTAATTTATGTTTCAGTGAGTTGAGCACAGGAACAATGTATCTTCAAACTCTCCACACTGCAACAATGTTATACTAACGTCACAGCAGTTGTGTTCAGTAGTTATAACAGATTATAGCCGCACTTGTACATGCATTTAGTCTATAGGTTTCATTAGTTTTTCCTCACATCACTAAGTAGCTCCTAAAGAAAATCACAATGATCACATTACTGCTTATTGTGAACTCTATAAATCTAAATGATAAAGGCAAGCCATTTTCATGTGTGTTTTCTCAATACAGACTGAAAGCATGAGCACACCTGCTTTCACACACACAACGTTGTGGGCTTCTCAGGGTTTTTTCACCCACTTTTTTTTTTTTTTTATCTCACCCAAGATAGCTCAACATTAAAACTGTGTAAACACTTAGCACTCTGATGTTTTTGTTTTGCAGGAAGTTTGGTGAGCGACCTCAGCCTCAGCGTTTGACAAGGTAGAGTGAAACATAAGCACCTTTTCATAGTGCCAAGAGCGCAACACTATTTAATCTACAGAGAGCTAATGGAAAACACCTCGATTTAAGTAGTTGTATATCATAATTTGTGGGGGCTGTCAAAGTGATGAAATGTCTTCTTGCCTCTCCATTTCAGGGAGGCTATGAGGAATTACTTGAAGGAGAAAGATGATCAAACAGTGCTTATACTACATGCTAAAGTTGCACAAAAGTCATATGGCAATGAAAAAAGGTTTGTATGAGACAACATACAAACAGTTATACGTTTGTGTGTGTGTGTGTGATAGAGACATTTTCATGCGTTGGAACTCTTGTTCTTTTTTTTGATATTGTGTTGATTAGGTTTTTCTGCCCTCCACCATCGGTGTATCTGATGGGCAGCGGCTGGCAGAAAAAGATGGAGAATATGGAGAAGGAGGGTTGCACAGAGCAGGAGGCCCAGCCATGTGCATTCATTGGGATAGGCAACAGTGAGCAGGAGATGCAGCAGCTCAACCTGGAGGGGAAGGTGTGTAGGCATTTTATATTAACATACAATAACTATAATGGAGTTATATGTCTTTCTGACATTGTAGACAGTCTCTTCTCACTTAAGTTATTTTCGCAATAACTTATTACTTGTTCAACATGATTCTTAACTGCTGATTAAACATGCAAAGTAACCACAGTATGAGAGCTGTGCAGTTTGCTGTTTGATCATATCTTCTGTTTTTTCCGCAGCTCTGTTCAGCGTGTTCATGTTGTAGCAGATACTGTTTTCTTATTGCACCACTGTCATTCATGAACTTGTTCTGAGAATTAGTTGAGAGGGAAGTGAAAGGGGGACAAACACAAACACACACTCTCATGCAAAATCCCCTAACCTGATTGTCTTCCCTACGTCAGCACTTCTGCACAGCGAAGACACTGTATATCAGTGACTCAGACAAAAGGAAACACTTCATGCTGTCTGTGAAGATGTTATATGGAAACAGCGCCAACATCGGAGTGTTCCTCAGCAAGAGGATCAAGGTCATCTCCAAGCCCTCCAAGAAAAAACAGTCCTTGAAAAATGCAGATTGTGAGTTGTCAGTACAAACACACGCACATTCCAGCTTGTGTCATGACAGCTGTATGATTTCACCACATATAGACATTTAATTTTAATGAAACACTGTGTAATCTGTCATCTTTCGTCCTCTTTTGCTGTCACTCACTGCCTCTCTTTTCTCATCACAGTGTGTATCGCCTCAGGGACGAAGGTAGCATTGTTTAACCGCCTGCGTTCCCAGACTGTTAGTACCAGATACCTTCACGTTGAGGGAGGAAACTTTCATGCCAGTTCTCAACAGTGGGGTGCCTTCTACATCCACCTCTGTGAGTCGCTTTTTGTATTTATTTATGTTCTTTTTTCATGCTTTATTTTGTCCCCTGCTCTCATTTCCCTGATTAATTAGAAGCTCATAGATCCTTGTGTTTTTGTGTGTGTTGTTTTGTTTAGTGGATGATGAGGAATCAGAAGGGGAGGAGTTTGCTGTGAGGGATGGCTACATCCACTATGGCCAGACAGTCAAATTGGTCTGTTCTGTTACTGGCATGGCCCTGCCCAGACTGGTATGCATGTACTTACCTCTGTGAGAAAATATGCAGTCATACCAGTGGTGCATTTAAATACATGTAAATATGCATTACATTTGCTTCTTTTTTATGTATGGTGGTGTGTTGTCTGTGTGTGAATGATTCAGGTCATTCGTAAAGTGGACAAGCAGACTGCATTAATGGATGCAGATGACCCAGTGTCGCAGCTCCACAAGTGTGCCTTCTACCTGAAAGATACAGACAGGATGTATCTCTGTCTCTCACAGGAGAGGATCATCCAGTTCCAGGTGTGTTATACCATTTCTTTTGTGGTAGTTGGTTGTTCCTCCACTCTGGTATATTGCACAAGTGTGTTTTCTCCTCAGTTTACATAAAGAGGGAAGTGATAATTTTTCTTTTCTTTTTCTTTTTTCGTTTTTCTAGGCCTCAGCATCCTCCAAAGAGACGAACAAAGAGATTATTAACGATGGGGCTTCCTGGACTATTATTAGTACTGACAAGGCAGAGTACACCTTTTATGAGGGTATGGGCCCCGTCCCCACACCGGTCACACCTGTTCCTGTAGTGGAAAGTCTGCAGGTACATGCACAGTCTCTTCTCTGTTGAAAATATGCTTGTTATGCTTTTTAATCAGTAAACATATGAGCCATTCTGGCAACAAACTACTTCCGTGTTAAGTGTTTTCTGAGCTTTTAGTGACCTTCTTAAAGACATAAAACCTTTTTTTTTTTTGTTTGGCTGTATGAAGTTAAACGGTGGGGGAGATGTGGCAATGTTGGAGCTCACTGGTCAAAACTTCACCCCTAAACTAAGAGTGTGGTTTGGAGATGTGGAAGCCGACACTATGTACAGGTGAGTGTTTATATTTGTGAGTCTACATTGTGTAATAATGGCCTCAGTATACTCAAACTCTATCTCATCTGTGCCCCGTAAGATGTGGAGAGAGCATCCTGTGTGTGGTGCCGGACATTTCTGCCTTCAGGGAGGGTTGGCGCTGGGTGAGACAGCCAGTGCAGGTCCCTGTCACGTTGGTCCGCAATGATGGAATCATTTATTCCACCGCCCTCACCTTCACCTACACCCCTGAGCCAGGGCCGCGACCTCACTGCAGCGCCGCTGGGGCCATTTTGCGGTCACACAGCACCTCTTCTTCGTCACCAGCATCCTCATCCTCGCCGTCATCCTCGCTGGGTGGGCTCGGGGACGGCCACGGGGCTTACAACAGTAGTGACTCAGGAATGTCATCAGGAGCGTCGACCATGTCGGTGCTCTCATAGTAATACATATTTCTTATGTGTGTGTGTGTTGTTTTGTATGTGTGCTATGAATGAGTGAGAAAATGCATGCATGTATTTTCCAAAGAGGATCATGGACCTTTGAAGAATTGCACAGAAACTCTTTGTGAGAAAGCAACTACAGAATCATGATGAATGCAAGAGAGAGTTGGGGCAGAGCGACGTGTTCAAAGAGAAGACTCTGGATGACTGATTTCAGCTCTTTAGCTCCCTCTGGTGGATTATTGTGGACACGTCAGAAGACCCACTCAGAGGACCTTGATCTTCATCTAAAAGAGGATGAATCTGCCTTCTAACTCTCCCCGCAACAGGACTTGTGAAAGAACTGTTTTGTTTTTATACACTTGTGGGTTTGAGAGCTATGTTCACTACACTTTCGTACTGCCAAGGTCATGTTTTTACTGAGAAGCTTGTTGATTTTATCTGTTGTGAGCAAGGGAAACATTTTGTTGTCAGAGTAACATAGTTTTTGTGGACCAAGGAATATTATTATATAATTTTATTCATATTATATTTTATAAGCTTTTGCTGAGGTACATTTTGACATTTTTTTGTATGATACTGCATAGTAGGTTCACTTTTGTTACCAAATAGTTTGTCATTTTGGCTCCTTTTCGAGTTTTATCTCAGTGGAGGGCTTAAGGTGGACATTCTCTAATAGTCTGACTGCAGCTTCTCTACTCTTCTCCTCACCTTTTTTTTTTTTTTTTTTTAAATTTTGGAACTAGATACCCAAATGCATACTTACTAAAATGTCATTACAGAAAGTTTTAACAATTTTACATGCTGTAAAAAGATATAAAACAAAACAATGAGACTATTCTTCTAGACAGTAAAGACATGTGCCTATTTGGCTGCAGTAAGTTGTTTTAGATCTTTTTGACTGCTGATCAGTCTCACTCTGTATCAAAAATGACATTTTTGATGAGTGTAGTAGTGTGTGTGTGTGTGTGTGTGTTTGATAATATTTTACACTATCAGTGTATTCTGGGAGAGCAAGGTCTAAGTTTAGTAATCAGTATGCTGTTTTTGTACTAGAGTGCTTAAAGTCATATCTGAACATAATCAGATCCTCTTCTTTTGTCAGAGTTGTGACACCCTTAAACATAATACTGAAGAGCTCTTCTAAGTCAAGATACATAGAAGGAATGCTGAAAACGAAAAGCACTCTTAAAGATCAAAGCGTTAATTTGACTTCCTGCCTTTAACAGTCCTTTTTGAGATTGTGCTTATGTGTCGGAAGAAGAGCTTTAACACCGTCTCTGCCTTGTAGCTAGCAGTCCTACCATCGCTGTTCATCTGTAACATCACGTTGGGATTGAACCTTGTTGAATCACATTTTGTCAAACACGGCATCTGACTGCAAATATGCTAGAACAAATTTTAGTACAATCAGCTGTGCGTAAGCCCCAGGTCTCATGTGATGAGATGACAGTTTTGTACACACTTAAATTCCGCGATTGTTTTACCCTCTCAACTTACATGATTGACTCACTAAGATAGTCAGGATGACAGTTAATGCTGCTTTAAACACTGCTGCCTGCAGCACCTGTCCTGCCTCATGTCCTGATTTGCATCAAGCCATAAATCATCTTTCAAGAATATGTGGAAAGTAAATGTGGCAGCTAGGTCTGTGTATTGCTAATTGGAAGTTTTTGATGTGAATCGTTCAAGTTGTTTCACCAAAAGTTGTTTTCACTAAAAGTAGATTTGTTGTCTAGATATGTTGCAGTCCAGCATCACTGAGCCTCAGTCTGATCAGCCTTTGCGTCCATTCTCTCATATATTTTTTTTTCGTACTCGGTCCACAGCAGATTAATTGGTGCAGTGAACTGCAGGTGCTTCATCTCTTGACTGGTAGAAAATGTTTCTTGTTACAGCAGGTTTGTGGACTTCTTCAGCATTACATCAAAACTGCAGTATGATCCCCACACAGTTCTCCACAAGTCTGTGAAGGTCTGAGATTCTTTATCATTTGCACAACTTATTAACAAATCAATGATTGTTTTGGTCACTGTAGTATGGATCCTCCACCTACCTTGTTAGTTTCTTTTTTGTGTCCGCATTCTCATCCGTGCCTTGCTTTGATGTCTTGCCTGGTCAAGTTACCCTCTGTGCTACTGGGTGTCAACAAGGCCAGGTGTGAGGCAGTTTAGTGCTGTCATAAGGTCAGCTGTGAGCTAGCATGCTAACACAAACCTCCTCATGTCATTAGACTGGTGGCTTCATGAGCATTTTTCCATCAGCCTTGTGTTTGGGGGCGTTAATGTCTTTGCCTACATATAATACCTTTTGTTTTTCACTGCTTCTCTCCATGTATGATATCAGCATCTTTCAGCCTGGTTCAAAACTCTGTCACACAGCAAGCGAATCAATCTGCCAGTGAAAGAATAAAATGAGCTGAAGCTCAGTGTCACTTGTGTGTATTTAGATGTCTGCTTTTTTCATAGAGTGGGGCCTTTTGGTAGTTTGCTTGATCTTGATCAACTCTTGTTGCATTGTCCCATATAGTATATAATCAAAATGCACATATAATGTATGTATACTCAAACAGGTTCTGCTAAGGCCTTGGACACTTACCACTTGGGCATGCTGTGACAGGGTAGAGGTCAAATCTGCCCCACTATTTTTAAACTGGGAGCCAGATTGCTGGAATGAAATCTGACACTTTGTTACTCTTAGTGTATGTGTGTGTGTCAGAGAGAGAGAGAGAGAGAGAGTTGTGTGGTCTGTTTGTGTCCCTCACTTTTAAATGTTTCTACTATAAATTTTAGTTTGAGACAGGTAGTGACACCATGTATACAATGGTTCCTGTTCAAATGTGTCAAAGACATCACAATCACAGGCCACATATAGACATAATCAGAAAACCAGAACAGGTGTACAGACATTTGCTAGGTCCATCCACATAGCTCGGAGATCCATGAACAGGGCTACAACTGTCAGACCCAGACAGTCAGGCCGTGACGTGACATATGACGTGCTATTCCTGGCATGGTTTTGATCCCAAGCAGCACTTCCCATAACAAAGTCAATAAGACTTTAATTGATTCTCCTCCTGAGCCAGAGCCAGTAAAGCCAGGAACAGGAGGATAGTAAATAATCTAGTCATGGTGGTTCTTGGGGTGGCTTTACCTCTCAGTATTGTGCATTATTAGCAGCTGTTCAGTTGTTCTTCTGCACTTGTTGTTGGAGATATTAAAGAACAAAATCTGCATATGGAGGTCACTGGATCAACACTGTAGCAAACACATTTTTGACCTCCATGTAGGCTACATACTGTATTTGGGTTGGAGAGCGGGGTTGGCTTAGGAAACATAATAAAGTGGTGGGGCCCCTGTTGCCAGAAGGAGAGAGAGAGAGAGAGAGAGACTCAGTTCGGCGCAAGGACGTCACAGCTCGACGTCTCTGTTGGGAAACGACTGACAGAAGAGACAACAGAGAACTGGATAAGTGCGATCATCTGGCTTATTAAGAGACCACCAGTCGACCCAAAACAGACAAGTGGACTCGAGGAACAGAGAAGGCGAGTGTTCCCAGAGGAGGATTATAAACCGATGTTTTCTTCATAATCGACCTGACTTGCTCTCCTGCGCTTTTTTAAGTCCTGAGATCTGCTGTACGTGTAGTTATAACTGCGGATTGATAATAAGGATGGATCACCCTCGGGTCTGTTTTTTCTGATGTTTCTATCTGACAGCCTATGGACTTTTCATAGCGAAGCGTGGCGTTTCTTTGGATATCCACTTTGGGGAACTTTTACGCACAGCCATTGTGTTTGGATGACTTTGCAAATCATCAAAGCAAAGTGTTTTGAAACTTTTTTGTGCGCTGTTCTAAAGTTCAGGCTGCACACTGCAGGCTGTCTGATTTAATTTCTCAAGTGAATCATCAGTATCACATCTCGCTTCTTGGCTGTACCAGTAATAGCAACACAGATCGCCTAACGCTTTGCGCAGACTGACACCGGTGCCTCCTTAACTAGGGGTTGGTGCCGAATAAATTATTTTCCCATTTGTTTTGAGGAATTTCCCCAACTCTGGACGACAGTATTACCCGTCACCTGCAATGCTGCCTCTGTCCCCTCTGTTGCTGCTCCTTTTCCCAGCTGCGGTCTTTGTGGCCGCGCAAGACCTCCATGGTTTCACCCTCCCCGGTGGGGGCGCAGGCTTCGACCCAACAGGTAGGCCCAAGTGCTGACTGATGCACCTAGCCAACATAAGACAAACCTCTGTAGAATAGTAACGCTGCACACTGGCTGGCACCACATCAGTCCAGTTTGCACATCTCAAGTCTGAGCATAACAGTTTTATAAGGTTTGTAAGTGTTTTATAAGGTTTGGTTTGTTTTTAAGTTAATTAATTAATTGATACTGAATGATGGAGTGAACTGCCTCATTTTAAAACACTGTGATTCAACAGGTTCAACTCATCCAACAGCTAATTACAATCTCAGAACACTGTAAAAAGAAAATATTTCTAAAAGAAATGTTATTTATGGGTAGCAAACATCCTTTTTGTCCTTTATGTCAAACAAAACATTTGATGTAACTGAATCTTGCACCACTTCACCAGCAGATATATATTTTTTATTGACTTCCTGGAGCTATTTCAATTTTATGCCCATCACAACACTTTCAGCTCACCTGTGGAAAAGGTGAAACTCGGGTTGTATGGGGAGTTCCCCCAGTGACATATATACACACACACACACTGTTCAAAGGGCGTTTGCAAACACCATTGATATGTGATAGCCCATCCAGCTGAGAAGTCTCCTCTCTAATAAGAAATACAACTTTCATCATCAGCCAGGGGATCAGTGTCACTGCTCCGTACATTTGTGTTACAGTCCCCTTGCTGTGGGAAACAGAAGATAAACATGGATCACTCTAACAGATATAGGCCTATATCCCAAATGTTTTCATGTTTTTCAGTATACTGGCAATGTGAAATAAAACAATAGATGGTCAATAATCTGAACTATTGATTGTCATACCAAATAATTACGTTTACAAGAAAATAAAGCTCAACTAAAGCAGTAAACAAAGAAACAGTCATTGTACTGTAGATTGTCCCATCCCCTTAATTTCTGTGTTTTCTTACTGCTTCTATAGAAACCCCCTGAGCATGCCTGATGCTTATCTCATAGTATGATCATTTTGCAGGATAATCTACTACTAGACCATCTTTGCAAGAGGATTTGCACCACATACAAATTATGACTACTTCTGAGATAAATGCCAATATTTATCAATTTCTTTTCTTCCAAAATTCAAATTTTATCATACTTTTATTCTTCTCTCCATTGAAGGCATAGTGGCTAGTGTTTTTTGAGACTGGCTATGATTATAGATTTAATTTCAGGCATTTGACCCCCAAGTCCCTTGAGATCCCTGGAGCACCAAAACTCTCAAGTCACAGAGACAAAAATGGGCTCTGACTCACTAGACTGACAGATGACGGAAATCTGTGCGTCATCTTCCCTTGCATTACTGTTCCTGTACTGCTCTTACAGCTGGAACACATCGTATAGTTTAAAGCCTATAACAACTGTTGATTTGTCATGGTGGCTTATTGTCCAGAGAATTCTCAATGCTGTGGGACCAAGTACATCCAGTACACATTGTCTGCAAAAGTCTGCCAATTTTAGCGCATGTGATTCATGGTTTGACTGACTATTATTATTAGGCTATACAAACAAATAACTCCACAAGAGTAACTATGAGAAGTGCATTAGTGCCCTGCTTGCAGATATTAGACATTGGGCTTTGGTATGATGACAATCTTGAGAAACAAGAAGGTTAGTCTGTATTGTCTTTTTTTCTGTGAGAAACATGGATTGAGATTCACTTCTGTTCTTGGAAACAGCAGTTGACAAAACAATTTTACATCATGACCCTATGAAAAGCTCATGAATGGATCTTGAAATGAGATTGTTCTCTTGTGTTAATATGACAACTGTATGTGGATAGAAATAGCTGTACTTTGCAGACAATTTAGGGGCATTTAAACTTTAATTGATAGAAAGTCCTGCAAAATACATTTAAATAATAAATAAATCATTTTTTGACACAAACTATAGTGTAAGAGAAACCATGGCCATTGATTTATTGGGTTTTTTTGTGAAAATTTAAAAACGTTGGACAGACAGAGCAGATTGAGATTTGATGATCACACTCTATGAATTCACTGCATGAGCCAAAAGTACGTCATTTTCTCAGTACTAAGCAGATGTGATTAGCTTTTCTTGTGAACATGCACAAAATTGATGGATCCCTGTAACTGATACAGTGAGATGGATTGATGAACAGTTTCGATTCCTCCAATTAAGTAATAATTCATAAAATGTAACTGACTTCTTGACCCTAGACCCCTGCATTGTGGTGTATCCACCATGCATGAGCGAGGCAGATCGCTTCAGTCTGGAGGCCCTGCGGAGCATCCATCAGATGATGGACGATGACCAGGATGGAGGGATTGAGGTGGAGGAGAGTCTTGAGGTAGGACTCGCTCATCATCAAATGTTAAACCTATCTTCTTGCTGTAAATCCCAGCACTTATATGTTCTTGCATGCAGGAAAGTAGAAAGGGTAAAGCAGTGCAACAACAGGTGCCTTGGCTGGTGGTAGAGTCAAATGCTACTTCAAGGATAGCAACAGTATAACTTTTGCTTTTGGCTCAGTGACAAAATTGGTTTGGACTAAAAGAATACTGGAACATTGGTGACCTTCACAGATATAATTAAGAGTGTAACTCATCTTAACGTTTCCTTACATCACCTTCTCATATTCTTTAGAAACATCTGGAAACAAAGGAGAGAAGACCTGTGTATCAAAATTCTTTTTTAAAATTCTTTAATTGCATGAATTTTATTTAAAAAAAAAAAAAAAAAAAAAAAAAAATATATATATATATATATATATATATATATAAAAGAAAAAAAAATATATATATAGGATTTTATTGATATATATATATATATATATATATATATATATATATATATATATATATATATATATATATCAATAAAATCCTTCATACCACAAATTATGTTGCAAAGAAAAGCATGATGACCAAAACTCAAAGTAGCAACTGCATCATCAACACTAACATATTCACTCAGTTGTATAAAAAAAGTAATCAGTCTGATCTCTGCAGATTGTACTGTGCATGTTTAAAACCATGAACATAAAAACATGTTCATGCATATGTGCAAATGTGATTTGTGTGTTCTTTTGTGCTCAGTTTAATATTTCAGCGTAAATAGTATCTAGAGTAGAGAAGTATTTTGTCCAGCGAGACGGCAAGTCGCTAGTTGGATGTGACATTGATAGTAAACCCAGAATTCCAGAATGCCTTTGCCTTCCAGAACGCAGCGCAGGGATACAGTATCCAGGGGCTCAGGTTGCGGTTGCCATAGAAATGTCCGGGAGGGGCCTGGGCTCATCAGAACACAGCCCTCAGATTCCTCTAGCCATCATATGAAGCCTCCGTTTACAGCCAAGAACACATTCCAAGACAGCAGTAACACACAACCACATATACACAACCACTAAAGTTTGCAATACACACTCTGCTCCTGGATACTTTTGCATCCACTCTAAATAAATACAATCCCAAAACACACACTCATTATTCCTAGATTGAAATCCAAGGACATAACATGCTGCAATACCCAACCAATTTATTTTGGATGTGGAGGCTGTGAGTTTATGCTCGTCCAATGTTGTGTGCTGGTGACACGTAACCTGGCTTTTGGCTCAAATTTGTGGTTGAAATTCTTCTTTATTCATGCAACACTTCATTTATGCAGTTCATCATTGAAGACATGAAGCTGCAGCAGACCAACAAGCACAGCAACCTGCACAGAGAAGATCAGCACATCACGGTTGAGGAACTCTGGAGGGGCTGGAAGTCATCTGAAGGTGTGTGCATCTGCATTATTTTTTCATTTGATTTTTCCTGAAGTGTCAAGCTCCACTTTGCCTGACTTTTTATTTCCTTGTTTCAATTTCCAGTCCATAATTGGACTCAAGATGACGTGCTTCGCTGGCTGAAGGAGTTTGTTGAGTTGCCACAGTATGAGAGGAACTTTAAAGACTTTAAGGTCAATGGAAACACACTCCCCAGGTGAGAATAGCCAATGATGATACGTCAGTCAACCAAGACTGACTTCTCTGTTGTGTGCTGTTGTCAAAGCAAGTCACTGTCATAACAAGTCAGTTGAGCTGAACACTGTCTGTGACATCTGTGTGCAGGATTGCAGCTAATGAGCCTTCATTCCTGAGTGTCCATCTGAGGGTTCAGGACCAGAGAGACAAACAGAAGCTCAACATTAAAGCTCTGGACGTAGTTCTGTTTGGGCCGCCAACACGTAAGAACGTGCTAAGCCTCTTGAGAATATCTGTTCCTGTCCTGCCTACTGGCCTTTTTACTTTACATACAAATATTTGATGGGCAGTAACTGGTATGCCTTCCGTGTACTGTGTCTCTCAGGAAGTGCCAATTAAATTTTAAAAAGAGTTTACATTTTTTGACAAATAGAATAGTTAACATCATAAGAAACATTTTTAGTGCACACATGCACACTCTTGTATGGGAGTTTTAAGAGGCTAAAACATTTTGTCAATGAAAATCTGCATGATATGCTTATGGCTTATTCCATGATGCTCCACGTTTTGAATCATTTATGATACATTCACCATTAATAATTGTCTGTCCACTCCACTACAGGTCCCCCTCATAATTACATGAAGGATCTGCTGCTAATTGTGTCAGTGGTGATGGGAGTTGGAGGCTGCTGGTTTGCACAGGCTCAGAACAAAGCCAGTAAAGTCCACATATCCAAGATGATGAAAGATTTGGAAAGTCTCCAGAGTGCTGAACAGAGTCTCATTGATCTACAGGAACAGTGAGTATTTAGTAGTTCTTCTTTGTCTGTCACTTGATGTACATTAACTAAATAACTTTGTTTTAAATGGATACTTAAGGTTTGATGTGGGATTATGTTAGGTAGTCAGGCATAGTCTATAAATTACCTGCATTATCTTAGCATTATCAGTTAGGGCATCCAACTGGGTGTACCAGCAGACTAGCAGTGGTATGTATTGCTGTGCATGATGTGATTTAGTCTCTTTTACCAGCTGAAACAATCCAGTTATTTATGCTGATGTAGAATTTTATGTGGTTTATCTTCCCATGAACCAGCACTTTCCTTTTGCACTCGCTGGGCTCTAATTTTGTGGCGCAGCGCAAGGTGGCACAGTGGTAATTTCGTCTGGCATAACACCAGAATGTCAGGCACATTTCGATGCAATAAATAATCACAACAACCACTATTCAATGCAACTATCTGAACCAGCACATATATCTATATCAATTGTCCCGTCACATCTGTTGACAGATCAAAGGCGTTTGTCATGTGTAATGGAAACTAGCCAGACAGTGAGTATATACAGTATATATAATTTCAAGGAAAAGAGAAAAAGAGAGGCGCTCGGCAACGCATGGTATTTGTTTATGTTGTGATCTGTGCACACTACTCATCTTTGTTACACTGGGTTTAATTATAGGTTATTAAATATGAGTGTCTTTATTAGTGGTGCTTTATCAGTCTGTGGAGGTCTGTTTGTGTTACCATATATTCTGCCACTGTGAGCTTGGACCTTCCGGACCAAAACACAGGTTTCCTCCCTAGAAAAGAGGCGGGACAGAGGAGTACCTGGACACATCCCGTTGGCCTGCGCCAGGTCTACAAAATTAGAGCCCACTGAGCTGTATAGTGCTGATTCTCTCAGCTGACCTGATGGTGACAGCATAATACAAAAGGAATACTATACACTTGAAATACACCAGAATTATTTCTGGTGGCCTTGCAACAGCTGTCTCGTTGGTGGTCCCAGTCAGATCTCTGTAGGTACTGGGAGCGTACTGACCAGAAATGTATTGACTATGCATGCATTCATTTCACATTCTCAGACTGGAGCAAGCCCAGGAAGAGAAGCGTAATGTTGCAGAGGAGAAACAGAATCTGGAGGAGAAGATGCGGGATGAGATCATGGGGGCACAGGAGGAAGCACACCGTCTGCACAAGCTGAGGCAGGGAGCTGTCACTGAGCTTAGCCGCCTCCGATATGCAGAGGAAGAGCTTGAACAGGTATACCATACAAATAACTTTGTATTTGCTGTGACAGCTATTTTGCACCAATTCTTGACAGTGATGTCTACCATTTGTCTGATGGCATCCTTTTAGGTACGCGGGGCACTGAAGCAGGCAGAGAAGGACATGCAGGCTACCTGGAATGCCTCAGAGGCTCTCCAGCAGTGGCTACAGCTGACACATGAGGTAGAGGTCCAGTACTACAATGTCAAGAAGCACAGCGCAGAACTACAGCTAGCCACTGCTAAAGAAGAGGTAATGCATGAGGAAGAAAAGAAACAACCAAAAGAATACATATACTTGAAAAATATGAATCAACATTTATTTATCTTTTTCTTAATCTCATAGTTGTTTATGGTTATGTCACTGGTGATAATGGATCTGATCTCTTCTCAATTACCCTCTTCCTGTTGATTGACCTACTTACTTGCAGGCAGAGAGGATTAAGAAGAAGAGGAGTTCTGTGCTGGGGACTCTCCATGTTGCCCACAGTTCCTCTCTAGACCAGGTTGACCACAAAATCCTGGAGGCAAAGTAAGTCATAAGTGTAGATTGTGCAAATGTGTCTGCTCCAGTAAATATGTAAAAGGTAATGTTTGTGAAACTCTGAAACACTCTGTGTCTCCCAAAGGAATGCCTTGTCTGAAGTAACAGCCTGTCTGCGGGAGCGTCTCCATCGATGGCAGCAGATTGAGCGCCTCTGTTGCTTCCCCATAATCAGGAATCCTGGCTTAGCAAATCTCACTACGCAGCTTTACACAGACCCTGTTACCCTGGGTTTGCCCCGAGTGCCCCAGCCACCTTGTTCATACCATAGCTCTTTACATAGCTCTATTGAAGATCTTTTGGAGGAGTCTGCTTCTCCCATCTTGACACAGATGCCAGGTAAATAACAGGAAATGTGATTTTTATGTATATTTTTGATCCCCATTTCTGTACACGGTGTTCAGTCCTGTGTCTGTTGGAGTCATGGCAGTTAATTAACATGGATGTTTGTGGCTGACTAGAATATTGGCATACAGTAGTTTACCAGTTCAATCACCAAACTTCTAGAAACACATAACATAATTTGGTGGTATTACCACACATTTAAGGTACCGTTATGGACATGTTATATAGACTCGTTTTTGTTGATTAGTTCATTTTTTGCTGTCTTCCAATTCCAGCTCTACCGATAAAGCCTTCTCCTCGAACACGTGGATCCAACATATGTCGGCCACGTCGCCCTGGTGTCATTGCTCAGCCACCAGCTGCCATAATCTCACCAGACCCTGATCTTCTCATCCCCATTCGAGCCCCTTACCCTTGCTTTGATGAGGAAGAGGAGCTCATCTTAAAAACTTTGAAGAAGCAGTACGTCAGCTTGCCCACAATTTTTCATGGCTTTTAATGGTTTTTACACAGTTTCAACACCTGCATTGAGCCACTTTGTTCATTCCTAATTCCTTCTTTCCTTCTTTGTTTCTTCCCCCCTTTATTCTTCCTTTCCTTTCTTTCACTCATAGAGACTCACAAGAGTTGTACTCAGACACTGATTATATGACTTCACCTCCTCTCAGCAAAATCTTGCATAGTCCCACTGTTGATTCTTCCTCTCAAAAGCTCTATCACAATGACACTGAGCTGCTTGCGGACAGCTCCAATACAAAGCCTTTGAGTAAAGAAGTGGAAGCTGTTTTTGAATTGCCAATTCGTAAAGTTTCCATAGAAGGACTTGAAGCTTCTGTGCTGGATACATCTTTAGAATCCCCTTCTTTGAAGATGTCCAAAGAAGAGTCTTTGATAGAGGCTGCGTCAAGAAAGATATCCCGAGACAGGATGGAAGTACCCATGGATGTTACAGTTAGAAAGGGGCTTTCAAGTGAGCTTGATACAGAATTTGCATCCAGGAAAGTAGAGAGGGATTTGAAAGGGGATTTGATGGACACTGCTACAAGGAATATATATAGAGAAAGAGGCGAGTTACCTCTGGATGTGAGAAAGATCCTTTGGAATGAACTAGAAACATCAACAGATACATCAAAGGAAGATATCAAGAAGGCACCAAGGAAGATATCAAGAGGTATGATGGGAGGTTCAGTAGACAGTGCCTCAAGAATGATGATGCGAGATGATGCCGAGCATCTATTTGATTCAGTATCCAGAAGGGTTACAAGAGAATCAATGGGGATGTCCTTAGACGCAGGTTCTAGAAAGCTTCCATGGAATAAAGCAGAATGCCAGCTTGATTCTTCTGTGAGGGCATTAGCAAAGGACAAAATGGTTGAGAACATAAGAGCACCACCAAGAAGGATATCTAGAGAGGAGATGGAGTATAGTGCAGATACTGCTTCTCTGAAGATGATACCCAGAGAGAAATTTGATGCACTCCAAGATATGTCGCCATCTGCAGAGAAGCAAGAGTTTTGTTTGGAACCATCAACAAATAGAAAAATATTGAGAGATGAGCTTGAGACATCTGCTGGTTCCCTAAGAAGGAGAATACCAAGAATGCCAAGAGAAGATACTGACAGTTCCACAAACAATCCCATGGAAAGAAATTGGGATAGAGCTGATGTTCCAATGGAAATACATAAACAATTAACAATGAGGGAGGAGTTAGGAGCAACTGAAACAAGTTCATCTCCAGGTCGAATTGGACAGCCAGATCTTATGGTGACCTCCCAGGGGCATTGGAGCTCTTCATCAGACCTTTTCACCATGGGCCCATTGAGCCAGCTTGTGTATGATGGAATCCTTGAGAAGTCCACGGCAACAACTGCAACCAGCCTCTCTGCCTCAGCACCGAACCTGCCTCACAGCAGGCTGCAATCAGAGATGGAGAAACCTGTGCCACCACCAAGGGCTCGCCCCCCATCTCCTGCATCACCACTTGAGACTGGAGATGAGAAAACCAAGGATAAGGAAAAGAGTAAGAGATCCATGAAGCTGAAAAATCTTTTTAAAAAGAAACATGAATCAACTGCAGAGAAGCATCAAAGTGGCCTACAGAAACTCTGACAATCAGCCAGTAATGTTTTCTTTTTGTTAACATTTTATTGAACCAAACAAGTTTCAGAGCCTCATTGAGATATTAATGGTCCCATCAGTTTGCACTGATAGAATCATGATACAGGTATGATGGTTAAGAACATATAGTACCTTTGGGCACATAGTTGCACACGTATGTAAGGAGATCAATGTGAGGCTCAGTAGGGGATTTTTACTAACTTATTTTATATTTTAAGATTATTTCTTTAATAAGTCTTATGGAGACATATGGTTGATACCATATATTATTTTAGATTTTAGATGCTTTGCCTATGGTTGAAGGATTAAATGATATTTCAACAGATGCTGCTCTTCTGTACAACAGGAGCAATGCTTGAATTCAAACCTACAATTAAGACATTAATGCAGCAGAAAATGAAAACATTCTGTTCTGAGAGAAATTTGATCAGTGATGGCTCAATAACATATTTCCCCCCTGATCTTTATTTGAATCCTGTCTATGATGAAGGAAAGTCTGGTCTGACATTTTTGTTAATAAAATCAGTAAGGCAATTGAAAAGCCCTGAAAAACTGTTTTATAATTCAGTTTTGTACTTGGAGTATGATCCTATAGGATCATATGAATCCTATGTGAAGACCATATTTAGAAGAGTTTTGATTATATCACTTGAAAGATTTCTGTATTTTTGATTTTTTTTTTCTCTTTGTGGGATTCAGCTGAAAAAGTATAACGTCAATATTTACATCAATCAGGTGGAAATGTCTGTATCAGTCAGGTTTTATAAACATTTGAATCCAAATCTGATTAGTTATAAGGGTTTTAGCCAATAAATTATCAAACAATACAGTAGTGCTTAAGCAGATTAGCAAAAATATTTTTTGAGGTTTTAAGTCTCAGATTGTATTTCTCTTGACTTTACATTTTATTGTTGTTTGCATTTTGCAGGATTTAAAATATTTTTTAAAGTTTTCAGGGTCCTTAAATGTTTGACAGCTAGGTTGGTCTTTGTGCAGAAAACTTAGCATTGATAACAAAAAGCATTTCCCTTTAATGGTTTCTTATCATATTATGTATATCCCTATGCATAAAGAGGTCTTGGACATGGTTTTAGCCAGCCTCTTTTAATCTAAAGCATAATTTAATGCAACCAACATCAGCACTTTTAAGGTGTGATTCACTGGCAAGATCTTGCTGAAATAGACACAAAGTAACATTTTTATTACATTGTTGCCTGAAGCAAAAGACTGTCATCACTGAAACTGTTGGCTGCCCTGTCTTTATTGATTTATTTTGTGCCCTCTACTATTCACTCATGGATACCTCAATCACAGAGTAATGCTTTTATAAAGGGCAGTGGGGCATTTTCTGACAGTTGCTGTTCCAGTAACAAACAAAGCCTTCAAGTTTGGAAATAGATCAGCCTCAACATAGCCATATTGACCCAGCATCAGACCTTATCCTGATCCTGTGGATCAGCTTGGGGAAATCCAAGATTTATAAATATTCATTCTGGCTTTGAAAAATACTCAAGAGCGGTTTACTTGCTAAAATGTGGCAAATGTGAAAATCTTATATTTTATTGCATTTAAATGCATATTTTGAATGCTTTATTTATGTTTCTGTTATCGTTTACAGACAGAGTCAGTACATTGACTATTTTTTTTTAATTTAAATGAAAAAATGTAGCTTTTAATTGATTTTAAAGTTGTTCGTTGGAAAGTTATTTTCATGTCTTTAATTTTTGTGTTTGAGTGTTGAGTGTACTTAATGTATGCCCCCCTCCACCCCCCACCCCCACCACATTGTCTTAGATGTTGACATCTGCTGAATTTTAGAATGAAAATATGATTTCTTTTAGGCAGTTGTTTTTTATTGCTATGGTTATGGTTTATTAACAACTGGCGAAGGAGGAAATAAACAATGTAAAAAAGAGGAAAAGAAGATGTTGTGCATTGTTCTACAATACCAATCACCCTCATTTTTATCTATAAATTATTTCAGTCAACATTGATGTTGTTTTCGTTTTGATTATCTGATCATTTAGACTTAGATGTTTGAATAGAACAGCTTTGTAGCTACTGTTGAGGACCCTGTTATCCCAGCACAGTGTCAATTAAAGAAGAACAGTATAGTTTGTGCTGTTTGACCAACTATTTTGGTGCTGTGCCCTATTTTTCCACTAGAGGTCAGATTGGAAGAGTCACTTGGAGAGTCTGACACCACATTTCTTCCACTTTCATTTACCAACAACATAGTTGAGTTCAATTTATTCAATTTCAGAAAAGCAGATCTGTAAAGCAGACTCATTCTTTACACCAAATGAAACACATGAGAAACACAATAGTTAAAATGAGGACCAACTGGACAATTAACAACAAAAAAATTCAGACTGGCCTGTAATTGAAATTTTCATTTGGATTTTTTTCCTTATAGAGCATCTAACGTTTTGAAACAGTGACAAGTAAAGAATCAATCACAGTGAGAAGTAATTCAGTTCACATTTATATTACCTGATGGTTAATAATGAGTAAAAAAAAAAAATCCATGATAAACAAAGTAAATTTAAAACTGTGAAAATGTTGGTTAGCATTGTCACCTGGTTGATCATGGACCTGATAATAAATCATCCCTAAGCATGGTCTCACAATGCCTTGCACTCTTCTTAATTTCTACTTGAAGGAAGCAAGTCAGTCTGTCTAGTCAGCCTTAACACGGTACACAACTTGTGTTAAACACACATCTTCATGTCCTCTAGTGTTTGGTGTTCTGTGATGAACTTCCCTGCGGTGGCCCTGAAGTGCAAATCACAACGGCAAATCAGAAAACACAACAACAAATTAAAAAACGCAACAACAAATCACAAAACACAACAGCAAATCAGAAAACACAACAACAAATCAGTGAACACAAAGGCAAAACAAAAAACACAACACATGAGTTGATTGTTTGAAAATACAATGGTCTGCACTGACTTATACCTTCCTTCCTAAATGCTTTAAATGCAGCGTGATTCCAGAAGTTTAAAACTACTTTGAGAAGCTAGGTCTGAGTAGGTGAAAAGTTTTTAAACACATCTCACGTCCGACGGTGCCCTGTTAACTTGAACGCATACTCACCTGGCAGAAACAGAGGTAACTTCATGACCTCACCTCCCTCGGACCACTGCGACTTCAAGTGAACGTTTCTTGTAGGCCTACGCCAATAAATGTGTATGTTTGCGTTTTGTAAGATCTGTAGAGAACTCCAAACCAAGCCCCGACCCGTTCCATCAAACGAGATCAGCTGACTCCACTTGACGCTAATTCAAGCCTCACCTCCAAGCCCACACCAGTCGAGTGCCGAAAATATCATGAAATGGCCCAAAGCAAAGGGAACGAACGCACTGAAGCTTCTCCACAGCAGACTAATGGCTTATGGAGATTTATGATTAATATAGTAGGCCTACTGTACAAGAAGAAAAGGAAACACTGCTCTAAATGGATCGTCTGTTAAAACAGTGCAAACTACTAAAATGACTCTGTATAGTAAAAGCTGTAGCTACTACCCTGGGCCGTAAAGTATACCCCCGCATACCGTGGGGGCCCCGGCCCCCGCCCCGCCCGTAAAGCCGGGTTGCCACCAAATCAACTGTCCTTTTTTTTTTTTTTTTTTTACACCGCAACATAGGGTTCATGTCATGATAACTTATGTATTTTGACTATTCAAACTTCCACAGTCCATAGTTCTCTTTGTTTGATATTTCAAAGACTTTTGGTTAAATAACCATGGACAGCTCCTAGACAGGATCGTTCTGCTGTCACAGCAAACAGACGTCGCCGTCGTCCTCCATGCAGCGAGTCTGGGTTCAACCCCCCCTCCTCAGCGGGGGTGGGGTCGGCATGGGGGTGATCGCGGGGCCGCATTGTCCGTCTCTCTTTTTTCGATCCGCTCGTCAGCTCCAAACTCGCTCGTCTGCACCTCGATTACGGACCACAGTGTGGTTTAACACACAGCATCATTTGACTCAGGTGAAGGAATAACAACAGTCTCGGTACAGATCAGTGGAGACGCTGGCGGGGTGGGGGTGGGGGGGTGGCGGTGGAGAAGAGGGCCAAAGGGGGCAAGCTCACGGCAAAGGTGCAGCAGCTGTTGGGAGAGCTGAACCAAATGGCTCCCCATCGCGGACAGGAACCGCCAGCATCAGGGGCCAGCCCCTGGATCTCAGGGACGTGTACTTTCACGTACCTATCGCACCCCATCACCAGCAGTTCCTGAGGTTCGCCTTCTCGTGGCAGCACTATCAATTCAGGGTGCTGCCCTTCGGGCCGGAGCCATTGCAGCAGGTCACCTACCTGGGGATGGAGCTGGACACCGCAGACATGAAGGCCTGTCTGTCTTCTTCAAGGGTAAGCAACATCTTAGACTCTCTTGTCTGTTTCAGGAGGGGCAAGGTGGTCTTCTACCGACAGGTGTTACAAGGCAAGGCAAGGCAAGGCAAGGCAAGGCAAGGCAATTTTATTTGTATAGCCCGTTTTTACAAACAGTTTGTCTCAAAGGGCTTTACATGGCATCAACTGGTGGGCAAGGTGACAGTGGCCGCAGCAGTGGTCCTGCTAGGCCTGCTGAAGCTGTGCCCCCTCCAGAGGTGGACGCCAAGCGCCACAGGCTGAGGAGGGTCAGGGTGACACGGTGATGGAGGTGTGTCCTGGCCCTGGCCCCATGGTCCCAACGGGCTTTTTTGTCCACAGGGATGCTTATGGGCTCCATCCTGTCCCGCAAGGAGGTTGTGATGGTAGATGTTTGCCCCAAGGGCTGGGGGGCTGTCTGGCAGAGGTTGACCGCACAGGGGTGGTGGTCTCCCCAGGACAGCACCCTGCACATCAATGTACTGGAGTTGCGGGCCATAAGGCTTGCACTGGAGCCTCCTGTTCCTCCCCCAGCACCTTTGCCCGATTCTACTGCGTCAACGTGGCTGCCCCCTCTCTGCAGTCTGAGTCCTAAGGTGAGTTTGGTGTGTTCCTTGTTCCTTGTCATCCAGTGCTTAAAGCACTGTCTCTGATGGTCAGGAGGGATGAAATAGAACGAGAGTTACTGATGTAACTACGGTTCTATGAATCCCGGATGACCACATCTTGGTGTGTTTGCGAGAAGATTTCAGTGGTTCCACCCGTTGCATGTGCGAGACGGAGATATCCAGTCTCCGCATCGTCTCCGGCAGTCATCCGGGATTCATAGAACCTGATACCCCTTTCCCACTGGTCAAAAAACCCATTTAAACCCGCTAACAATCGGCTTTTGGTGGCAGTGGGAAAGGCGCACCGAGCCACGTCGACCCGCGTCGACGCGGGTCAAACGACATGGCAAGCGATGCGGGTTAAAATCGCCTTTAATCGGCTCTGCTCCGATCGGCTTGCAGTCGGAACGCCAGACCCGGGTCAACTCGCTAATTTACGTGATGACGCTGAGCGTTACGTGATGCCACGTTATTGCACCGGTCGCGTCTCGTATCACGTACAAAACAAAGCTCTGCTCCGCTCATTCGAGACTGGGATCAAAAGATCAAACAACACTGACCAAAAACGATTGAAAAAAACGAAAAGAAGCGACAGTCTGTTTAACTGACGTGTTGGGGGGTTACACCCCGCCTTTCCGAAGCCCCGCCTCTCCGACAATAGACTTCCATTCATCGTAATAGCGGGGTTTTCTATTTTTTCTAAAGACCCGCTATTCCGAAAAGGCTATTGGGGGAAACCCCCAGTGCGCAGTGCGCATTGATCCTTTTTTCCTTTTTGGGGTCGAAACGGATCATGTGCACAATTAACTGCAAAACAAGCAAATACTTCATATTAATGACATATAATGTTCATTATGCTTCTAGCCTGTCTAGCCTCTACCTGGTCTTTTTACTAAACTTAACCAACTCCTTTCTTCATTGCCTAAGCCCAACCAAAGCATCTCCCTCAGTCAGCTGTCAGCGCGAGCGGCGGCTGCAGCAGCCTCACGCCCCTGTGAGCTGAAACTGGGTTCAGCTGCACTCGAGCGGGGGGGGGGGGGGGGGGGGGGTGTATTTCTATTACCGTGTGGGAGATCTCCAACAACGGAGTTCACAGACAAGCCACAAAGCAGAATGTAAACAACGTCACGCGGTTCAGTACCTTGGACTGCGGGGGGGAGGGTGTCGGAACAGCGGTGTTTCGAAGTGGAGGTGTGTCGGAATGGAGAGCTGTCCCCATGTTGGGGCCGCGGCAGACTCGCTGTCCTCCGTGGTCCTGGTGCTCCAGGTCAGCCAGATGCCTCGTCTGCCTCGGCGGACGGACACTCCACGGCGGGCGGCTGTGGCATGACACCGCGGATGAGAGCGGGGCGACTGGTTTATGCTCTGTCTGACTCCGCAGCGGGGGGTCAGACTCGGCTCATTTTGGTCAATGGGAAAGGGGCCAAATGCCGATTGTTAGCAGGTCGACCCGCGTTTAAAAAACCTGCGTCGACCCGCTAATTTTAGTGGGAAAACGGCTATCACGGCTATAACTCTTGTTTTTCCTTGAAAGAGTGATTCTATTGTTGTTTTCTTTGAAAGAGTGTTTTTTTTGTTATATTCGTTTTAACTCGAAAGAGTGATTTTTAGTTTGCGCCTTGCCAAAATAAACTAATTTTGAAACTGAGTTTGAGTTGTACATTTGGGTTCTGACACCAGTCTTGTCAGCGTTTTCTGATTTGCCGTTGTTTTTTTCTGTTTTGTTGTTGTATTTTCTGATTTGTTGTTGTGTTTTCCGATTTGCCATTGTGATTTTCACTTCAGGGTCATATATATGAGAAAGATTTATACACAGGATAAAAATTATCAGTTTAAATTACCTGGTTATCTCTGCCTATAGACCTCCTGCTGTCAGATCCGTTCCTGTCAGTTTGATGTTCTTTAGCTGCAGGAATGAACACATAAGACACAATACTTTTAGGGAGAAGAAATTGTCTTAAGTTTCATTAACATCTGATAAATAACAAAATGATAATGAATTCTGTAGATAAGAGAATGGAAAAAAATCCACAGTAATAAATGATTCTCAACAAAAATATGTAAAGATAAGATAATACTCAGTGAATTGAGAAAATAAGGGCTGGGTTTAGTGCACAGCAGGTACCTTTTCGCTGACAAAGGTGATAAAACAAGAGAGAAAGGGCAGAGGAGAGAACAGGAACAGCTGGACACAGAGAGGACAGCAGTGTCCAGCATACACCGCAGTCTTGTGGAGTCTCACACAGAGGAGGTTGATCAGAGTCTATATCAAAAACAAAGTTTAGAGCTTGTCAAACTGCCGTTCCATTTTTGTGTGTGCATGTTTCCAGTATTTTAAAAATAAAATAAGGGTGTGTTATGTGAAAACTGATAATTCACAAGCATGGATGTACTGATAACAGTTGCATTTGAATTACTGTAGGTCTTGGAAAAAAAGAAAATTAAATTTTTGAAAAGAACATTTTAAAGTAAATATTTCTTCACACTTATATTCTAAACCCTGCTTTAATATCTCAATGGCATCTTCATTTTATAACAATTTTAATGACATACAGTATTAGGTACAGACAGTATTGTATTGGGAAATGTGCTATGGCTCACATCTATGATGATCAGTTTGTGAAACAGTGAAAGTAACTGTACTGATAATTTACAGATAAAAATAACTTAGATCAGAGTACTTACAAAGCTGGATCCTCGTTGTGACTTTGCCATATGTGTAATTACTTATATGAACTCTGGTCCGATCAGCCGCACAGTAGTAGAGACCCTCATCGGACTCAGTGATGTTCACGATCAGTAGGTCATAGGAGTCAGAGGAATCATTTCTCACAAATTGAAAATGATGGTCAAAATTACTGGGAACATTGGAATCACTGCGTTCCAGCTTCAGAACAAGAGATGGTTGGTACTCGTGAGAACAGTTCCTGTACCACACTATTTTTGCTCCACCTGATTTTTTGCAGTCACAGTAAAGAGTGATGTTGTCTCCAGGTCTGACTTTAACCTCAGTCGCTGATCCAGAGGTCCATTCATGACCCAAAACAACAACTTCTGAAATACAAACACAATTACAAAAGCAGGTTAACATGTGACCAGTGTGATGGGATCTCACATTACATCAAATAGGCTACCTGCTAAGCATTTAACATACAAAATCTGCTGTGTGAATTCATTAGGACAATTCAATTACATTTCAAAAAGTTTCGCAAAACAATTACCTAAGAGACTAAGCAGAAATAGATGCAGCATGATCACGTATAATGGCAACATGAAATTGGAAGACAACAATGTACGTGTTCCTCACAGATGGCCCTTATAACCTGCGCAAACATTGCCATTAAAGGAGACGTTACAGCCGATTGGTGAGTTGAATGGAACATTTTCTTCTGTGGTTGATCTCTGTGGTTGTGACACTTGACACTTGTTGATATTGTGATTGCTGAGAGAATTTAACATTAGGGGAGACTGGGGACAGTTGCAACACTTTTCACATTTTTCTCAATTACTCAGAGACTATTTGGACAATCGGTAACACTACATAATACGGCCCGCGACTTAGAGCGTACTGCTCTCTTTCCGCGTAGGTTGCCTCTTATTTCACACAAGTACCAAGTAACTGCGGCTCACTTCCCCCCCTGTTTCCCCCGTGCATTTACAGTGTAACTAGGCTGCGTCTTAGCGCGTAACTCCGGTTAACTTACATCCTGCTTTACACCAACTTCCACACAAGTACAGAGTAACTCTCGCTCACTTGCCTCACGGTTTTACAGTATAACTAGGCTGCGTCTTAGCGCGTAACTCCGGTTAACTTACATCCTGCTTTACACCAACTTCCACACAAGTACAGGTAAGTCTCGCTCACTTGCCTCACGGTTTTACAGGCTGCGTCTTAGCGCGTAACTCCGGTTAACTTACATCCTGCTTTACACCAACTTCCACACAAGTACAGAGTAAGTCTCGCTCACTTGCCTCACGGTTTTACAGTATAACTAGGCTGCGTCTTAGCACGTAACTCCTGTCCTACTTTACACCAAATTACACAGTAACTCTCGCTCACCCCGCCAATAATTTCCCCGCATTTTACAGTATAACTAGGCTGTGTCTTAGAGCGTAACTCCCGTACAATTACGTGCTACTTTGCCCGGACTTACAGTGTAACTCCTGGTCATTTCCCACCAATGATTTTAACCTATATTAGAAATTAAATAGTATACTGTACAATATGAGCACAATTGTTACAATCCATTTTTTTTATTGTCAGCAGGAAAATTTCACCTCTATTCCAGAGATTTATTATTCATTAATTAATTGTATGGTTTGGAATACTGAGAAATGGTATAGAGCATGGAAATTGGTCAATAACAGGCTGGCTGGTAGCAAACTTACCTCTCTAAAATGCACATCAATGAAAGTCTAGTTCTGTCATCCAAGGGCAAAACACAAACTACATCCACAATAATGAATCATTCAGAGATAGAAAATGTTTTTATTATTTATTCTTTATTAAACAGAAAACACATGACACATCCATGATCATTCATAAACTTTAATGCAAGTAGATCTTAATTTCCCTGTATGTGAGCACTGTTATCCTGTCCTTAGTATGCAAATACACTGTAGTTGTCCTGGAGTTACCCAGTAACTACAAGGTAGCGGGCTGTATTATAAAGTATTCTTTGTTATTCCCTCCTTAGTGTGCAAATACATTGTAATTGTCCTGCAACTACAATATAGTTGTCCTGGAGTTACCCAGTAACTACAAGGTAGCGGGCTGTTATAAAGTATTCTTTGTTATTCCCTCCTTAGTGTGCAAATACACTGTAATTGTCCTGCAACTACAATGTAGTTGTCCTGGAGTTACCTAGTAAATACAAGGTATAGCGGGCTGTATTATAAAGTATTCTTTGTTATTCCCTCCTTAGTGTGCAAATACACTGTAATTGTCCTGCAACTACAATGTAGTTGTCCTGGAGTTACCCAGTAACTACAAGGTAGCGGGCTGTATTATAAAGTATTCTTTTTGTTGTTGTTGACACTTCAGTTAGTTTTGTCTTTGTATTACTGTACTTTCAGATGATGTTATCTCGTGAAACAAACTGTGTTCTAACTTACTGGTTCTACTTAGACAGTAGTATACAGCTGTAGTAGAAGGTACTGGGTAACTCCAGGACAACTACAGTGTAGTTGCACACTAAGGAGGGAATAACAAAGAATACTTTATAATACAGCCCACTACCTTGTAGTTACTGGGTAACTCCAGGACAACTACATTGTAGTTGCAGGACAATTACAGTGTATTTGCACACTAAGGAGGGAATAACAAAGAATACTTTATAGCCCGCTACGTTGTATTTACTGGGTAACTCCAGGACAACTACAATGTAGTTGCAGGACAATTACAGTGTATTTGCACACTAAGGAGGGAATAACAAAGAATACTTTATAATACAGCCCGCTACCTTGTAGTTACTGGGTAACTCCAGGACAACTACATTGTAGTCGCAGGACAATTACAGTGTATTTGCACACTAAGGAGGGAATAACAAAGAATACTTTATAATACAGCCTGGCCTGCTACCTTGTAGTTACTGGGTAACTCCAGGACAACTACAGTGTATTTGCACACTAAGGACAGGATAACAGTACTCACTTAACAGGGAAATTAAGATCTACTTGCATTAAAGTTTATGAATGATCATGGATGTGGATGTGTCATGTGTTTTCTGTTTAATAAAGAATAAATAATAAAAACGTTTTCTATCTCTGAATGATTCATTATTGTGGATGTATTATTGTATAGTTTGTGTTTTGCTCTTGGATGACAGAACTAGACTTTCATAGATGTGCATTTTAGAGAGGTAAGTTTGCTACCAGCCAGCCTGTTATTGACCAATTCCCATGCTCTATACCCATTTCTCAGTATTCCAAACCGTACAATTAATGAATGAATAATACATCTCTGGAATAGAGGTGAAATTTTCCTGCTGACAATAAAAAAAAATGGATTGTAACAATTGTGCTCATATTGTACAGTAGACCAGAGGTCTTCAACAGGGGGTCCGCGACCCCTAGGGGGTCCGCGGAGGTACTGCAGGGGGGTCGCGAAAGTTTTGGTTGAGGGAAAAAAAATATGAAAAAAGATATGTAAGTTATGGAAAAAAGATCCATTGTGAATATAAGGGTGTTCCCTGCTGCTGAACATCGGATTTTTACATAAAAGTCCTTTGTTTTCCTATAATATAGGTGTCAGGCGAGACTTTGTATTGTATCTGATACAAACACGGCGCACCGTCTCTCTCTCTCTCTCTCTCTCTCTCTCGCTCACTCCCCCGCACCCCCCTCTAAAATTATGGGATTATATCACTGACATATAAAATCAGCCTAGTTACACTGTAAATGCACAGGGGAAACGGGGGGAAGTGAGCCGCAGTTACTCGGTACTTGTGTGAAATAAGGGGCAACCTACGCGGAAAGAGAGCGGTAGGTACGCTCTAAGTCGCAGGCCGTATTATGTAGTGTTACCGGACAAACTTTGATAGATTAAACATGCACGTGTCTGCTAATTGACCTATGGCTAAGCCACGCCCCCAAACACGATGAACCAATCACAGTGCACATAGCTAGCCCATACACTCGGACATTCTCTGCTCCCATGTCCATTGAAATGCATTGCAGTTAGTCAGTTTTCATTCGTTTTTATATGTTTTTTCTTGACATTTTAAGTTTAAAATGGTCAAACGGTGTGCATGGGGTACATGCAACTCCGACACTAGGTATCCCGAGAGGCTGGGCGACGGGGTGGATTTTTTTAACCTTTTCCCAAGCCACATCTCAACCAAGAGAAGTGTCTGCTCTGGATAAACTTGTGTAGACCACTACACCAACTACACGTGGATAAACTTAACAAGGATGTCTACATCTGTTCTAAGTTAAAGTGAAATTCCGGCGTAAGTGTAAACCATGGTCAAACACACCGTAACACCAAGTTAGACCCCCCCTCGAGAGATCAATTTGCCCGACCGCTACATTCACGAGATCCACCAACTTCAGCAAATACCGCAATATCGCCACACACGGCGCTCTCCGGATCCACTGTCTGACCGCAACCAAAACGCCACCATTTGCCCAAAATAATGCTCAGAACTGCACCAAATGTCATCAATAGTACACACAGGGTCCCAGCACGTAGAACGAGTTGTCAAACATCTGCTAGCTTTGCCTGTTTTCTTTAGCAAGGAGATGCAACTCAACTCACCTACTTCTCCTCCGGGAGCCGCTCGTTGGTGAGGAAGCCCTGACGAGTCGATCACCGAGTGCACCGGAGTTCCGCAGCAAATGCTCATTTGCGCCTATATCGTGGCCAGCACTCGATAATAATAGTTATAAAGTGATATGCAAGATAAAAAAAAAAAAAAACTCTGATTGTATTTCCATGAGGTAATTGTTGATTGAGCTGCGGAACTCCGGTGCACTCGATGATCGACTCGTCAGGGCTTCCTCACCAACGAGCGGCTCCCGGAGGAGAAGTAGGTGAGTTGAGTTGCATCTCCTTGCTAAAGAAAACAGGCAAAGCTAGCAGATGTTTGACAACTCGTACTACGTGCTGGGACCCTGTGTGTACTATTGATGACATTTGGTGCAGTTCTGAGCATTATTTTGGGCAAATGGTGGCGTTTTGGTTGCGGTCAGACAGTGGATCCGGAGAGCGCCGTGTGTGGCGATATTGCGGTATTTGCTGAAGTTGGTGGATCTCGTGAATGTAGCGGTCGGGCAAATTGATCTCTCGAGGGGGGGTCTAACTTGGTGTTACGGTGTGTTTGACCATGGTTTACACTTACGCCAGAATTTCACTTTAAGTCAACAACGTATTTGAGGCAACATATTGTGAGAGATGTTTGGATGTTAGCCAGTATCACAACTAAGCATAAAGCCCGCTAGCTTAATGCTAACGTATAATGCAAAACCCCACAGACAGGCTAACAGAAGTTAGCCCGTCACTATCGGCGTTTCGCGGCAAACGGCAGCCATAGCAGTAAAGTTAAGTTAAGTTTTGGTGACTTCGAGATGATATTTAATCTTTCTGTCTCCAAAAACCATCAATTGCCTCCTGTGAAATGTCTCTTACTGTGACAGCTGCCATAGCGTCTGTCACTGAATGTTGTCCGAGTGAGTGGAGGGGGCGGGGCTTAGCCATAGGTCAATTAGCCATGCCATTTAAAGATGGTTACATATGACATATATTATTCACAATTCTGTCAGGACTACTTTGTCAAAATAATATTTAATTACTTGCACAAGTTTTATATGGTGGTATGATACTGTTCTGGGACCTGCTGCTCTTCCATGCGCTTGCGTGGAAAGCCTGAGACAGGAAGAGCACACCTTCCTACCATTCATGAGCAATCATGAACGGCATAAGCAGAGAGCGCAACAGCAAAGAAAACCCAGACAGAGCAGAGCAACCAACAAGATACAATGATATGGTTCATAACAGATGACGGGAGGAGCTGGGGTGGAGGTGGGTTGCAAAAAAAGCTAGCAGAGGAAGCAGCAGCAAGGGAGGTGACATCGGGCTAGAGCAGTTTTTATCGCGCTCTGAATGCAATTCCCCAATAGGAAGCAGCCACGGGGAGTCAGCTGATCTGCTCGGGGTTGACAGCTATGCTGTGCTGATTTAGAGCTTGACGTCATGACCTGCCAGAGCTAACGCTACGCTTGATTATTCATTTGAATGAAAGAATTCAGACGTTGCAACTGACCCCAAACCTGGGGACAGTTGACAAGAAGAATGGAACAATTTGCAATACAAAAAACTTTTATTAAACATGTAGGCTACTTTTGGATAATTTATTCACCGTATGACATTAAATAAATTAACTTTTCTCCAATTTTCATACTGTATATGTGGCTACTTTTGTCCTATAGAACAAGATACAACTAGGCCATAGATACAACCATAATTCCATATTTCATTATAGGAAGGTATTTGGGGAATTATTTTGTTTATTGTTAGCATTTTTCTATCATGGCTTAATATAATTGGCTGTTCTGTTCATCATGAGGAACAAAAGAGATCAATTGTGCATATTTTAAGCTAAAAATGTTAAATTTTATACATCATTGCATCATGTGCTTCCATATTCAAATGGCAGTTGTTGCAAACAGTCCCCACCCTATCAGCCATGACAAAATATCATGTACTAGCTAGTCACAATGACATTGACACAGGGTGAGAACATGCAAACTCCCCCCAGAAATGCTTAGTTTCAGGAATCGAGCCTAGAGCCTTCTTCAAAATGAGACTTTAGAAAAAACACTCCAAACTCTTTGGTGTTGTTTATTGTTTGTTTTTTGATATTTTTTAAGTGAAAGATTTTAAAAGATGTTTTATTTTTACTTTATGATAACCAAAGCGAACAAATAAAAGCAATATGTAAGTCCAGATATTGGTTTAAACAGTAGCTAATCACAGGAAAATAAAATTTAAAACTGCTAAAAATGTGTGTGACAGTTAAATCTGGAAGCACTTCAGCCGTAACTTTTGCCTCGCTCACTTTGCAATTCAAGATATCTCAAACCACGTGATATACATAGGCTACTGTACATACACAAACACATTGATACAAGAGAAAATGACAATTGTTGACCTGAATTTTAACAATTTCAAAAAATGGACTCAGTCCATTTAATTTCTGCTTGCATGAAGCAAGGCTGTCTGTCTACGAGCGTGTTTGTCCAGCCTTAACACGGTACACAACTCGTGTTAAACACACATCTTCATTCTGAAAAACAGTGTAACATGATTAGTATACTTTGCTAATATTACTTTGGGAGATTTACAACCTCAGGTAATCAAGAGAACTACAATTCTGATTAAATTGTTGCCAATAGTGAAAAAAAGGATCTCTCTTTTTTTTTTTTTTGTTAATTCTGAACAAATGTTCTGTTGTTTACCTGTCTCTGTCTTGGTTGTCCCCTGGTGTTTGATCTTTCCTGATGAACTTCATGTTCTTCCTCTGCAAAAATTAATACAACGCAGTTTCAGAGAAGCCCCTGGTTGTATACAACACTACACTATCATTATGGTATTATATCAATTGTGTAATAAATATTAAATTGTGTGCGAAAACTATAGGTACCTGTTTTCTGACAGAAGTGATAAACCAGAATAAAAGAGAGGAAAGTGGAGAGAATGGATAAGGCTGGCGCGAACAACATCATTGTCCAGGACACAGCAGGCACACTGTTGGAGTTGCATGATTTTCTGTCTAAATGGTCTTCTTTTCCTGCAGTAAGCAAAACACATATGCATCAACATTATATTGTTGGGCTTTTAACATGCTTGATATTCATTCCTTAACTGATCATCATTATTCATTCATTATCAAAAAATGTTATATTGTAGTTTTATAATATCAGTCAGTATCCCTATGTCTAAATCAAGTTCATTGGTGAATAATTTTAAACCAGCTGCAAATGAAAATTGGAACACTGTATCCCACGTCTTCTGCTGTTTTCTGGCTTCTCAAATGCAAACAGTTTCCAAAGATGGGGGGATGTGTTTAGGTATCAACATGGAAAATATTGTACTTGTTGTACTTATTACTTATATTGTACATATCCAAGTCCTTATCAATTTGTTCATCATAATACAGACCATAATATTGCTCATTAAGTATGCACACTTATGTACATTAGATTATGCTAATGATCTCAAACATTACCAATTATATTAGAAAAATGTATATCATAGAGATTGGTTTAATGGTTCACTTGAGAACATACTGTAAATTAAGATAAGATAGAAGTTAAACCAGAACACCCAGGATCCTTGTATAATTGAGCATTTAGACTAATTGCTACAATCACTGTCACCACTATGCACTCACACAAACTCACACAAAGAAAACTTACCATGACTCACTATGACCCTTGTTGTTGAATTGCCGTAACTGTAAATGTTTTTAGGAGAGATGTATTTATCATCCTCCACCTTGCTCTGTTCAGTTCCACAGTAGTACAGACCCTCGTCAGAAGCAGTGATGTTCATGATCAGGAGGTCGTAGGTTTTTGATGAATTGTTCCGCAAAAATTCAAAACGGGGTAAAGGTTTCTGAGGATTTTGCCTTGCGCTGCTGATGTGTGATGTCAATTTTGTTTTAAGAACAACAGTGGGCTGGTTCTCATGAGAACAGTTCCTGTACCACACTATGTATACTCCACTTGATATTTTGCAGTCACAATGCAGAGTGATGTTGTCTCCTGGTCTGACTCGTGTCACCTCTGACACTGAATTGGAAATCAAATCCTGACTGAAAGAAACAGTTCCTGGAATAAAGCCATACAAGTAAATTGAAATGTGCACAATATTCTTGGTACATAAGGTGTAGGTTTCTGAAAATAATACATATATCATTTTTAAAATGGAGCCTAACATGAATCATCAAAAGTTTACCAAAGAATTTACCAAAGAGAACGACCAGAAAAATGTGCAGCCCGTCCATGTGTGATGATGTGATGATGACAGACAGACGAAAGAGAGCGAAACACATTGTGCTCACAGATATCATTACCTGTGCAGAGTTTTCCATTAAAGGAAATCTAAGTCCTGATTGGCCAGTCAAGTGGAACATTTTCTTCTTCTTCTTTGTTTCCTCCCTGAAACGTGATCAGTAAGAGCTATACTTGTTTAAGTGAAAAGTGCACCGCCCTATCCATATATGGTGATGACAGGCATTAAAAGACAAAATAACGTGACATGACATCACAGCTATAACCTGTACAGACGTTTCCATTAAAGGAAAGGTAAGCTTTGATTGGCTAGTTGAATTGTGCACCCACTGTTTGTTTTTTCTTGTGGGTGATCATAAGCATGCATGCTCAGATAAGATAGGGACAGGTAACATCACACACATGAAACATGAACTTGAACATGAAAGCATTCTTGTGCTACAGGATTACGTTTTGCAAACATGATAATATTATATTGAGTTGACAGTTTACTTTGCAGTAATTTTTACCCCAGAGTTTTAACTTTTATTTTATTGTGTATATGGTAAGTTTGATTATGTTTACTGAATTTTATATAAAGGCCTGATGAAGCACTTATCGGTATGCTTTGGGCTGAATTTTGACATGAAATGTGAAACACAAAATACACAAATTTAGTTTCTGTTTCTTTAGTTTAATGCAACTACATTAGTAGTGCTGTGCAGATACAACCAGGAGTTTTCTGGCTCTGTCATGTTGTTGAACTATATGCATCTTTCACACTGCATTCCAGGATGGTCAAAGCTGATGGTTAGACATGGACCTTATCAAAGACGTATAAGAAGACGAGAGCTGCTAAAAGAATAGCATTTTTGGTCTCTTTTAAAATATCAACAAAATGTTTGTGATCAGGCTACATGACCAATGACACAGTTGTGGGGCGTCGGGCGTGTCTGTGGGTTTCCTATATCCCTAAACAAAAAGAAATTCTGGTTGAGTTTAAGCTTTCCTAATGAAATAAAAGTTGAATTAAAAACAAGGAATAAGTTCCAGACATTCACTGACAACCGAATGAAAACTGCAAAAGAGCTTGAGCTGGCAGCAGATCAACAACAAAATGTTTAATTCAAATTGATTTTCATACATTGGCTTGACTAATTGTGTAATTTATAATGAGAATAAGTATTATTATATTATTAGGGGCGGCAGTGGCTCAGGTGGTAGAGGGGGTCGTCCAATGATCAGAGGGTTGGCGGTTCAAATCCCACTCTGTCCCGGTTGCTGCCGTAGTGTCCTTGGGCAAGACACCTTACCTACCTTGCTCCTGATGGGTCGTGGTTAGTGCCTTGCATGGCAGCTTCCGCCATCAGTGTGTAAATGTGTGTGTGAATGGGTGAATGTGATGTACTATAAAGCGCTTTGGGTATCGTTCAGGTAAAGCGCTATATATATACAGACCATTTACTAGTAAAATACATAAAATCAAATAAAACGTGTATGAGGTTTATTTCGTCAATTCCTATATTGTCTGTTGGCCCACAATCTAAACCATGTATTATATGTTAATGTGATAAAACTCCCCAACAGGACCCATACCTCATTGTGTAGTAGTTTTTTAGTGGTGTACAAACTATGTGCTAATGTAAGCACGCCTCTGGCTGGCTGGATTTTCCGTTCGGGCGGCTGTACAAACATGGCGGCACAAGATGGCAAGACCCTTGCTATACGTATATATAAAAGAATAATTATAAGGCTACGGAAACCACGGGTAGTATATTCAGATTTTGCCAATAAACCTTGCCAATTATTACACAGTGGACCTTTATATTCGAGTCAAACAAGTAAGGTTTGGTAACTTAAAAATGATGGGAAATGGTTGCTTAGAGAACAATATGAAAAGCAATGCAACCCTTGTCTTGTCTTACACAGTCTCAAGCCTGTATGTGCAATATCACAATAGAGGAAATGCAGGTGAGATGGAAGAAAAAAAAGCCTAAAGCTCAATGGCCAAAACTTGCAACAACCACAGCACTGTTTCATTTTCAGTGGAACATTAACTGATGCAGCCTGTTCCTGTTGTGTACCGCTTGCTTTTTTAAATTGTTCTCCTCTCTTATTTATTGTGTTTTATTTGCCATTGCTTTTATTTGTTGTATTTTATTTGTGAAGCACTTTGTGATTTTTATCTGTGAAAAGTGCTCTATAAATAAAGATTACTTACTTATACAGTGTATAAAGTTTTGTGTTTTGGTCCGATCTGCTGGGTTCCCACAAATTCTACATTGTCTTAAAATAGTAGCTCTTTGCTCACCAAATGTACGATGCTCAGTGAAAGATGAAAATGAAAGTTTTGCTTCTGATCTGATTAAGAACTGGTATTTTCACAGGTACAATGTAGCAGTTTAAGTCATGTATTGTTATTGTTTCTCAGCCAGTCACTCATATGTGTGCAGTTTGACATAACACTTACTGGACCTCACCAACAAGATCATCTGGGGGGTTGACCATTGAACCATTTTCAGGTAATTTTAGACAAATACATCCAGGACAACCACTGTAAAATTTGCCAATAAACGAAAGTAAATTTAGAATGGTTTAACGGGAATGTCAAACTTTTTGCCTTTGTACTGAGAACTGCCAAAAAAGAAAGCTGCACAGACGTTCTGTAAAACAAACAAACTAACTAGGCTACTCACTCACTCACTCACGTTCATGCATGCATGAATAGAACGGAGGGGTCAGAAATCTCTCTTGATGTCAGAAATGGTGAGATGATTATCTTCAGTGAGGATGTAGGCCATTACGTAGCCATGTGTCTACAGAGCTGCCATATTCAAATCTGTTGTTTGCTTTTTGCAGCAGCAAATGCAATCATCTGAGGACTGATCTGTGTTACTCTCTCTGCAGTCATACAAGGGGCTGTTTGTTAGAGTGGGGTTTCCTGTGGTCTTAGTGATCATTGTCAGCTCTGTGTTGTCTTAACCATTAGTTCGTTCGTCATTAGAGTTTGTGTGTATGTGTGTCTGATACATGTTTATAACACATTTGTGAACATTTAGTTTTGTTCTCTGTCTCACCTCTGTTATGCGTTACGTGATACTCCACTGCTACAAGTTTTGGGCTGATCTCTTACTTGTGAAAACAACAGGAAATGACCTCTAAACAGCTCTTATATGATACTTTCCCATGCATCACCATGTGGTTGACATTCTTGGCACCCAAGTAAAGCACCTTGAGACCCTTTGGAAGGATCAGTCCTTTTTAATTACAGACACTCATGTCCCCTTCAGAGTTAGTTGTAATACCTTTGGTAAATCTTGATCAGTGAATCAGTCTATATTTGAATACTTTGGGTGTCATAGTAAAGGGAAAAAAATTAGAAATTGACGCTGTGACGTGTAAATTTCAGTATATGTGTTACTGGTGAAGAGTAAATGAAGATGGCACTATATATATTATAGTATATTATTCAGTATTCAGTAGGCTAGTATAATATTCACCCCCCCCCCCCCCCAAAAAAAAATCATTTTAGATGAGTGTCCTTCAGAATGATGCTGCTAAAGCTCAAAACCTCTAGGCTATCAAATGATTGTACAATGTATGAACATTATCTCTGCAGTGGTTGATTCTGATAAAGTGAAGCAGTAGGCTACAAAATTATTGAGATTTTACTACAAAATATTCAGGCGAGCTTTTCAAAATGTCCATTTTTGGCACAGCTTGGAACCACCTGCCACTATAAACCATTGTTTAATCTTAATTTTCACACAATTTGCATAAACTAACTGAAAAAGAATCAACCGGGACTAAATAACAACTACTTTCTAGGCCCTCTGTGTCCCTCCGCGTAAATCTGCACCTCTTTTTTATACAGTCTATGATCTGCACTGACCTGCTGCAGTTACGCCTGGCTCTATCTCTGCAGCGGATTGGTTGATTCGAGTGATTGACAGCTCATTCGAACCGTTAGAGCCAATAGAATGAGGCTATACCCACGTTGATGTGATTGACAGTAGCCTACTGGCCATAGATATAGAAACGTTTCTATGGTACTGGCAGCCAATCAGAATCAGCAGAATCCTGAAATGCGTGACGTGCAGGCTGTTGTGCGTGCAAGCTCACAAAGGTTCCGCTGCTCCTAAAGCCCGTCCGATTTAGATGTAACACACCTCAAAGTTCAACTGGAAATATTGTGGATTTACCAGAGCCAGTCTACGACTCAATATTACAAATTCTCTGGATTTACCCATGAAACAAACTTTTCACGGCAAAACAGCGAAGGTAAGAGGAAATTTACAACCATGTTTTGGCCAAGCAGTGTCTGTGTTTGCTCGACTTTGCTCGTTTTTGGCTTCTCTCTCTGCCGTGCTGCTGTGTAGCTTCTGTGTAGCCGCAGGTGCTATGTGTCGTTCCAATCTTTGTAGCCGGCTCTTTCATATGAGCGGTAGTTGATGTGTTTTGCATGATGTACAGTGGGCTATACGAGCCAGAAGTGGCGACTGGATCCACACAGAGGTGCTTCATGAAGTTTGATGTTTAGCTGTTTATTTAGTGTTTGGGCTGTGTTTGGGTCATATAAACATGTTTTTTACACGTTGTGGGCCAGCTTCTGCTGTTTAATTTGACATATAGACTATATTCTTTCATTGTTAGTGCAGTGGTGGCTCTGTGATTGTTCTGCATGTCTTCAAGTCTCCCAAATGGAGGACTTTGGATGAGTGAACTGTCTATTAGGGTGGTGTTGACATCAAACATTGTTGCCAAATCAGCGCATTGTTGAGACAGAGACTTTTTCTCTAACAAAATGGAAAGGCAACCAGAAATTAGATCATATTGCAGCACAGCAATAAAAACCCAGTTAGGAAATAAATGTTTTCTGTCCACTGAGATGTTAGAGGGCTTTAATATTTAAACGATTACAGAAAATGTTGAATATCAACACACAATGCGTTAACTTTAACCCCGCAAATGAACTACCATAAGTATGAACCCTTTTCTGCTTAATCCATCTTTTTACCTTTAGCATCACAATCTTCATTTGTCTCAGTGCTTTCGAGGCAATTCAATGGCCAGCCACGGCTCTGATAACAGTCTTCTTCTTTGCCCTCTTTGTGATGGGAGCTGTGATACTGATGGTTGTCAATGTGTTTCCCATAGACTTCAGTCTTTTTTGATTGTATTGCTCCGTCTACAAAAGCTATTGTTTCTAATGCTTGCATGTGATGTTGATGTTTGCTGAGCTGATATGTTTTGTAAAGGTTTGAACACATTGTATTGCTGTACTAAACCTATACTCTGGACTATGCATGTTGCTTCACTGACGGTGTCCAGGCTCCTCACCTCTTCATACAGAGGTTTGGCACAATGCAGCTGTGCTTCTGTCTTTTAGAAACCACTGTTTAATCTGAGGTAGGTGATGTATTTTTCAGTCTCCTTTGCCTCTAACACTGTGTGACACCATGGTTTCATCTTTGTCAAGTTTGAATCTGTGACCTTTATTGACAAAGTCCTTTTGACCTGTGAAAGACAAGTTAACATTTACATTAAACCCAAAACAGAGAGAGAGAGAGATTCCATCTGCATTGTCAAAATAAAGCTGGCATGACAAGAATTAATAAAAAACTAACACAATCGTTTTAGCTGGTTAATGTAATGCTAGATTCATTACAAATTTTGCAAACCAGGACATTGGACTTTATTCTGTTTTCTGCTATATTGTTTTTGTGTGTACTGCTAAAACATGCCTTGTGCTCACATCATAAAAAGCTTTCAAGTTATGAACCATGAACAGGTTGCAGTCACTCACCCACACCCACAGCGGCCCGGTCCTGAGCAACTTCAGTCCGCCTTCATGAGGGGCTGTTTGTCAGTGTGGGTTTCCTGTGGGCCTGATCACATGGGCTGCACAATGCGGTTGAGGTGCGCTTTCTTGTCACTGTGTATTGTGCTATGACTTCTTGGAGGAAGAATGACCTCAATGTTAGCATGAACACGTACCTAATAACATCGAATATCAAAGAATGAAACACTGACAGCTTGACGGATTTCTACTTACTAAATACTTTTCAGATTGTGATTGGTTGATTTCTCCTGCAGATAATAAATAACTATATGGCAGTATGTTCTATCATGAGTATTAGAACAACTCTGCAAAGACTTTGTTTCTAAAGGAAATGGAGGCTGCAACTGGTTAGTAGAATGGAACATGTTTCTGTGGTTGCATATGTGATATGAAGTGATGTGTTGGGCACTGATGTACTGATTACACTACACTTCAGCAGCGGGACCTGAAAGCATTAACCTACTTTTTGGGGTGGTAGTACATGATTGTCTAGATTTAAAGATTAAACAACATTTCTTTAGATGCATCAATGCCAGAACTTTCAATTGGGGACTCAGTCCTTGTTTTTTTTACAGTACTGCTTTTGTAAATTGCAGGGTATAATTATTTTGGATTCATTACATAAAGGGATAGGATGAAACCATATTTATACAGTGCAGAGTAACATCCTTTTCTGGGGTCCTGACAGAAGACTTCACATACAGTATGTCCTCCAACACACTGTCTTTTGAAAGATAAACAGTGATTAGACTAGCAACTGTTGTAGACAGAGAGGATGAGCTTGTGTTAGTGGTAGGGTGGTCCACTAGAGGGAGCAGAGAGCAAAAAAAATATTTACCATTGCCTCTGCTTATCAGAATGTGGGAAAGTGACAACTCTCACACACAAACTTAATGTATACCTGTCCTTGCACTGATTAAATGTACAGCTACCATATTGTCATATGAAATGTATAATAGCTATGTAACTTCTGTTCAAGATCTCTCAGTCAAAACAATTGCAAAGACAGAATTGGGTGAAATAGTAGAATAGGTTTATAACTGGTAAAACACTAAGCTCCACATTTTAAAGCAGATATCAGTGGAATGTTTTTGTTAATATAAGTCCTAAATAATCCTATTTTCCGTCAGCAATCACTTACATGAAGTATTTCAGCCTAAACACGAGTCTCTCCGTCACTCTGCTCTGCTGTAACCCGAGGAGAAAATTTTCCTTGTGGGATACAAGTGTTATCCAATGAGGAGAGAGAACGGCATGAAGGGCTGTGTGTGCAGCCAAGGGATGCGCGTGAATGTGGTGACGTAGCACGAGGACCAATTGATGCCTGACAAGGGCGGGGGCTGCTAACTCATGGTGCGTTCAAGGAAACTCGTACTTTGTGTTTTTCCTTCCTGTGAAGTCATACCAGTTCGATCTGGTACGAGTTCACGGGTCGGAAGTTACGAGTGGCCGTTATAGGGAACTTTCACAGACAACAGGACGGTAAAAACACGAGCTACGGGTTACCTGGAACGCTACCAAGTCGTAGTTGTGACTTGAAGCTGTAACTTACGGTTTCAAAAGCCTGCCTTGAACACAGCATTAGCCGAAACGGCCGTGCCACTGATATCTGCTTTAAGTCAGTGTCTTGCTGATATTAAACACAAGACATCAGGAAAGGGTTGGAAAACTGCTGCTGATCTTTGTTTTGATTGTCTCTCTGATTATGATCCAGATGTTCAGAGAATTTTAGCAGCAGCCAGATCATCAGCAGATGTGTCCTCTTCTCCATAATAATACAGCATGGACCAGGGAATCAAAACTAGTAGAAACAAAACACAGGATAGTTTTACTTTAAAGAAAGAGGAGAAGGATGCCTTGCTTATCTTTTCTGCTTTGATGAACCAGACATCAGGTGATTTAAATTCATTTGAACAAAATAAATGGCTAAAAAAAATGCATGTGGTTTAAGACCTAATAAATACCAATATTGAGCTTTACCAAACCACCACAATCCCAGCATACACAGAGAGGATATGCTGTCACTGACAGAGGACCAAATTAAACAAACCACAAGAAAGCTTGAGAGCTGCTTGAAACCTTTGGGATAATATGAGCATACAACAATCAAAAACAAAGGTGTAGTCATTTTTAGACATTTTAATACAGAACGTTACACAATTCAACTTTAAAGGTACAGTGTGTAACTTATTTGGCTTTTTATTAGCAAAAATCAAATATTGCTTTCATAAATACGTATTTACTGAAGCCTAATCACAATTGCATACAAAATGAAAGCTCTCTCGCAGCTTAGAATGAGTTGTTTACAAATACATAGGTGGCAGTGCACCCAACCGAGGCTGCCATGTTGCATCGCCATCTTTGAATATGGTACGCAAAAGGGGACAAACCTGGTTCAAATGCTCTATTGTCTGTGACAGGCTGTTGATGCCAATCAGCAATCCGATCGATGATGTCTTTTTGTTTTTTGCCGTTATAAAAGACACCCGGTGCTACAGCTGAGCAGCATTGGCAGCTAGATCTTCCAATGTTGAACTGTTTCTTATACAAAGTGCAGCCAAACACCAGGCTGAAGAGAGAGGAAGAGCAGAGGCTGCTCTGTGGGGCTACAGGTAAACTGGCTGGAGAGCACAGTGCCATCTTTTTCTTTTTTTTTAGCAGGGCCATTGTTACAGGTGATGCATCTATGACCGTGTATGTTTGTCCTCTGATCTTCCTTCACGGTGCTGCGCTGTGTTACTGGCACATACTGGAAGTCTGCATGTGTGTTAAAAAAAATAACCGATAGCATTAATTGCTCAAAGTTACTGTTATCGGTTAACGGTTAGTTTGCGAATGTGTTTGTCCTCGGAGGCCACCGTCACGTTTGGAAGGGGTGAGGAGTGAACGCTGCAATCCAGAATCTGAACACTGGATGTCACGGTTTTCCCACTATTTTACACACTTGGGCTTTAAAGTAGGCCTATTGTCTTGGTAACATGATTTTTACTTCCAGGTTTTAAAACTTAAAGTCAGTATATATGTAAGCTGATGCAAGATTATTATGACCTGACTCTAAGGTCATTGCTTAAAACAGCAAGCAGGCAAGCAAATCACACTTATGTATGCGCACTGAAAGTGTGGGTCATCTGTGGTTTGATGTGTCTATGTGTGTGCTCACTTTTCCACTGATAAACTATGCACACAGCAAAGCGGTGCAACAACACCTTCAGCAGGCCTCTTATATACACACCTTCAACTTACGACACTGAGCTCTGCAGTGGCTTTCCTGTGACTCTCATATAGAGCTACATGGTAGTTGAGGTTAGCACTGTTGTACTTGCCGTACCATTGCAGCCCAAATGCGTGCTTCTAAGAATAGCTCTTCAACAACAGCGTGGCGCTTTTTGTATGATGTTTTTGTTTTAAGTTTGCACCAATTGTCTCTTTGCGGACAAATAAGCAGGTATCGGAAATGGACAATTAATGTAATATTTTGTAGATTTCGAGATGCAGACTTTTGCTATTGTTGGCCTATAGTGTAATAATTACCATTTTGGATGATTCATATTTACTTCACCTCTATAAAATTGCTAAAATAAAAAAACAAACAAACTATAAAACTTATACCCATCAGAAGAGAGACCTGCATGCAGTGATGCATTTTTGGATGCCAGCCTCATCCCAGTTCCCTTCTCGAAAAGACAATGGGATTTTTACATAGGCTTGTGGACTATTACAACTGGATATTGAACATATGAACAACACAAATTATTATTCCATGATTTTTATGTCATAACCTTCAATTTATAGCTATATACACCATAATTATCCTCAACTGGTAAGCAGATAGCCACAGAAAATAACCTTTTGATAAAAGCTTAAAGAAATCGCATAGAGAATAAAACATGAAGATGTCTTGAAGTTGTGTTAACCAAAGACTTTACTTGAGCCATCAAACAAGAGTTTGGGATGAGCGGACACAGTCTGAATATATAAATTATTTTCTGTGTATTAGAACTCATTCCTGCACATTCTGTGTGTGTGTGTGTGTGTGTGTGTGTGTGTTTGTAGTTGACTGTATATCTTTGCTCAGATTTACAGAACGGTTGGAGTAATACAGTGGTTGAATACCACCGCTCACCAATTCATCATACCACTTTCTAATATTAAATTGTTAGGTCTTGATGTTGATGGCAGAGTAGGTGCAGAAGTCTGAAGTTTGTGTTTTCTTCTTCTTTGGTCTCTTTGATGATGCGTGACGGATCTCCAGGGCAGCGTAACACACATCTTCATCCTAAAGGCATTTGATGCAACAATCATGAACTGATTTCATTTCATGGTAACTGTGAAGAAACGTACATTTATTACACTAGACATTTAGATTTTTCGTATTTGCTAAAGCAAAGGCCATTATTGATAGGTTAACCATCATTACATTAGCTCATCATCGGGAGACAAGGTTAATAGCTGTTTCCAACACATTTTTTGTTTCTAATATCAAATACCTTATATGAGAAAGATTTATACACAAGATAAAAATCCTCAGTTTAAATTACCTGGTTATCTCTGCCTATAGACCTCCTGCTGTCAGATCCGTTCCTGTCAGCTTGATGTTCTTTAGCTGCAGGAATGAACACATAAGACACAATACTTTTAGGGAGAAGAAATTGTCTGAAGTTTCATTCACATCTGATAAATATCTGATAATGAATTTTGTAGATAAGAGAATGCATAAGAAAAAAAAATCCACATTAATAAATTATTCTCAACAAAAATATGTAAAGAAAAGATAAGATAATCATCAGCAACACAGTGAATCGAGAAAATAAGGACTGGGTTTAGTGCACAGCAGGTACCTTTTCTCTGACAAAGGTGATAAAACAAGAGAGAAAGGGCAGAGGAGAGAACAGCAACAGCTGGACACAGAGAGAACAGCAGTGTCCAGCATACACCGCAGTCTTGTGGAGTCTCACACAGAGGAGGTTGATCAGAGTCTATATCAAAAACAAAGTTCAGAGCTTGTCAAACTGCCGTTCCATTTTGTGTGTGTGCATGTTTCAAGTATTTCAAAATAAAATAAGGGTGTGTTATGTGAAAACTGATCATTTTAAACAAACATGGATGTACTGATTAATAATAGTTGCATTTGAATTTGGTCTTAGAGAGAAAAAAAGGAAAAGACAGAAAGAAAGAAAGAAAGAAAGAAAGAAAGAAAGAAAGAAAGAAAGAAAGAAAGAAAGATCAATTACATTTTGAAAGGAACATTTTAAAGTAAATATTTCTTCACACTTATATTCTAAACCCTGCTTTAATTTCTCAATGGCATCTTCATTTTATAACAGTTTTAATGACATACAGTATACAGACGGTATTGTATTGGGAAATGTGCTATTGCTCAAGTCTATGATGATCAGTTTGTGAAACAGTGAAATTAACTGTATTGATAATTTACAGATAAAAATAACTTAGATCAGAGTACTTACAAAGCTGGATCCTCGTTGTGACATTGCCATATGTGTAATTACTTATATGAACTCTGGTCCGATCAGCTGCACAGTAGTAGAGACCCTCATCGGACTCAGTGGTGTTCACGATCAGTAGGTCATAGGAGTCAGAGGAATCATTTTTCACAAATTGAAAATGATGATCGAAATGACTGGGAACATTGGAATCACTGCGTTCCAGCTTCAGAACAAGAGATGGTTGGTACTCGTGAGAACAGTTCCTGAACCACACTATTTTTGCTCCACCTGATTTTTTGCAGTCACAGTAAAGAGTGATGTTGTCTCCAGGTCTGACTTTAACCTCAGTCGCTGATCCAGAGATCCATTCATGACCCGAAACAACAACTTCTGAAATACAAACACAATTACAAAAGCAGGTTAACATGTGACCAGTGTGATGGGATCTCACATTACATCAAATACAGGTCCCTGCTAAGCATAAAAAACATACAGAATCTGCTGTGTGAACTCATTAGGACAACTAAAATTACATTTCAAAAAGTGTAGGAAAACAATTACCTAAGAGACTGAGCAGAAAAAGATGCAGCATGATCACGTATAATGGCAACATGAAATTGGAAGACAACGATGCACATGTTCCTCACGGCCCTTATAACCTGCGCAGACATTGCCATTAAAGGAAACGTTACAGCCAATTGGTGAGTTGAGTGGAACATTTTCTTCTGTGGTTGGTCTCTGTGGTTGTGACACTTCACTTGTTGATGTTGTGATTGGTGAAAGAATTAAGCATCATCTCCCGTTAACCTACCAAACCTCCAGCTGAGTTGGGGAATGGTCTACATGGAGCAATACGGAATACGGAAGCATTTGGAGCATGTAAAGTGCATTTTATCTTGGACATTGAGGAAGACTGAACGTTGTAAAGCCAGTAGCAATGTGAGTTCGAAATCATGAAGAAAAAAAAACATCAAATAGTGCCTCCTTTTGACAGGAACGGAAATGTTTTGCACTTTTAGCATTGTCCTCCACCTCAGCAGTATAATGATTGAGTTACCACATATGCTGTTTATAATGCATGCATGTCTGGAGGGTGCACTCTGAGGAAGACATTAGCCTAATGATAATGAGGTTAATGATATCTCAATATGCCCAAAATAGATATGCAGATAAGATGATGAGTTTTACAATTTAAGAGACAAGAGGTCTCTTGTGATGCAGAAGACCCCTGTAATTACTACTAAATAATAATGCAGTATGTCATTTCAGGCTGCCAGATGCCATTTTTAGATTCACTGTATGTTGTATATACAATATCTTATGTTGGACTTAGCAGCAAACTTATCTGCATCATTTCATTCTTATAGATATAAATCTGTGTAGTGTTTGTCTTTCCATTCATTCATCCATCCATCCATCCATCGTCTTCTGCTCAGGTGATGGTGGCAGGCTGATTAAACAGTTTTGTGCCTAAACCTAATAAAAGTAGTTTAGCAGCCATGGTAACAATCATGCAGTTTAGAAGCCACAGTGAAATCAGTATGGCAGTACAGCGACATGTTTATTATGCTAACCATGACAACCAAGGTCCATGAATGTGGCGCTGTAGGTGCAATATTGAGTCACTCCTGGGTTGTTGAAAACCGACCTACATGGTTGTTGATTAAACAACCTATTTAGGTGTTTAGATTGGAGGACTTTTTGGCGATGCTAAGTGCTGTTTTTGAACTGATTCATAAAGATTTCTTTGGGAAAGACTTTGCACTTCAATTTAAGCAAAGGTATGTTTGAAAAGCTTTCATTAAATGCAGATATACTGTGTACAATTCTGTAATGGAGTAAGACTCAGCAGCCCATAGACAGGTGTTTTAAATTCAAGGATGTGGCTATACAACACCACTATTAATATTAATAATAATAATAATAATTATTATTATTATTATTAATAAGAAATGGATCTCCTTCTGTTAATAAATGTGGTTAAGCCATGATGAAACGTGTTAAACCCAGTTAGACATAATAATCATAATATGAACAGCATTGTCCTTTTGTCTACAGATCCATACTGTGTAGTCTTTTTTTAAGTAATTTGAGCTTTCATGCCTTTAATGGACAGGACAGCTGGAGAGAGACAGGAAACTAGGAGACAGAGGGAGGGGGAATGACATGCAGCAAAGGGCCGCCTGGTGGAATCGATAAGACCTGTTTTTGAGTTTAGAAGAATGAGAAAGATCTTTTTCTGATTGAAACAACAACAACTGTTGTTATACTGGTTGTTTATGCAGACAAATTAATGTTGCCAAACCACCATGCAGAAGCTAAATTACAACAAAATAAATCCATAAAATGCTGTAATAATGGATTAATAATATTGTGTAATAATACTGCATAATGATAACACACACACACACACACACACACACACAGCTTCCGTCTGTTTAGCCGTGTATTGGGATATGTTTTCTCACATTTCTCACATCTCACCCCACACCTGGCACTGTACACACACACCCACTCCAGACAAAACTCTTTGACGTGTCACTTCGTATAATCTTCATGTTGTTATGAATACAGGGCAGGTATCACTTCTTTCTTGCAATAATGTGCTGAGTGTTTTGTCTGTGGGCGAAAGGTCACAGAACTCACTATAACAAAGACCTGTTTGAGGCCTCACCTACATCTCACTCTGAAGCAGTATCTGCAGCCGTCGATATTACCAACAGATCGATTCACAACTTGAGAAGCTCTTGATTATATATTTGAACATGAGGAGGAGAAGGGAGTGCAGGATGAATGTGAAGTAGGGGAGGAGGTGTCTCAAACAGACGATGATGTAAACTGCGATGCAGACTACAGAGAGAGCTCTGAGCAAGATTTATCAGATCTGACCTAAACAGCAGAATATGAGGTCTTCAACCCCCTGTGAAACGTAAAGAATTATCACAGGGTATAAAGAGAACGATCACAAAATATAATTAAAATGAACCTAAGGTCACATAGCCTATGAAGACATCGAATTGACCAGGAGCTGAGAGTTGGTAATAGCTGGAGGGAAACAGACATAATTTCCATGCTCACATAGAGATGCTGGTACTTGCTGGTCTATACAAATCCAACAAGGAGGCCATTTCAGTTGATCGGATGCTGAAACAGATCAGGTTTATTTTTGCGTATGCGGTTGTTTAGGGCCACAACCGTGGGAGGTGGGGTGGGGGGCCACATGACCAGAAAGGTACTAACCAGGGTTCAATTCAATTAACACATGAGTATGTCTGTTCATTCAGTGGTAATCAGTGTGTGGGATTTGGTGTTTGCGCTTGGAGTGTTTTGGGGGAAACAAATAAAATCTCATTTAGGGCCACCAAATCTTGTGTGTTTTTAACCCTTCGATGCACAACATAGGTCTAAAGTGACCCGACTATTAGCGAGGTCATTATTTTCTATACTGTATATAAGAAAAAGCTCCCGCACACTGTCATCACTTGCATAGATTTATTGAGCTGAACAACGTTTCGGTCCTGAGTCTCAGGACCTGACTTTAGTCTGACTTTTGACTATCATCAGGCTGTAATATAATCATAGAAGGTGAAAATCACAGGACATGTATGTTCTGACCATTCAGCAGTGTAAAGCTCAAGCATGTGGAAGCCTCCTGACAGTACATCAAAATAGAGATGAGAATAGGGCAGAAGTGGTGGAACAGTAAAGTGTGGCCTGAAAGAAGCCCATGGTGAAGAAGAGGAAACGGGGCCTTGAAAGGCTGGTCCAGGCCAAAAGATTTTTAAAAAATAGTTTTGTTTTTGCCCACCAGCTACAGTTCCCCACTAGATCATACGTTTCATACATTCCAGCCATTCTTGCCATTACAATGATAGGAACCACAGTCAGTAAATCTGTCTTTTCTTTTTTATTATCTGAAGCAAATGTTGTCTTTTCTCTTTATTTTCTTCTCAGAGAAATGTACATGTTAAAATCACTATTAAAAAAAAAAAATCATTAGGTTTAAGTTACCTTGAATAAGCAGCCAGCTACAATAAGGGAAATATCTTAAAGCAGAAGTAAGCAGAATATTTGTGTTAATATAAGTCTTACATAGTTATATCTTCCGACAGCAATCACTTATATAGAGTGTTTGGTCTGAAACACGGGTCTGTCAGTCACTCTGCTCTGCTGTAAGCCGAGGAGAAAACTTTCCTTGTATCCTACAACCTTTATCCAATGAGGAGAGAGAACGGCATAAAGGGGCGGTCCTCTCTGTGTGTGCAGCCTAGGGATGTGCGTGAATGTGGTGACGTAGGGACGAGGGCGGGGACTGCTAACTCCATCGGCTGACAAGAAGTTAGCCAAAACGACCGGATCGCTTACTTCTGCTTTAATATTAGCAAGCTAGCTAACTGTTAACATAATGACATGTTCTAGCTGTTGTTTAAAATATAATATTGTAGACAACAGTAGAACATCAACAGCTTCCTAGCTAACTGGTCCTCTCTCTGAGACTTTTTGTTTGTTCATAAAATAAGAAAGTAAAAATGGAAATAATACACTGTACTCATTAAAAACAAGATATTAAAATAATACTAATAATAAGATTTAAATTAATTTAATTTAAAAGATACAGCAAATAAACACTCACCCAGCATAAAATCACATGGAAAATGAATGTGGGTCATTTTTGACCCATGTCGTGCATTAGAAGGGTTGTGCACGACATGGGTCAGAAATCAAAGGGTTAAAATCAAGCTAGTAAATTGCAATCCAGTTTGAACTTGTCTCAGTTTATAACATCTCCACTAGAGGTCAGGAGAGTTGCCTCAGGAGCTTGTGTATATTTTTGGATATTTTTTGGGCTTTTAATGCCTTCAATTGGTAGCACAGTGGAGAGAGAGACAGGAAAATGGGGAGGCAGAGAGGGCGAATGACATGCAGGAAAGGGCTGCCCAATGCGGGATTCGAACCGGGGCTGCCTGCAGTGAGGACTGTAGCCTCAACATGGGGCGGCAGCTCTACCAAGTGAGCTAAACACCGCCCCACATATTGTTCATATTAAATCATTTATATTCCAATGCACCTACAAAAAATCCACTAGATGTGTGGTACAGAGATAAAGACACACAACGTAACCACAAATCTTTATTTTTATCTCATTGTCTGATTATGAAACAACACTCAGGATGTGTACAGTGCAGTTGGTGTGACTGATGTTGTGGTAACTGATATGATGCTGTCAGTAATACTTAACTTCCAAATGTAACTGAGATGGCTACAGAGTTGTTTATGTTCTGGCTTTGATATGTTTGAAAACAGACAGTGAAGACTTATACCGTGTGCACGCTTTCTGAAGTGGATAGATTTAAGGAAAAAAAAACTATACAAGAGGAGGAGCTTTTCTGTTGTCTATGATTTGATGTGTATTTCTTTTTAAGTATAATTTTGTGATCTTTGTTCTCAATGTGTATGGTGATTGAAACACTACTGCAGGTTCAGCTGGTTTGCATGTTAAACTTTGCAGTTGCATGAGGGTCTGTTTGTCATTGTGGGTTTCCTGTGAGTTTTGCTCACCGCCCACGTCTCAGGTGAAGATCATTTACTGTGAACTCTGAGCTGTCCTGCAACTTCTTAAAATAGATATAGTAGGGGCATTTGTAAATAAATTAACTACACAGTAGCTACCCAGATTTTTTTTAAATATAATTATTAAAGTTTTAGTCTCCATAGCTGAATCAATCCCAGTATTGCAATTATGTGGTGTTGTATCAAACACTGCTGATGACAGGTCAAGGCTGATGGCAAACTGGAATAACAGGAAATTGCTTGAAGCTTTCATGTCTTATTATAGAAACGTGGCCCGCACTGACCTTTCCAAAAAATTACAGATCAATTTCAATCTGACAAAAACATGAGTAAGAAGCAAATTGTTATGAGCAACAGCAGACGCACTTTTAATCACAAGGTTTTTTTATTTAGTCTTTTCAGCTTGTCAGTTGTATCTGTTATTTAAGTGGTGTGAGGAAACAGGTTACATAAAATCTATCCAGTATATTCAGAATGACGCTTAATGCCATGAACAGTGTGGAAATTCAAAACAATTTGATACAATAAAAACTTTTTAATGAAAAAGAAAAAGGTATGAAATATTGTTTCAATATCAGCAACAGATAATTGTAATGAGAGTTTTGAAAGGGAAAGCGAAGTGACAGAATGGTGTTATACAAAAACAATTAGGTAGTTCTATCTCTTATATCTATACATCCATGTACCCCCCACACATGGTTCACCGAGTTGTGCAGTGATGTCATGTTTCACACTGTCAAAAAGAGTTCATTTGCACACAAAGACATGCAATATAACAATACGTGATTGTTATAATAACCGTCTGCCAACAAAGTGGATCAGAGATGACTGCTGCCTCCTGTTAATATTTTATATAACACTACACCTTGTAATCTGAGATTACGTTTTTTGTTTAAAATTATTTTTGCAACCCCCTACTCCATTTTGCCTACCCCTCGGGGCACGATTACCACAGTCAGGAATCACTGCTCTACACCCTGGAAGTATTGATGGCAGAGTAGGTGCTGAAGTCAGAACTCTGGGTGTTATTCCTCTCTGGTCTCTGTGATGTCTGATGGATTTCCAGTGCAGCGTAACACACATCTTCCTTCTAAGATTTAACATTTGTCGATTAGAATCATGGTCATGATTAAATGCTATAATTCTTGAAGAAAAAAGAAAGGGAGAAAGAAAACTGGTGTAAATACCTGATGCAGTCTTGTTTGGTTTCTGTCCCGTCTTATCTGATCAACTTGAGGTTCTCTTTCTGTTAAAATAAATACGACATCATCATAAATCATTACAGCATATTACTCCCAATCTCAATCAATAAATGAAAAAAGAATTAATGGCTCTTAATGACTTTAATGAATTTTGTAGATGAATTGCTGCGGGTATTTTTGACATTAAAGTGTTTGTCTTAAAAGGTGACATATATATGCAGATGATACCTTTTTTCCAACAGAGATGATAAACCGCAAGTGAGGACAGCAGAGAGGAGAGAACAGTCAAAGCTGGACACAGAGTGTAGAGCAGTGTCAGGTACAAAGCACAGTCTTGAGGTTCACTGGCCGTGTCTGGATCAAACATGTTAACATTAACAAACACATTAAACACTCGTTTCTCTCTTGAAAAACGTGGATTGGTTCCAGATAGACATCTCTAAGAATAAATACTAGTTGAATACACTCCAACTTGTGTGTGACATTTTTCAGCTTATTGGAATTTTCATTTTGTTCATGCAAATATACAACTTTTTTCCCCAGTTCAGGCCTATTTATGTCTCATCCCAAAATTATAGTGCACATTTAGAACTGACTCTTAACACTTCAGGGTGTCTATGTTGGGGTACATACAGTATAGGAGGCTCTACAAGCAGCATTTTTCTAGTGAATAATAATATCAGAGCTGTACAATGATCATTTAGTAAAAGAGTTACAATCATTGTCTTCATGGTTACATTCACACTCACACAAGCACAAAGAAAACTTACCACGACTCACTATGACCCTTGTTGTTGCATTGCCGTAACTGTAAATGTATTTAGGAGAGATGTATTCATTATCCTCCACCTTGATCTGTTCAGTTCCACAGTAGTACAGACCCTCGTCAGAACCAGTGGTGTTCATAATCAGCAGGTCGTAGGTTTCTGATGAACTGTTCGGCAAAAATTCAAAACGGGGTAAAGGTGTCTGAGGATTTTGCCATGCTGCGCTGCTGGTCTCTATTTTTGTTTTAAGAACAAGAGTGGGCTGGTTCTCATGAGAACAGTTCCTGTACCACACTATGTATACTCCACTTGATATTTTGCAGTCACAATGCAGAGTGATGTTGTCTCCTGGTCTGACTCGTGTCACCTCTGACACTGAATTGGGAATCAAATCCTGACTGAAAGAAACAGTTCCTGGAATAAAGCCATAAAAGTAAATTGAAATGTGCACAATACTCCTGGTACATAAGGTGTAGGTTTCTGCGAAGAATACATATATCATTTTTAAAACGGAGCCTAACATGAATCATCAAAAGTTTACCAAAGAATTTACCAAAGAGAACGACCAGAAAAATGTGCAGCCCGTCCATGTGTGATGATGTGATGATGACAGACAGACGAAAGAGAGCGAAACACATTGTGCTCACAGATATCATTACCTGCGCAGAGTTTTCCATTAAAGGAAATCTAAGTCCTGATTGGCCAGTCAAGTGGAACATTTTCTTCTGTGGTTGTTTTTTATTGGTTAGATTGTAAGCAACATATTGGCTGTCGATGTTTCCTCTCTGAACCGTGATTGAGTCAGTGAAGATCAGGGGTGGAAAGAGTACCAAAAAAATCGACTCAAGTAAAAGTACTGTTACCTTGATGAAATTTTACTCAAGTAAAAGTAAAAGTACTGGTGTAAAAATCTACTCAAGTAAAAGTAAAAAGTAGTTCATTTAAAATTTACTCAGAGTAAAAGTTACTTAGTTACTTCTTTTTGGGGGGGGGAGGGCTATAATGGCCAGAGATTGGCCTAACATTCTCCGTGCATGTCTCTGTGTTCCAAATTTGTCCCTTCTCCATCGATACACTGGTCTCCATCATCTTTTACCTCCTGTGGCACCAACTTGATTCTGACCTTCTGACACTGCAGTTGTCCAGAGCCGGTAGGACTAGGACCGAGAATGAAGTTGGGTCGCGCCGGTCTGGCCCTCAGTCCCGGTGTGTCTAGTCATTTAATCTGGCAGGGTCAGCGGTCCTGATACCGAACACAGCCGGACATGTTCATGAGTTCATTAAAAAAAAAAAAGCCCGGACGCCCCGGACAGGACGTGAGAAGTGGACATGTCCGGGCAAAAGAGGACGTTTGGTCACTGTAAACGTAGCCGAATAGATGGACATGCCTGATAACGTTGTCTTTAATCATTAACGTCAGCTTTTAACCGCTAGCTGCGGCTTGGCTAATATTAAGACGACAACATTGTAGCGACTAGCGTTGTTATGCACAAACTCACGTAGCGGTGAGGGGGAGAGGTGTGTACCTGCTGCTGCTGTGTGCGTCTGTGAAGGGACAGAGAGAGAGAGAGAGAGAGAGAGAGAGAGAGGCGGCAGCGGCGTAGCTACTTTTGACAACCCACACAGACGCAGTGCAAGTTCATATATATTTTTTACTTTGTAACGGAAGCTATTTAAAATGTAACTAAGTAAATTTCTTCCAACAATATGTACTCAAGTAAAAGTAAAAGTACTGATTTTAAAAATTACTCAAAAAAGTACAAGTACACAAAAAAGCTACTTAGTTACAGTAACTTGAGTAAATGTAACTCGTTACTTTCCACCCCTGGTGAAGATCTTAACTGAGGTGTTACTGAGGAGGTACTGTAATGCTGTACTTGAAGTACTTGGTTAGAGATTGGTTCCATCATGACAGACATGGAGGTTCTGATAAACATAAACCAGAAGTAGACGATCCTCCAGTGAGAAAAGGTATGAGATGAAATACACGTTTTTACAGTGTATAAATAAACTTAAGTCTCTTCCCTAGTTCAGTCAGACAACTCTGAAATGAGAACAAATAATTTATTGAGAATAAGCATTGCAAGCTGAAGAACAGCATAGGTATCCTTGAGCATGGTTGCAGCAGGTTTGGCATCAGGCTCTGTCTCAGTTATTCGTTCCCTGAATGATCTGCTTTGACATTACAGGGAATGAAGCCGACCCCCGCAGGAGATCATATAAAGACAGAGCCCACAGGTGGATGCTGGGGAGGTGGTTGGTTTGCAAAACCTCATGGGCGGCAGCAGCAGCGGCAGCAGCAAGGGCAGCAGAGCAGGAAATAGCAGCGGCAGCAGCATAGATGAGCAGGTAAGATGGGGGGTATAAGTAGCCCGCCTTATTTGAAGGAGGGGGGCATGTGACTGATCAGCATATCAGTATGGGCGCAGCTTGAGTTGTCTGTCTGAACTAGCGCTGCAGGCTTCGCATCATAGAATGACTTTAAAAGAAAAACAATGTTGTCAATTTTTGCCAAAAAATGGCAAACATTGGTAGTGTGGTTATTTGTTCTTATTTAGTTTACTCCTTTGCTGTCATAAGTATGTTTTGTCTGCTCTATTTCTGGTTATATTACCTCAAAAGATATCTGCCTGCTGAAGCAAGATGATAGAAGAACTTCATGTAGTACAGTACAGTACAAGTGTGTGCTTTTCTATGGGCATATAGGAAACACACAACATTTGTTTACCTCCACCTTAATGACAAGATCATCCACATAGCCCAGTGCCAAATATTGTTTTCCCCATTTTTTGAGCCATGTTGGTATATTAAAATAAAATCTTCAGAATAAATTAATATTGATCTTAGCTCCACTTCGCAATTATGTTTGACATTGAATGAATCCTGTCCCTGAGAAGTACAAATCTGTTTTTCCATCTGAGACCTACGATAAAAAAGTTGTTTTAACTCTTGGCTACACTTACAAACATAGTAGTGGAGGAGCTTCAGCTAGAGAACAATATCAATCATCCACCCATACATTGTCTGTGCCACTTATTTTTTCAAGGTTGTGGGGGGGCATGGAGACAGTCCTATAGCTGACAGAGGGCTCGGGTGGGGTAGGCTATACCCTGGACTTCAGTCTTTCACAGGGTGAGTAGCCTACATATGACTAACAACCTCACACACTTGCACTAACACTTATGGGCAATTGAGTGTCACCAATTCACCTGATGTGCAGTTTTCCATGTTTACATAGAGATGCTTGTACTTGGTGGTATCTTCAAACCTGGCTCTCTCGTCGTAAATGGTCTATCCTGATTGAAATAAAGTTGGTATGGCATGGTATGGTATGGTATAGAGCTATAAGCACTAACTTCTGACTAAGGCTCTTAATCAACTCTGTACAGCAAACATCTTAGTGCTTCGTGTAGTAAATAAAGAAAATGGTGTTAGATTGTTGTTATTGTTCTCAATTCAACCATCTGAGTGATGCTTGTTCTGGTTATTCTGCATACATTGACTGATTGTTACACAAAACACTGAGATTTTTATTGTACAGAGTTGAGCTCTAACTACTGAGAGTATAAGATATTCTGTAATATTCTGCTAAGACTTCTTGTTTACAACATAGGGTTGATTATTGATTGATTTTAAAGCAGTACTTAAGAACTTTCAGTTTTGGTTGAGTTTGGCGGCGCCAGTGGACCAAAGCGGTAGTGTTTTGCCTGAAGGAAGACCCCATTTCCCATGAGCACTGGCGCATAGCGTCGTAAACATCCTGATGTCCCGGTCGCGTGCAACAACTCGGTGCTGACCTGTTGATCTGCCTATTTTGTGATTTTACAATCAGTATCTCCTCGTTCATGGTGTCAACGGGGTTAAATGGTTTCTGAAAACCTATGACCTGTTGACTTCAGGCCGGCCTCAGCCCATTAGGCTACAATGTTTTCACGGTGTAGAGCGGGAAATGATCCGCCGTAAGGACGGTGTATTTTATTTTGAAAATTAACCAGGTGTTTTATTTTGTATTTTGTACATGATTTCCTGTCCCGCATCCAGCATCCGGCAAAAATACAAGCTCTGCGTGTTGCGGAGGGCTGCCCAGGGCTGGAGCCGGTTGAAGCACACACATTGTACAGAGTAGAAACGGCTGCGGCTCCGCCGCCGTGCCGAGGTGGAGCTACAGCCGTTACGTATCCAGTGGAATTTGCCCATTACTCTCTCTCTTTCGTTCTTTAGTCTCCTCCTACATAGGCGTTCACATCGACTTCCGTGTTTTTAACGAATGGGGAAAGGGGGACGTGACTTATACCATAAAGCAGTCAGCACATTTGTAGTTTGGGATTCCTACCATCTACATCGAAGCTGCTTAGTGCCAGTGAAGGTGATACAGACCCCCTCAGGCCATGACAGAGTTTGCTGTGAGACTGGGTTGTGACAGAGGTGTCATTCAACCTGTTGTAAGTCGATGTACCATCACAAAAGTTCTTCAAATATTATATGAAGGTTGAAAAGTTACTTGTTGGTTTAATTGTAATGGTGACACTGACAGTGGAAAATGAAAAGGCCATATACACTGCAAAAACTCAAAATCTTACCAAGAATATTTATCTTATTTCTAGTCAAAATGTTATTTCTAGTCAAAACAAATCTCATTGTACTTAAAATAAGACTCATCACATTAAAAAGTAGCTTGTTTTTAGACACTTTTTACTTCTTTCAAGCAGATTTTCACTTGAAATAATCTGATAGTGGAGCAAGTTTTTCTTTCTTATTACAAGCACAAAAAACTTCCTTTCACTGGCAGATTTTTCTACTTATTTCAAGTGAAAATTTGTTTGAAACAAGTGAAAATTATCTAAAAACAAGTTGATTTTTAGGTGATGAGTCTTATTTTAAGTGGAGAGAGATTCGTTTTGACCAGAAATTAGACATTTTGACGAGAAATAAGACAAATATTCTTGGAAAGATTTTGAGTTTTTGCAGTGTAGGCATCTTCCTTACAAGGTAAAAGATTCAATGTGGCCAGTAAAAGCAAGATTAAAGTGTGTAACTGTACAATATAAATCCTGAAGAGAGCGTTCAGTGGCAGTGTTACTTTTGGTTGGCACCCCAGATACACTGTTACCCCCCTGTGCCCCCACCAGAAAATAATCTGGACCAGCCCCTGCATGGATACAGGTGTATCTTTGTACGGGGAAGTCTCTGTGGTCAATTTTGACTCACCATAACTCAGATTAAGCATAAATGTTCAGAAAACCTCTCACAGTCTGATATTTGCTTGTTCTGATCAACATAAGAAAAAAAGTAGATTAATTAGGCCTTAAAACTAAACATGTACAGTACAGTAAGTTAGATCTGATCTAATGTTCACAAGATATCAAAGCAAATATATAAATAATTGAAATATAAATGTTTATGCTCATGGGTGAGCATTGCGTTACTTAAACATTCTACCGTGTGATGAAAACTGTTCAGTGCTTCAGTGCTCATGACTTTGAGCCACCAAGGATTTATACTTTCTCAATTCTCACCTTGTGGCAGGCTGATCAAAATAGATACTTCATCTTTATTATTAAACTGTAATACAAAGCTCCAGCCGCTGAAGTGTGTTTTTCAGCTAGGAAATTGAAATCCAGTTTGAACTTGTCTCAGTTTAACATCTCCACTAGAGGTCAGGAGAGTTGCCTTGTGTGGCTGGCTGCACAGGGACACCAGCAACGTCTCTGGTTGACGTTTACCACATAAGTGTCTCTGAAATAAGATGATGTGGCAAATACCTAACCTCTTGTTTTTATTTAATAATTCACATTTCAATGCACCTACAAAAATCCACTGATGTATGCTACTGAGGTAAAGACACACAACACACATCTTTATTTTTATCTCACTGTCTGATTATGAAACAACACTTACACTCAGCATGTGTACAGTGCAGCTGGTGTGACTGATGTTGTGGTAACTGATAGGAAGCTGTCAGAAATACACTTTACTTTACCTCCAAATGTAACTGAGATGGCTACAGAGTTGTTTATGTTCTGGCTTTGATATGTTTGAAAACAGACAGTGAAGACTTATACCGTGTGCACGCTTTCTGAAGTGGATAGATTTAAGGAAAGAAAAACTATACAAGAGCAGGAGCTTTTCTGTTGTCTATGATTTGATGCGTATTTCATATGATCTTATGATCTTTGTTCTCAGTGTGTATGGTGAAACACTACTGTAGTTTGCTAGTTTGCATGTTAAACTTTGCAGTCGCATGGGGGTCTGTCTGTTATTGTGGGTTTCCTGTGAGTTTTGCTCACCGCCTACGTCTCAGGTGAAGATCATTTACTGTTAGCTGACCTGTAACTTCTTAAAATAGATATAGTAGGGACATTTGAAAATAAATGAGATACACCGTAGCTACCCAGATTTTTTGTTTAACATAAATTTTAGCCTCTATAGCTGAATCAATCCCAGTATTACAATTACCGGTACATGGTGTTGTATCAAACACTGCTGATGACAGGTCAAGGCTGATGGCAAAACGGAATAACAGGAAATTGCTTGAAAACAGCTTTTATGTCTTATTACAGAAACGTGGTCGTCACTGACCCTTCCAAAAAAGTACAGATCAATTTCAATCTGACAAAAAAGTGAGTAAGAAGCAAATTGTTATCAGCAAAAGTGGACTCACTTTCAATCACAACATTTTTTTATTTAGTTATTTCTGCATCTTAACAGTTTAAATGTCCTATTTGAGTGGTCTAATGGAATAAAATACACAAAATCTTCCTACTATTTTCAGAATAACTGCATAAATATAGACTACATTAGCTTTATGCCACTAATGGTGTGGAAGTCCAAAACAATCTGAAACAATAAAAACCTTTTAAGATAAAAAGAAAAAAGTATCAAATATTGTTTACCAGTAATGATCCTGATAAAGGAAAACTAAATGACAGAGTTTGCCCCTACAAAAATAGTTATAGAATTCTTTATCATCATATCAATTTCGTTAATTACATGTTTAACTCCTCTACACCCTGGAAGTATTGATGGCAGAGTAGGTGCTGAAGTCTGAACTCTGGGTGTTCTTCCTCTTTGGTCTCTGTGATGCCTGGCGGATTTCCAATGCAGCGTAACACACATCTTCATCCTAAGATTTAACATTTTTTTGATCAGAATCATTTTCATATGATTCTTAAAGAAAAAATTAAGAAAGAAAGAAAGAAAACCTGGTGTAAAATACCTGATGCGGTCTTGTCTGGGTTCTACTGTCCCGTCTTATCTGATCAACTTGAGGTTCTCTTGCTGTGGAGATAAATACATCATCACCATAAATCATTACAGCATGTTACTCCCAATCTCAAACAATAAATGAAAAAAGAATATATCTGAATCTGGCTCTCGTAATGGCCATAATGAATTTTATAGATTAATTGCAACAAGTATTTTTGACATGAAAGTGTTTATCTTAAAAGGTGACATATATATGCAGATGATACCTTTTTTCCAACAGAGATGATAAACCGTGAGTGAGGACAGCAGAGAGGAGAGAACAGTCAAAGCTGGACACAGAGTGTACAGCAGTGTCAGGTACAAAGTACAGTCTTGAGGCTTACGTTGTGGAGGTTCACTGGCCTGGTCTGGATCAAACACATTAACATGAACAAACACATTAAACACTCGTATTTCTCTTAAAACATCCCTAAGAGTAAATACCTCAAATAAAAATGTATCCCCTCAAAAATTATATTTCACATTTAGGACTGACTCTTCAGGGTGTCTATGTTGGGGTACATATAGGAGGAGCAGCATTCTTTCTGACATAATGAATAATAATAATATCAGAGCACATTTTACAACTGTACAATGATCATTTAGTCAAACAGTTACAATCATTGTCTTAATGGTTACATTCACACTCAAACAAGCACAAAGAAAACTTACCATGACTTACTATGACCCTTGTTGTTGCATTGCCATAACTGTAAATGCATTTAGAAGAGATGTATTTTTCATCCTCCACCTTGCTCTGTTCAGTTCCACAGTAGTACAGACCCTCGTCAGAAGCAGTGATGTTCATGATCAGGAGGTCGTAGGTTTCTGATGAATTGTTCCGCAAAAATTCAAAACGTGGTAAAGGTTTCTGAGGATTTTGCCTTGCGCTGCTGATGTGTGATTTCAATTTTGTTTTAAGAACAAGAGTGGGCTGGTTCTCATGAGAACAGTTCCTGTACCACACTATGTATACTCCACTTGATATTTTGCAGTCACAGTACATAGTAATGTTGTCTCCTGGTCTGACGGTCACCTCTGACACTGAATTGGGAATCAAATCCTGACTGAAAGAAACAGTTCCTGGAATAAAGCCATAAAAGTAAATTGAAATGTGCACAATATTCCTGGTACATAAGGTGTAGGTTGCTGCGAAGAAAATGAGGTATACATATATCATTTTTAAAATGAAGCCTAAGATGAATCGTCAAAAGTTTACCAAAGAATTTACCAAAGAGAACGACCAGAAAAATGTGCAGCCCGTCCATGTGTGATGATGTGATGATGACAGACAGACCAAAGAGAGCGAAACACATTGTGCTCACAGATATCATTAGGCTACCTGCGCAGAGTTTTCCATTAAAGGAAATCTGAGTCCTGATTGGCCAGTCAAGTGGAACATTTTCCTCTGTGGTTGTTTTTTATTGGTTAGATAGTAAACAGGCTGTTGATGTTTCCTCCCTGAAACTTGATAGAATCAGTGAAGCGCTCAACACTTAACTGAGGTGTTACTGAGGAGCTAATGCTGGTACAGTAATACTTGTTGAAGAGAAGTACTTGGTTAGAGATTGGGTCCATCATATGACAGACATGGAGGTTCTGATAAACATAAACCAGAAGTAGACGATCCTCCAGTGAGAAAAGGTATGAGATGAAATACAAGTTTTTACAGTGTAAAGCTTCAATCTCTTCCCTAAAGAATGACTTTAAAAGAAAAACAATGTTGCCAGGACTTGAACCCAATGTCTTCTTACTGGAATGTTAACCAATTAAACTACAAAATAAAACTGTGAAACTAAACCAGCAGGTTGAATGATTTTAATCGTTCCAGTAATGACACAACAAAAAGGTCTGCTTGAACTCAATGTTTTCCACATACATTCTTTAGATAACACCATAATACATCGGTCAGAGATCACAGTCTTAATTCATGCCATATTTACTTCACGTCAAATTTAGAACAATGACCAGAGTCTTACTTTTAACTCATTGAGTGCCACGCTGTTTTCCAAAGCTTAAGCTTGCCAGCAATTTAGACCATTGACTATGGCTCGTTTGAAAGGTGAAACTTTCTGCTTCAAATGGGGACAAACCATTTATTTCTACATGCCTTCAGTTCTGAGCAATCCCAAGCTAAACAGTGGCCAGTATTCATCAAAATCCCTGCTTGTTTTCTAGAAATGGAACTATGTCTGTGATCTGATCCTATTGTACTAATGCGTATATATATATATATATATATTTTTTTTTTAATTTTATTTTAATTTTTTAAGGTAAAAGGGGTAGGGGTATATAAGCTTTGGCTTCAACCTACACCCTTTTGGTTATATAAGCTTGATATACCGAAATAAATAAATTCATTCATTCATTTATAACATCTTTTATGAAATATGCGCTGTTCTTCTGACACTTACATTTGTGGGTCCGATAAATATTGTTGTTCTATTCACAAAACCACCATGGGGGGCACTACAAAATAACAATAACACAACTACTGCTAGACTGGGTGGGACTGCCGGCTGAGCAGCCGGCCAAGACCCCTTCCTGTTCGGCTCCTAGCTGCGGGAGCCTCGCGGGTGAAAGCGGAGCGGCTGTACTCCAGTCAAACTTTTTTTTCTCAGATATTTTGCATAAAGACACACACAAATGACATCAGGATTGAAGCTGAATGTGTTCGCTAACTAGTGGTACCAGCCTTAACAGTAGATTTAAAGATAATGGGCTGTTATATTGGAGAAGAGGGTTGCATGCGCCACTGATTCGACCCAATGAGGCAACCATCAAATAGCCGAGTTATGATAAAAGTTTGATCGTCATCTATTTTAGTTCTGTTTATCATAGAGTTCCCAAATTCACACATAATGTGTGTTAGAGTGTCTATTTTCATAATTTAAAGACAACAACAAGAAAAAAACTTAAAATTACGTTTTTGGGACAACGCATGGGAACAAAACGAGTTAAGTAGCGTGCCAAAATCTGTCTCATAATAATGACTGGGGAACTTTATGAAATGACATGCTCAAATACCGTTAGGCAAACAAACATGGATGACTAAGGTTAGGAAGGGTCATTCAGAGTAACTCACTCCAAACTTTAGTGTAACTCAACTTTCTCATCTCTACCATCTCCCATATTAAATAAATCTGATAGTAACTACTGAGGACATGTGTCCTTCCAATATTTAATATTTAAGTAAAACCATAAACTGTCCCTTCCTTTGAGCTAATATGTTTTTCAAGCCTAAACCTAATCACACACAAGACTAAATATACAATTAATGTACCTTCACTCTACCAGACACCCTGGCTGTACCTTCACTCTACCAGACATCCCATTGACGTGTGTGGCAATACCACAAAAATACATAAACAAAGGTGTCCACTTCCTGACCCAGAAAAAAACATTACCAGTGAATGCTATTTCTGCAGAAATGAATTGCCTCTAGAATGTATCAAATATATTATCATTTAGTGGGACAGAAACATTAATTTTAGGATGAGCATTTATTCTAAACCTGCACTACTCTTGTATGATTCAGAGAGTCTACTCTGATCTAGTGATCTACATGAATGGCTTTGAATCATGACCAAACACTGCGGCCTCACAAAAACTGAGACACACAGATCACACTATTGGCCACACTCCAAACACAAATGCATTCAATGAGGCTGTGTGTTAACATAATAGACAAATGGGTATATGGACTCACAAAACTCTTGACATGAAAACATACCAAAATGATTTCATAGACATCTCTTTTGGACCTGAAAATCAAAGCTGCCAAGTCCAAAACAGCAGACTTGGCAGCTTATTTATTGAATTGGCAGATGACTTTTGCTTACACCTGGCCTTCCTGCAATAAAGGATGGAGAAATAAAGAAGATAGATCCCATAACAGTTACTCCATTAATTATTAACACAATGTGAAGTGTCAAAGACATTAATGTATTGTGTAGCAAAGATATCTACCAAAATCAGCATGCTAACCAGCTACCCTCAGCATGTCCCATCTTGTAATTCTACGTTGTTCCTCAAGAGGCGATAATGAGTCCAATACATGAGGATGAAGGAATGCTGACTGTGAGTAGGCATAACCTGTGCTGCAGTCACATCTTCGTGTGACATTCCTCGCCTGTGTAGTTCCTTGTTTCTCATCCAAGGAGTGGACACCCCAACTTTCTGGTCATAGCTAATAGTGCTCCCTAGTTGTGGTGTGAATTTGGCAATTTTTACAAACTGCTTTTTTTGTGCCTTTGGAACCTCTATCCTCCGGTGTTCAGTCCTGAAAGTTATATACAGTACAGGTAGCCTATCAAAGAAATGACCCCAAAATGAAGACACTGTTGGTATCATTCTCACAGCATTACTACAGTTGAGAGTGTACCTCTTTTACAATATGATATTAAAGTATCGTCATGGAGACTTTATTTTGAAAACATGAACTGCAGTCCAAAGAGAGTGGCAAACAGAAATGGTGTGTGACAGTTTGGTGCCTGGAGACTTATTAGATGATGCTGATTAAAATGAACTAAACTGGGCTGAAAGATTAACACAAATAAAATCCAAGTCAGACTGGAAAGGAAGCTTTTCAAAACAGCTTACATTTCTCTGTGTGTTTGTGTGTGTGCGTGTGTGTGTGTGTGAGTGCACATGCATTTTTTTCACATTACTGTTGCTATGCATGTTGTTGCAGATGTTATCAAGAGGATTTTCAGCTTTGTTGTTTGTTGTTTCAGTTCAAGCCCCTCTGCAGCATCAAAGGAGGGGCCAAGGCTTGTAAAAAACCACAAATGTTTCCATCCACTTGTCAAAAGGCAACTGCTTGTTAACCCACCGCAGTGGTGTATATACGGTGTATATATATATATAATTATATATTGTACGTTTCTGTGTCTGTACATGTGTGTGTGTGTGTGTGTGTGTGTGTGTGGGGGGGGGGCTTTGCATTTGTTTTGTGCAACTGCACAGAAAACAGTTTACTCAGGCCTCCGGGGCAGTGTGAACATTTAGACATTTGTTTGTGACATGCAAATCATTACTGACAGAATGACTGTCTTGTCACTGTGATGATGTCAGATTTATCATTCTGCACTTTCTTTATCTTATTTTACCTTTATTTAGGCCAGTATGGTCTGTGGAGACCGGAATATCTTTTTGAGAGAATCATGGACAAAGTGGTTTCAAAATGGACACACATTTACCAAAGACGATAAATAAAGAAAAGTGGGGAGATCACCATTTCCTTATTAAGATATTCATTAGAAATATAAATAAAACAAACCACTTGACCACTTCAATCATTAGAAAAAGTCTGATGTAGTGTTTAAAAGCATTCAAAGTCAATAGTGTGTGTATTTCTTTTTTCTTTTTTATACTTAACAAGAAAACTAACTTAACTAAGAAAATGGAGCTGCCCACATGAGTCTTCTACTAATCTTCATATAGCCTTGGAACACACACGAGCAGGGAGTCCTGAGAGTAAGCTGTAACCTGACATTGTTTACTCTTTTATAATACATATGATGCAAGATATAATGGAAGGTGCTACACTCTTATAAATGAAGGAGTAAAAGATGTGGATGTCCGTGGATTGTTAGAGAAGGTCAACACATACTTTCATATGTAAAACAACACTTGTGTAAAAGAAGAACGGTTTGGTTTCAGTTTCTTTCAGACCTCAATGGGGGCTTCAAAGAATTCACTGACATCCATTGAGGAAAATAAAGCACTTTTTTTGATTGTGCATGTTTTTATATGGCTGTTTTTATTTGCAGAGCATTATGCTGTATAGCTTTGTATTTACAGTAAGTATTTGTCTGCGTTTATTGAAAGGAGCAACACCTTTCTTTTTTTTGCTTTGAACAGCAATGTACAAATGTGTGTGTCTGTGTGTGTGCATGCGTGTGTCTGTATGTATGTGATAGGTGCATTTGTTTGCACACCTAGAATGTGTGTAGAATACCTGAATGGATGTTTATATCCCCAATGACACACACAAGGTCAGCACTGCCCTACACTAAAGCAGTTGCTAATGTAACTCCAACTGCCAGAAATGGAGCTTGTATTCCCCATCAGTGTCACTAGATGGCGATGTGGCTATTTATTGTGGCCATTGGAGACGAACTGCCTCCCCCAATTCCAATCCGCCCCCTAAAGACTCAGGCCCTGAACCCTCACTGACTAAAGTGACGTCAGCTCTAAGTGACAGAGTGTGAGAGTCTGTGAGGGTCCAGATGCTGTAAACATGAATGGAACAGCACTTACCCACTCTCACGACACGTTACCTTGACAACAAAATGTTTTTAACTCCGCCCTTGGACCAATAAATTTACTGTAATTTCAATACGCACAAGGTGTGCGAGGGAGGCGGACTCAAAACAAAATATTCCTGGATCAGATCTGATCAAATCATCATCAATAATCACAAACTGCACGTTAACACTGACAGTAAACTTATTCTTTTCTTTTTATGTAGGCTATTCCTTTTTTTTTGGCTCCTGTCCATTAACAATAAAGAGACTGGCGGAGCTCTCTCTGACTACTCATGTTAATTTCTTTTTGTTTTAACACTTGCGTTCCGACGACACCCCATGTGTTATGGTTTGACTTCACAACGCTATGAACTGTGGGTAATTCCCCTACCCAAAGTCAGCATCGGTGCTGACTTACGGTAAGGGGGCAGTAAGGGCTCATTCACTGACTCACTGACTTGATGATCTGACAACGGAACAGCCCTCACACACTCACGGACTTCCCGTGAACGCGCCTCTAAGTCAGTGAGTCCGTGAGGGGTCGGATTGGAATTGGGCCCCTGTTTAGTACATCTATCACATTGAGTCACTGTACTCATCTCCATTTAACACTGCGCGATGGTATTTGCAGCCCTATAGACCATCAGTGTATTTAAATAGTGAAACTGGATTTTATACGACACAAATATTTTAACTTCGAAATACACTAGTGTTACAGTATAAACAAAACAGGTGATCAGGACAAAATTACAGGGTCTTATTTTGCATTTACTGCTTTGTCTTTTCACATACAATTCATACAGATATGGATGTATGGATGTTTTTTTTTTAACATGGTTGTGTGTTTGTATACACAGTTGCCCATAAAGTTGTACTAATTGCGTTTTCAGACACATTCTGTTTTTTATTCCTATTGTAAAGGTTAACTGTGGTTTAATTTTCACAGTGATCTGTTTGGAAGAGATTGATCAATAAAGTTTGGATAAATCACATTGTCACAATCATTTCATGAGGAGAGGGGAAAAAATATTTTATGTCCCGTACACTATTTATGTAAGTTAACAAACAAGATGTAAATGTAAATGCTTGCTTCTCCAGTTATTGTAGATGAATCCATGTTCAGATAGGGAGAAAGTAGTGCAGTCCTAAATGCTTTCATGCTATTGGACCTTGAAAAACACAAAGGAAGACAAAGAAAGAATACAAGGGTTAGAAAGTTAAATATCAGGGGTGGACATAATAACCAACATGTCCGTATAGTGCTGTGTAATCATACAAGATCCCTGTAATTTCTGGAGCTTTAATCATCCAGTTTTAGTTAATTCTTGTAGAGCGGTTGACTCTTAGGGCTGTGGAAGGAAACAAAGAAATTGAGAGACCTTACAATATGGCATAATAACATCAAAAGCTTAAGCCTTTGAAATCACCATTGATTTGAGCTGACACTTCTCTACAGTCTCCACAACACTAATCAAACTTCATAAAGGTACAACAATCTTGAGTGTTGTAATGACAATGAACTTGACTATTGATATCAAAAAGGTGCACTGCTGCAGTATTGAATTAGGGAGTCTGTTCTATCTCTTCCTCCTCCTCTCCATCTCAAACTTTTCCACTTTTTTTGTGCAAACTCAGTGAAAACTTTTAATAACCAAGGTAACAAACATGCGTGGTCCAACCAAATGCAATTTGTTGTTCCTAAATTTCAATGCAGGTGATTACCTCATTATGCATCATCAGGATACTTCATCTCAAATTACCTCCAGGACGGCGGTCAGTGGCTCAGCACTCTCAAGACAATAAAACTGCACCACACCCCCTAATCTCATTTTGCACGTTATTAAATCTAAGTTATAAAAGAGAGACAGAGAGATAAAAGAGAGACAGACAGATGTAGAGAGAGAGAGAGAGAGAGAGAGAGAGAGAGAGAGAGAGAGAAAGAAAGAGAGAGAGAGACCTCTGGTTTTATGGTGCAGTGAAAAGTTGCAAAGTTGGAGTTCTGTTATGGTTATGTTCGCACATATTTTTCCTCTACATATTGGAAATGTTGCCTTATAAGACTTGACCCACTGGAGAAGTTGATTTGAAATATTCTCACCTCTAGTTTTGCCAAGAGAAAAATAAATTTTTTTTAGCAAGTTTTCTTTGACCAAACATATCAGTCACATTTTTTTCTACCCGTTATGGCTCTAAAACAAAGTCTAATGACTAACAGACTCTTCTCTTATGTCTTATGTGCTTCACTATAGTTGAATCAGAAAACTCTACTCCTTTTATTTGGCCATGGATTCTTTTTGATCAAGGTCTTAATACAATATGTCCGTTTTTTTTTCTTTTTTAAAGCTGCATTTTACTATCTGTGCTTCAGAGAGGGGTTCTTTGTCCTTGGATGATCTCAATAGATGCTTCAGTTAAATGCTTTGAGGTGGAGGTTGTTCTTTGGATGGGATTTTGCTGCTCACAAAGCAAAGCATAATGCTGCTTGATTTTAATGCACCTGAGGTTACTCCAAAATGAATAAGTGCCATTTTATTTTGTGTGCACGGTTTGGCAGTGTCTGTGACAAGCAAATAAATCATCATCACTGTATCACTTTTGTTGAAATTATTCCTGTTCATCTTGTGTGGTATGTACCTTTCAGTTTTTGTTGTTGTTGTTGTTTTTACTAAACAGAAGAACACTTCGCACATCTATTTAGTGCGGCAGGTGCGTAGGAGCAGGATGAATGGATCCAAAGTAGCAATTAAAAAATCCTGCATACTGTCTAACTTTGAATAATCAATTTATTTGCATCGTTTTGGTGCTAGATCTTCATCAGGCCAACTAAGGGTCCAGCATCGAAAAGTTGCAAATAAATTGTTTATCGCAAGTTACTGTAGACACTACAGTATGTTGGTGTTTTAATAGCTTATTTGTTTCACTAAAATATAAAACTGCTTAGAGTTTAGTGACCTGCACTGAGGCCTCATACTATATAGCACCTGCAAAACCCAGTGAAACCCACATCATCACAATATTCGCCAACATAAATGAATAACATTTCAAGAATTAAGTTTACAGCAGCACCAAGCACTTCTCCAGGGGGAACAATAAAGAAAAGGGCCAAAAGCCACACTCCTCCTAACAAGATATCCCATCAAGGTCAATTTGTGGAGCTTTCTCATCTCGCCTCAAGTGCACTGCACGCCCCATCTCGTGAATACACATTTTAACGACATGGAATCAGTCCATCAGTGAGACACATTCAGTCCTCGTGGCTCGCCCGTCTGGAGAGGAGGACAGCACAGAGCAGCTCTGCAGCAGCTACGTCACAGTAGAGCTGCAGATACACGACACAAATTGCCCAAAATCATTCTCTGGGTGACTCCCACTTCGCTCCTTTCAAACAGAGCCAATTTTGAGCAAATACACAAACACACAGACAAAGAGTGTTATAATACACGCAAGCATCCGCCCACCCTCACACATACACACACACACACACACATGTAAACGCTCACTCATACAGCTTACTCTCGCTGCATGCCAAAACTGGGGTCACAGCTACTCGTGGTGAATGAGTGCCAAACAGACTTGAGCAGATGAAGAGATGAGAGGAGCCCAAACACTCTCTCTCTCTCCTCTGTGTTTCTGTCTCTGTCTCTCTATCAGTGCCTCCCTTTGTGTGCGCCCCCTATCCCCCTCACTTCTGTTTGTCTCAGTGTTTCAGCCTAAACTGATGCTGTTTTTTACCCATTAGCCTTATTAATCTTTTTAATCAGTGGAGTGTTCACACTCGTTAGCATGAGGGTTAGCTGCATGTCGACTCAGTGGGGATTAACACTCAGCAGGTTAGTCATGATGTCAACCTCAGAAGCTAAACGTGTCCCATTAGCCGCCAATAGGTGACTTGTTCTCATTTACTGATCAATACAAGATAATCACACTTAGCGACTTTTCAGAAAGAAGCTTGGCATGGAACTCACACACAGCCTCCCAAATTCATTGCACCCCCATACACACACACACACACATACACACACAAAGCAAGAAGTGCAGCAGGTTAAATGAAGCGAGGGAGACAAGGAGGGACGAGTTAAATGAAGGAGAGAAGAGGAGCTTTCCCCTCCACCTCATTCTAATCTGTTGTGATTGTATCCATAGTCAGGTCTGTCCATGGCCAGATGGTCCACAATACACACCCACCCACACCCACACACACACACACACACACACACACACACACACACAGAGATCCCCCCCCCACACACACACACACTTGCACAAGGAAGCCCAGAAGCCTAAATTCTCACAGGAAAGCAATCTGAGACAGTAAATTTGCAAAACCTCTCAATACACAATATTACCTTTAGAGCAACAGAAAATTTGGTGGAAATAGAAAAGAAGGAATATACTGGTAAAGGCTAAAGATATTCAATTAGAAAAAGGAAACTGAAAGATGAAAGGGGAGAAAAACAGAGAAAGGGCAGTATTAAGACAGAGTAGAGGGAAAATAAAGGACAAAATAAGACTTCTCCTTTTTTATCTCCTCTTGTGATGTTGCAGCATGTGACTGTTTCGACCCGCTGGCGAAAGGGTTTGTGTTCAATCAAACTTTCCTCTGAGACGGAAATTAGAGTGCTCTCTTTGGAGCCTCACGGCACACACAATCACACACATGCGCAAATCCTCAGACTTGCACTCACACACACGCAGAGACACACATCCCTGCCTTTAACACATGGACTCGCATGCATGCACACACACTGTGCTTGTCTTTCTCTGAATAACCAGAGAATGCCCGCCTGCCTAGCTTGCTGGCTGGCTTGCTAGATGCTCAGGGGCAAGTCTAACATGAATCCCGTCTGATGCCTGTTTTTGCACTCGATAATTCAATTAGGAGGGAGGATGGCCCGTGCACTGCTGCACACACCGGTCAGAAGATGTGCCAAATCCCTAGGCCACAGGGTTATAGTGAGAGGAAGGATACATTACATGATGTTACCTGCATGCACTGACAAGAAGAGACAAGGCGTGACCTATGAGGCATCTTAGCCGGCCCAATGGCAACATGACCAGACCGACTCTGCAGGAAAGCTGCTTAGATCCAATAAACCATGGATGCATGCACTTATACACACAGAACACATTTTCTATGCAAAAATAAAAAGCGTGAATATGGATGACAACAGCAGTTGCATGCAGTGTTTACAGGGGACATACTGCACAAAATAGCCAAGAATCTGGAGATGCAGCTGCCCAGATGTTTCAAACAATGGCAGCATTATAAGATGTCATCCCAAACATTCTCTAAATATATGCTCCAGAAATGATTAAAAACCTAAAGAGGAAATCACCAAATTCTTTGTTTTGTTTTGTTTTGTTTTGGTGTATCTATGGCTACATCTACTTGACAGGCAACACATTTATAGAAAAAAAGAAGACAAAATGAGTGGGGAAAAATAACAAAGGGTAACTAAAGGATCAAATGACAATGACAATTATGAATCCTGTGAACACCTGTGGAAGATTTTGAATCCATAAAGTATAGAAATGCCAAAATGAGGAAATATCTATCTTTTGGTAGAATGAAACTCCTTCCCTCCACACATACCACCAAGGAGGCACCATGGGGTGGTCGAACATAAAACATTGCTTTTCGAGAAAGCAAGTTATTACACATGTAGCACCTTTCAACAATAAGCAATTTAAAGTGACGTACTGTTGACATGAAAAAGTATTTAGACAGGATACATAGTCTTGTTTTAACAAGAAAGAAGACAGAGGGACAGAAATGGGTGATGATGTGTAGCAAAGGTCCACAGCTAGAGCTGATGTGGTGTGCATTGTTCACCACCATGCCCATTGTACCATCATTTCAAACACATGTTCATTCTCATTCTCTCATCAAAGTAAAATCAGCAAAACAATTCTCTCTTGAAAGGCTGAAAGCTCACAGCGCACACACGATAACAACTCAAGCACTCATGCAAAAGCAGATCGCATATGGTCATCTCCACTTAAAGAGAGAAACACAGAAAACTCACTCACCCATAAAAGAAGATCTCATCCCCCACCTCCACCAACACCACCAGACACACACACACGCAATGGCTTAGCGTTTCTTGCCCTCATTCTACTCCACTGCTCTGCTAATGTCATTCTTGACATGACACCGATGTTTGCCCCCCCATACATGTTGCGGAGCAGTTAACATGGTGTCCTCTTAACTAGGGCAAGCAGAAGGCCAGTGTGGATGTCGCCGTACTGAGGATTTCATGTGTGTGGAGGTATGAGTGCTGGTGTGTTGCTCTAGGTATCTTTAAAAGGGAGCACTATTGTTGGAGGGGAGATTGCGCCTCTGAAAGCAAAATTCACTCAGGAAGCATTTGTTCCGGGAGGAGATGAGTAAGGAGATGAGTTGTTCTTCCTACATAGATACACACTCACGCAAACACACTCGGAAAAATACACACACATACATACACACACAAAGATGCACAGGCTACAAGGTCTCACACACACTTACACTTACATACACCCCTCCTGAGGCAGAGCGGGGGGGGAGGGAGTTAATGGAGGGTTGCAGGTAGTGGATGATATTAAGGGTGTCTTATTTTTAGGGGGAGAAGGGAAGCGCAGAGCTTAGACTGCACCCTTTTCACAGATGAAAACTACACGAGACATGAAAAATAGATGAATGGAAAGCCTTCCTTCCGGAATCATGGAGAGATCGGTAGAGAAAGACAACAGAGGGGTAATGAGTGAAGATGGAGGTTATTTATCCTTCCTCTGAGTGGTTTCAGTGTGACCCTCCTCAGGGCACTCAAACACAGACACGGACGCACTAAGACACACATGCAGTTCACAAGTTCAACAGGACCCCTTGAACATGCGAACTAATCACATATGGTGCTCTTTACAAGGTCAGAAACGCACAGTCAAAGTGCGTAGCCTTTATTTTAGCAGGGTATTCCCACTGAGATAGAAGGAAAGCCAAGCCGAGAACACAACAGGACATGAGGATCTCATGTGTGTGTGTGTTGGGGGGGGACATGGAAGAGTTACCATGTGAAAGACAGAGTGAGAGAGAGAGCAGAGAGAGAGATGGAGGTTAGTACAATCTAAATGCCATACTGACAGAAACTAATTCAAAGCCTTAACAACTCCCAACAGAATCATCTTTCATAGTTGCGCCAACTGCTTTGAACTGCGAAAAGAACTCGTTCTTTAAATCTGAAATCTTCCTGCAGGCTGTTCCTCTCAGTGAGGGCAGCATCGAGATAGATTTCTAGACCATATTTGTTAACAAAGCTTTAGGGACAGTCAGCAGAAGGGAATCTGGGGAACTCCTGCTGTAACTACCTCTATGGTGCTCTGTAATCACAAATAAAGGGAGTACATACAGAATGGATTCATGAATAAATATAAGATACCACTGTGAGAATTCATATGGAAAAAAATGTGTGCTCAGTTCTGGAGTTTTGAGTTTGCGGTTCCCAACAAATCTCAGAGCACTATGATAAATAGTATCTAATCTGCAGAGACAGTGACAAAATGTGCAAACCCAACAGAACCATATAATCACAGTGTTCACAGCCATCTTCCCAACACAAAAGCATTTTTCCTTAAAATAAAATGTCAACACTTAACTTTAAGAGATGGCGGTAATCAGACTCGGCCATATGGCTTTTTTACTTTTTAACTACTACTTTTTAATTACCACTAAAATGGGATTTTTGTGTGCATTTTCTAGTTTCTAAATTTTACCACCAAAAGACATTTGTAGAGCCAAGTGTGCAATTCAAAACATGTTGTTTTTGAAAGGTCTGTCTCAGAGTAGTCAAACAGATAGATGGAAATGTCATGTATGTAATAGATAAAGGAAGAGGAGAATTAGCTGTCTTAAAAACAATTAGAATATAATCAGTTACATGGTCTAAATTCTGGTCGAGACCAACACGACAACTTGTACAACAAAAGTGCTATTTTTACCTTAACCCCAAAGTTATTTGACAAAAATAAACAACTGCCTTATCTGCATCAGGTTAGTATAGTTAACTAAAACTAAGACTAAAACTAAATTAATTAAAAAATAAAATGAAACGGCTAAATCACTTGTTGAACTAACTAAAACTAAACTGAAATAAAAAATCAAACTGAAAAACTAAATAAAAATAAAAAACTATGAAAATTTAAAAACTATGATAACCTTGGTCTGTGTTAGACATTTTCTTGTCTTGACACAAAACTGGAAGTAAGTAAAAGTTAGCCCTGACATTAGATTTAGGGAGTCATGTTCATTCATAACATTTGTGAGCCACTTGAAATTGAACCCATTGAAACTAATACAAAGTATGAAATTAAAAAAAAAAAAAAAAATTCCTATCCATCCACAGTGATATGACAATTCGGTTGGAGTGATATTTGTGGTTTGATGTTTTTATTCTTTGTTTCGTGATTTTATCTCTCAGGATTTCACAATGTCATAATTGAAGTTCAAATTCAAGTGACAAGTCCTTCAAATTAAATGACAAAACACATTGTTTGATCCAGTCCTCTCAAACGACACCTAGAAGCACTTTCTGAGCCAATGCTCCCATCAAGGACGACGTGGTTTGTCTGAACATCACAAAACTGTTCCAAATTCCTTTCGGGAAATCTGTTTAAAGAAATGACAAATTTGGTTTGAAAAGAAAAAGAAAAAGGTTTGGTATAGGGGAAAAGGTCACACATTTACAGAGGTGACTGCTCCAAGACTGCAAGGGAAGCTCTGTTTTGTCAAAAAATAAATGAACAAATGTGTACTGTTGTGTTTACATTTCATTGACTTACTGTAATAAATAAATGGACAGATTGTATGATGTAGGCCGAAAATGAACTTCCCCTCTTTGAAAGACCAGCAGCCGCCACTGTGAAATATAGAGGAGACTGGGGACAGTTGCAACAAGGGACGGTTGCAACGTCTGGATTCTTCCATGCAAATAAACATTGTGATTGATGTGTCATATATAACCATCTTTAAATGGCATGGCTATTAGCAGACATGTGTATGTTTGATCTATAAAGGTTTGGTGAGCCTAGTCCAAATAGTCTCTGAGTAACTGCGAGAAATGTAAAAAGTGTTGCAACTGTCCCCAGTCTCCCCTACTCTATTAGCATATTACTATATTTCTTTATCCACTAATGTGTTGTTTGCAAGAATCGTTTATATGCAAGCACATACTTTGTTCATATTGCCTGTGTGCATCGCTTTATTTAAAAGTGTGTGTGTACATGTGGGAAGTAGCTACAGTGTGTGTGTGTGTGTGTGTGTGTGTGTGTGTCATCTGGCCTGTGTTAGCACTTTGATGTGATCTGATCACTTGTGATCTGTGCTTTTGGGGCCTCGGTGGCCTGTGGGATAAAAAAAACACCATGGTGTCATCATGTTTTAAATCTCTCTCTTCTGCTCTGCTAATTGGTAAGAGCCACAGGCCTTACTACAAGACAAACGTAGCACCATCAGGTCCACAGGGACTCTGGTGTAGCCTATGTGCGTGTATGTGTGTGTATGTGTGTGTTATTGTAGGTGGGCGGCTGATTAGGTATTCAGGAGTGGATGTGTGGACGTGTGCGCTGTGTGAATGATGATGACTTTTCCTAATATGAAACGTATGCACAGTTATTTTGCACGTTAAGTGTATGCCTTGTCATGGCTGTGGTTGTCGGCTATTGTCTGTCACATCCTTTTACTGGCTCTAATTTGTGACTTGTCTTTCTTGTCTGTGTGTCAATAAGTGAGCATGTTACTACAAGTGAATGCAGCGCTTGTGCTTTTGTTTCCGCCCAAGACTTTCTCTGTCTGCCCCCTGCTCAACCTTATCCAGTCTACAACTCTTGACAGCATGCTCGAGGTGGACAAGGTCAAACCTCTCCAGTGTGTCTAAACAACAATTCATACTTCAAACGGTCCCCTCTGTGAGTCCCGCATTGTCCACCGGCAGCCATCTTGCGCCCCGAGCCACCGGTCTCTCTCTGACAGGTTCAATGGCTGCCTGGCTGCGGGTCATGCCTGAACACGTGGGGCTATATCTTGTCAGGAACCTGATGGCTATACACTGGGGCTGCTTATCTCGCAGACAGCCTCACTGGTGGCACTGCGGCAGGTGAGGGAGGCAGTGAAGGGGGGGGGGGGGAGCTGAGAAGAGGGCATGGGAGCGGGCAATGAGAAGAGTGAGGAGGGAATGGCATGAGCAACTGAAGATCAATGTTTGGTGGGGTGGGGGTGGAGCTCAAAAAAGATGAGAGGAAAAGGAGGGTAAAGTTGGGAAGGGAGAGTAGAGCTGAGGGATGAAGATGAGGGAAAAAAGGGGGGATTTGAAGCGGACTCAATGAGTGATGAAGGGGGAGATTTAAGAAGGAAATAGGGGATTTAAGAATATGGGATGAGGTGAAGTGGACAGAGGGAAGGAAAGATGTGTGAAAGTATAAAATGCACAGTAATATGATGGGGAAAAGGAGAGAAGGGCAATGAAAGAGGAGAGCAAAGCCAATTCTTTTAGATAAACTAGAAGAGGGTTACACAAAGGTGATGGAGAAATGTTGATGACTGAACAAAATGAAAAAGTACTGTAACATGGGAGAAGCAAAGTGAGTGAACGCAGATAAGAAAACAGGGAGAAAAAGACACGCTGATAAACCTCCTTTGGGTCCTGTGAGTGAAGGGAGGGGCGAAAGAGGAGAGTGAAGGCAGCTGAATAAGCAAGACAGAGGTGAAAACAGGTTAGCCTCTTATGCATTCAGGCATCAGAGATACATGGCCGATAGAGTAGAGAGATACAGATAGGTCAGAGGCAACTTTCACCACCAAGCTTGATGCTCATTTCACTTTTGTTCTCTCCATTTAGAGAGAAAATTGCATTTTTTTTTTCTGAGTCAGGGGCAATAACACCAGGCTCACATTTGACAAACACAGACTGTGTGCAGGTAAAAGCACACTGTAAGAAAAACTGTAGGCTATATAAGGCAAATACACTAAAATAGAACCGACATTGGACGAGGAAGCCATCGAAGAGCGCTCTGATGTGTACAGTGCAGCTGTGTGTGTGTGTGTTTTAGAACAGACAAGTACCACTGCATAGACATCACAGGTGACCTTTCAAAGCTGGATGGTGTGAATTTAATATCTTGCCCCCCCCCCCCACACACCCAACCTCCCCACCCCCCTACCCACCCCACACTCTCCCCTCCTCGTCTTTCCCCTCTTTACTATAATAGAGGCAATTACCTCTCATCTTCACATCTTATCTCAAGCCCCCTCCCACCACTCCGTCTCTTTTGCTCTCTCTCTATCACTTTATTTCTCTGTAGTCTCCTCTTCTTCCACCACACCCCTTAACTGTCAAAAGCCCTCTTTTCTTTAAAGAATGAAATGAAGTCTATTTCTTTAAAAGCTGACAGGGAGGTTCTGATGGTGATTTGGCAGCGTGTCATTGCGGGTAATGGCGTTTGGAGTTCCCAGCTTCATTCGACTACATTATGAAGTGTTTGATCTTTACGCACCCTTCTTAGCACTCTTCTCCTTTTTTGCGCCATAGAGATCTCTGACAGGCGTAGAAATGAGACGGAAGACTTTAAGAGACTTTTCAATCTTTTCTGAAAGGATACTGGAGCACAGGGGCAGGTGGGCTGGTGGGAATGGACAAAATCTCATATATTTCCGGAGTTTCAATAAGTTTTTTCCACAGCAGAATAATAGTTTTAATATTTCAACTCCCCGATTGAGGTATAATGGTCTGGTCTGCATTTTAGCCTCTACACAACTTGCCTTGTGCAAGTGATATCCCTCTAGAGCACTATAAGAAACCTATTTCTGCAATGAAGTGGGTTTTGAGTGTAATATGTGCTATACCATCATATCTGATTATAGCATTTTCTTCCAGTAAACAAGAAAATGATATGATGCCAGCATGAGGGTTGTCAGTTTTGTGTCTGAGCTGAATGCATTGATTGTTGAGGTTTTGTGTCAGTGAGCAAAAGAGCACATGATGAAAAAAGAAAGGCTGGAGAAAGTTTGATTGAGAGGGAAAGAGAGATAGGAAGAGGAGCGTTCAGATGTGTTAGCCTATCATGCTGTAATGAATGCGTGCCATCTGTCTCTGCACCTCTATTAAAAACTCCTTCAGAGAATCCACAATCACATTACATACACACACACTCACACACTCTCCTAGCACCTCTAATTGCTGTGTGGGCGGCCACCTTTGACATCCTCAATCAAAGGACCTTCACACTTAGACATGAAGACGCACAAGCCCATCATGTGTACTGCATTTTGCACACAGACACACACACACACACGAGCACACACTCAGACGTGTGTGCCCACACGCATGCACAAACACAAAATTCCAAGTGTCCTAATGAGAATAAGATCAATTTCATATAAGGTTGTGTAAAAGTGTGCAGGCACATGGTTGGTGAGAAAAGGCAATCACCTACAGTGTGTCTGTGCAGCTGTGAGTGTTGGATCAAGCTAATGAAGTTAAGAAAGAGGTTTGAGGAAGTGTGGGTGGATGGATAGCAATCTTAATAAACATCACATGCACTTTTAATTAACTACTTTTTCCACTGACGACAAGGTACTAACAAGACCAACGACACTCAATCACGCCCGAGAAAGAGTGTTTGCATGTGAGTGTGTGTATGTGTGGGTGCCTGACTGTGGACGTGTGTGTGTGTGTCTCAGTGCTGAAGCACAGTACCTCCCCCTCTTCATGCTCAGTGCCTGTGTGTCAAGAATTAGTGGAGACTCGTAATTGCATGAAAACTAATTTCATCTTTGAAAACCCTATTTAATGGCTGCAATTTCATTGCCTCATCCTCTGTGGCTATAAATTATGTGAATTACTGTTCTTTTTGCTTATAAGTACATGCAAAAATTAAGCTCCTCAGTGGATAATAGATCCAGTTTGAATAATGGTGTCTTGTAAGACATCGCAGGCTATCTCCTATACAACAATAGACCCTCCAAAACAACTATCATCAACAGTTTACATCTAACAACAGGGTCTGGTTCATATATGTGAGGTTGAATTCAGTGAGCATTTAAATACCTGTGAGGTCCGAGGGATCGTACATTTCCATGGATTTAAAGCCAAATATTTTCATCATATTAGTGCTTCATCGGTCTAGTTGCGCAGTTCTGAAATCCTTTCACGTCCCCTTATAACGTCAATTTATTTGAGACAGTTTGGTGGAAGATGTTCCTCTGACATGCCCTTTACAGAATAATCTTACTTATGTACAGTACACAAAGGGCATGAAATGTAATTTCTAAAATTACTACTGTCCTGCTGGCCAAGTAGGACTTCACAGCACATATTTCTATACTTCCCTCTCGTGTTATCTGACCCTGAGATAATTTTGAGTTTTATGTGCCAGGAGTTAGAGATTTCTCCCTCATCAGCAGTTAAAGTTGTATTGAAGTTTGTTTTTGATGCTCACAACATTGAACAATTCACAAACATATCCCTTCAGAATCAGTGCCCTAGCTACTCTGGATAACGCCCACCACCGACAGTTCGAGTGAACTACTCTGTATTGAAGTTATCCATTGTAGTGGAAACATTGCTTTTGGAAAGAGATGTTGCTTTTTACATCTTCAAAATGTTTTTTTTTTCTTTTTACAGCAGACCTCAGTATTACTGTGACGCAGAGATGTGGAGAGTTGCCCAGTGTGACTGGTGTTTGTGGGCAGGCGTGGAGGACACATGCAACATATCATCTTCCAATGGTGACTAAGACTTGTCTCAGAGGCAAAGACTTTAAGTAACCATGATATTTTGGATCATGTCCAAATCCAGCACATTAAGCTGTGCTGTGCATATGGACATCGCCAGCTATAAGCAATAAACTGTCTGTCCCATAAGCTCGTAGATGAGTTGGTGATTTAGTATATGGAGTAGATGTCAATTCTGTCTTCTAATCATTCATTCTGTCAGGGCTTTGTTCACGTATTAGCTGTGCAGTTTGAATTACAACTGATGTTTTAAATCTGGTATCTAGCTTTGATGCAGTATTGTTGTTGACATACCCACAACCCGATTATTTTAACTACACTTTTATAACAAGATTTGTGTGTAAGAAGTTTTCCTCTTGCACACATTCACACACACATACACACAAGGAGGCACGCACATTCACACACATAAGTTGCTAAAATAACTCTGGCCTTGTTACAAAATCCAAGGTGTTCCCACAATGCATGTTTTTTTGAGGGGGACAAAGTCCCCATCTCAGAGCAGTTTTGTTCAAGTGACATGTTGTTGGCAAGGATGCTGCGCCACAGTTAAATGGTTGTAAGTTAATGTCTCGCTTCCTGCGGAGTGCCTCTGTGTCTTTGTGTGTGTGTATGTGTGTGTGTCTGACTCAGAGGATAATGGGAGACGGAAAAGAAAACAAGGCTGAGGAATTTCTGAGAAAATCAACGCCAAAGAAAAATACGGTACCTTAAGTTAGACAAGTGTAAGACAAGTCACATTTAATGCATTGTTACATAAAATGAAAATATGCAAAGAGCTGATATTTGGCGCCTTGGCTCTGACATCATCACTTCCCGCAAGAATACATTAAGATCAGCACAGCGGATAATTATTCACTGACATACATATTAAAATTACATATTTGCTTGGAGAGAACATTCTCTTCCAATCAAATGTTATGTAGCGTGACACGATGATGATGACCATTAGCACATGGATGTAAGCTTAATGGCAATAAGTGAAGCCAAGAAGTGTAGCAGCATAAACCGTAAAACAGGAGCTCGGCAGTTTGAATATAATCCATATGAATAATGGAGTTCCACTGTTTCTGAATTTTAATACAGTGTTTCTCTTATTTATGGCTGGATACGAACTGTGTGTACAAAGTTTGGTCGTTTCTATTCCCATAAAGCCAATAGTTTATTTCAGTGCCACATAAATCAACTGCATTAAAGCACTGGAAATACACATGAGTGTCAATAGCGATAAGTAAAATCCTCTGCAAGAGCTTCATTCATATGGTGGCCCTGAAAGCACACACTGCATCTTAAGGTTACACATGCAAATAGACACAAAAGAAACAAAAACAGCTACTTTTTCCAAATTCTGAATAGTTCTACCACAACTGGCATTGGAGCAGTAAATAAAGCAGCATCACAGCTTACTGACTTTACTATGCTCACTACCGCAACCAAACAGAACAGAGACATCTTATCACAAACACACAGCTTATGAAGTTATGCATCTGATGTGGTGATACACACGGAAGCCACTCTTTTACCTCACTCAAGGTAGCTAATGTAAACAACAAGCAGCAGCATAAACCTCAACAAAGGAAAGAAGACTACATGTTGCACCACTGCTGCAGTCTCTACAAAGTGAGGAAGCATAAAAAATATTGGTGTGTGGAGGGCTGGGGAACCAGACTACATACAGATGAACTGACTGAGTGTTGGTATTCAACCATCATACCCAACAGGGAGTGAGGAGGTAAAAACCACTTCCCTCCTGCAACTTCAACATCACATTTTACATTCTGGGGGTGAGCAGTGATGGTTGATGTACCATTAAAACATCTACTAATTTTGCACTAACAAGAAAAATGGTTTTACTGGTAGTGGTAGTGCATGTATTAACAACACCAGGAGAAATAATGACTGCAGCAGAAGTAGCAGTTACTGTAGCAACAGCACTAGTGATTAGCTTTGCTCAAGGTATTAAAATGACAACAAACTGTGAAATAATGTGGTTAGATAGGTCTGATGTAACACCTTATTTATCTGCTATCAAAACAAGGAAATCATGAAAAGCACTAGAAGTCACTGCATGCATACGTGCAGTCGTGCACACTCCCACACGACCACAGTCTTTGAATTTGTCGCAACATCTGCTTAGCCTGCAAGCATATTGTCATGGGAGAATGCTATATCAGAGTAAAGTAGGGAGGAAGAAGAAGAAGGAAAGCAGTGATAAAATGTGTCAGTTTAAAAATGAAACCCTGAATCTTTCAAAGGCTGTGTGTGTGTGTGTAGGTGTGTGTGTGTGTGTGTGTGCGTGTGTGTGTGTGTGTGTGTGTGTGTGTGTGTGTGTTCTGTATACTTTGGCTCACAACTGTGCTTTTGATATTAATGTTTAAATCTGTGTGATAAACTCAGTTTAGATCCATTTTCCCCCAGCAGGCACTCCTCCCTGTGGGGGCTCAGGGCAAGACTGCAGTAGTCGGGTGTTTTTAATAATGTGAGCCCATGGGTGTGTGCGTGTGCCTGCTTTTACCAACAATTCAAGGTGGGCTATTGTCTTGTGCCGCATAGTTGCTCTTGTTCATTATAAGATTTACTGTCTAACTACAAACTTTCACTTTTACTTTTTATTACTATTGACATAATGTTTATTATTAACCTCTGTGTGATAGGTCTTTGACAGCAAACTATTTCTCACCTTTTATCCCATTGCATCTAAAATGCTTTAAATCTATGACAGATATGTACAGTAATGGGGAATCTCAGGTGGAGGTGTGACCATTAAAAAAGATAAGAAAGATAAAAGAAGCTCTGCTGTGGAAAGAAAAATCAGGTTTTCTTGAAGTTGTTGCCTCTGTGTAACTGTAAAGGGTTTCATGGAACCATGGTACACTATGGTAATGTGTTTATCAGAGAATTAGTTAAGACACAGAAACATTTCTACAGCAGGTGTTAAAACATTACAAGTCTGGTATGGGCTCTGGACATGAAACAAATACAAGAATCACTACTTTTATTTATCCTTTCTTTGGCCACCGGCGGCATAGAAATGTATAAAACATATAAACATACAGTAATATATATAGTGCAACATGAGTGGGTTAAAAGCCTGCCGTAACTGCTGTGATATAGTGTATTAAAGACAGACAGTGATGCTGATGAGGCCATTAATCAAGCAAGTTAAAGCATTAATTAACATGTATTAATATGTTAACACACTTGTCTTAACATTCAACCTTAATATGAACTCTGCAGAGACATAGTCATTTCAGGAAATCAATTAACCTTACTAACGTGCAAGTTTGTACCACTAGGTGCTTTAAAATCCAATAAGATAAATTGATGGTCCCACTGGTAAAGTTTCTACTTTTCAGTGCTCTTAGTTACTGTGTTTGTGTTTATTAAACAGAAAGATGCCAACACATTGATGCAACATCCTGGTTTCAGTGCACATGCTGCTGGGTATCATAAACACAGATTGATTATGTGGGTAATTGGATCTTCACAGCAAATTGTTGCTTGATTAGTTTCCGTATCTTTGACTTCAGATGCTAAAAGGACTCTAAGTGAATGAACAGAAATATATATATAAAAAAACAAATTTGACATGATGTTACAAGCAACAGAGAACTGGGACATTTCTGAACAGATGCATGATTTCCCTATAACTCCAGTGAAAGTTTGTCATTTTCAGCCATACTGCTGACATGGCTTTACGTTTATTGTCTAGTCCATCACTATGGGCCATATACTGTGTGTTCTACTCAACAACTGTTTGGTGGTTGCCATTATATATTTTTTTTTACATTGAGGTCCTCACAAAATGAAGCTGAATGACCTTTTTTAATCTAATACCATCATGTCCAATTTTTAATTTGTTCAGTACTTGAGGTCATGACTGAGTATCTCTATCCTGCATCCTATTAACCTCATCTGTACTACGTGTGAAGAGCTAATTAGCCAGTGTGAGGATGCTAACGTGTTAAATCAAGGTACTGAACATCAGCATCTTGACTTTGTCACTGGTGAGCATGTTAGCATGCTAATGTTAGCATTCATCTCCAAGCAGACTATACTCATGTTTTTCTCTTCATGACCAACAAGCTTTCACAGGTCTTGTGTGAGAATTATAGAGTTTAAACAGGGTATAAAAACAGCCAAACAATGTGTATTCAAATCACTACCTACTTTGCAGAGCTTGATTGTAGTGACATTATGATTATGAACTTTCTACCTCAAGTGCCAGTGGTGGTGATACAGAGGCAGACAGATTTTGCTTGTGTTGCTCCTGCCAGACAGTTGGCCTAAAGTAAAGCTGCACACTTCTTTCCCTCGCATACAAACAGGCGATCCGTGGCCACCGCTTTTGAGCTTGTCTCATGTGTTCAGCTGTCTGAAATGGATGCTCACTGCAGTGTCAACACACAGTCAAACCGCCTCATCCAAGTCATCTGCAGCCCTTTTTTTTCACAGAAATGTTTACTTGAGCAGAAAGCAGGAGTTTGAGTCCCTGAGGTGCTCCAAACGTAACAAACCAAATGTGAACAGAGAAGCATATAAACACTATGAAAACGACCTGAACACATCTGGTAGCAGCATAGAATAAAACTGTTTATCCTGCAGCAAAACCAATTGTCTGGGGTTTGAACAAGCCAGCTGTGTTTTTATTCAACTTTATTGTGGGGTGCCACCATGTGTGTGTCTGGTTTTGTTTGCTGCATGATGGCCTGCAGTGACGAAATGACATTTTGTACCAATTCAGAGTTTTCCCTTGGGTGACGGCAAAGACACACACACACACAGATTCAGAAAGACTCATACGTGCACGCGTTTACATAGACACACGTATGCACACAGACCCTTGCACGCACAGACACTAACATGACGCCTGACTTTGGACAAGTTTGACTGAGAGGAAATGAGATTCTATTTCTGCTCACTCAGACAATAGCGTTCCTTTTAACTGCATGGCAGAGACTATCTCAGCAATCACCTTGAGATGGAGCCTGCAGATAAGGCCAGATTAGATGGGCGTGGAGATGTGGGGGAGATAGAAGTCTTTAACAGACAGCGAAGGATCTAATTAGCACAATGAAGATTTCTAGCGTCAGGCTGAGTCAGCCGCAGTGTCATCAACCTTACGTGTCGGTGGAGAGAAAGTATTGTCGGGGATAAAAATTCAGTATGTTGCGAAGTTGCAGTGGGAGGTAGAAAATCTGTCAGTATGACTAAGTCTTGACACAGCCATTCACCCAAATACTGTATATACAGTAAATGTTTTGTATTGTTTTCAACACCTTTTGCCCACATATGTATAAGTTTGTATATGTTTACTCACATCTCCATACTTATGATGATCATACCTTGAGAATGGAGAGAAACTCACATTTCAGATGTTTATATTTCACAATTCATCCACCAAGAGACTATGATTATAGTATTCATTGATGATAGGAATATTTTCCTCTCATACAGTTATGTGGAGTGACAGTATTTGACAAATATTTCTAAAGGAGGGAGAACTTTAAGAGATAACAACAATGACTCAAGGTCAATTCTAGGTTATGTTTTGACGTCAAACAGAGAGGTGACACTTCTTAATAGCTCTTCTTTTTTCCATTTCTTGAAATAAAACCATTATAGTCAGTTTATAGATTCATATTAATTCAGCATGCATTCAAAAAGCATTTTTTAGGCTGTCAAACCATGCCAACTGTCCTATCCAACCCCAAGTAAAAATGTGACAAAGTTTAAAAGTAGAAATTTCTGAGGGATTATTTTCTGGTGGAGACTTGCATTTCTTCTTGTGGATGTCATGATTGACAGCTTGCACTGCGTAGGTGTGCAATAATATGAAAAACAAAAACAAAACTCAACTGCCAATGAAACAACAATACCACAGCAACTATAACAAAAACCAAATTAAGTCTTCCTGTTTATTGTGATGGATTACTAGGTGCAAGCAATTTCAAGACTGCAGAAATTGGTTTCAAACAGCAAAAAAATGAATGCCATTAATTTTTTCACTACCTTCCTTTGAAACAAAACAAGCTGGATGTGTTAACTATACTGACTGCATCCTCACACCAGCAGAAATAAGTAAGGAGAAAGAGCTACCAAGATGACAGAGGCTTACAAAACCACACTTCTAAGCTCAGGGTGGAGGTTTTGGGGAATGCATTTTGTCAACAAGGGTCTGCTGCTTTAACACTTTATAAAAAACACAATCCTAAAACAGATCTTGCATTCACACCTGCTAGAAACTGAGGAATGTGTGTGTTCAGCTTGAGAATGAGCGATACTCACAATCTCAGGCGGGGGTGTGGGGCAGCAGTTATATATGATGATAAGACACACAGATTATCATGATGTATAGCATGAGCATCCTCAATAAATTTTTACATTTGATGCATTGCCAAGCTACATTCTGGGGAAGCACAGGACACCGCATGCAATTTAAGACAATAACTCATTTCATTGTCAGCAGACATCTTTAATCCTTCCTCAGTGTATCAGGAAATGGTGTTGTAAAAAAAAAAAAAGCAGCAGAGATGTTACATTCAGATTTAACAAAAGCTGTGTTTTGGTGCACTGCTAGTAACCTGATATAGCCAAACTACACTGGAAGTGTGGTTTGCTTTATCATTACTTTTAGTTTAATTTAAGTTATTTATCTCCCTTATTCTATTAATCACCAGATAACTACTGAAAGAAAGACAAACACCCAGAAAGGTATTGATAAATAAATATCAGATAAATTTGTCTGATGGAGTCACAAATAAATTGTTATCATCTTTTCATTCACAAGAATTTAGATACATTTAGATACATAAAGTGACACTGTAGAATTTATTTCTGTGTTTCTGGATGGAAAAAGACTAAATTTGAATCCAGGATTATCCCACTGAGGTACACACACACAGACATGGGCTCTTCACTGAAGTTGTGTTTGTGGATTTTGCCTTTGAGAATGACCAGCGTGTCTGTTTGAATTAATTAGAATGAATTTATCTGCTGCCAAGTGAGTGCCCACTTTACAGACAGTGTCATTTTAAGAGGAGAAAAATAAAGGGAATGAAGAAACAGCTTGAGCATCTTATGTTTTATACAATGGTATAATTTCCACTTGAGACGTGGGGAGACATTCGCCCTTCACTTCTATTGTTTTAGGGTGAGATTCTTAGTACAGTCTCTGAACATTATCCTGCCTCCATGATCCAAATGAGAGAAGATCTGAGTTGAAAAACACACACCCGAGTCACCTTTATGCACTCAAAACAATAAGCCTAACGAATAGCAGAGGATGTTTGTGGACTTTAATTGCCCCAAGTTTTGTCTCACAGATGACATACAGTAGTATTTGCCAAATGGCCATACTTTTACCACATCATAAGATGAGAGAACCAGTGGTACCTGCCAAAGCTGCCCCTTAGGCCATAAAAATATATTACAATTTAAAATATTGCTCATAACAAGGTGATGTAAGAGTAAGTTTCAATAATGCAACAGTATCAGTTCATCTCATTCCCCTTAAACAGACAGTTAAATGAGCTGGCCAAACTCTGACTAAAACTGTTCATCCCTTTGAGATAAAAATGTAGCCTACAGTGCCCTGAGTTTAAATTAGAAGTAATCTGTATTGAGTGATTTATGACACATCCGCAAAATTATCATATGCTTTGAAGGGCAGGTACTGCTGAATTTACATCTCTAATCAGTTATCTTAAAAGTCAATAAAGACAAAGCAATACAATTATCAATGCAGTTAAGGCTACAGTAAAGTAAACTGATGCAAGAGCTTTTTTTTTTTACTCAACTGACTGAATGAAGTTTCACTCATAGTCATACCTATATGCATATGCCCCTACTTACTAAAGCCTTTGAGAAAAGTTAACAAGTTACATAAAGTGAGAGCAGCCCATAATAATCCTGCTGACACAGCAAAGGCTTTGATGGAGGACACATCCTGAGCACGACGGCTGTAATCCAAATGATCTCAACCTTCAATCTGTGTAGAACATCTTACATCGGTGCATTGAAAAGCACAGCAGGTCAATTACTGTCAGATACCAGTGACGTGTCAGAGGATTTAAATAATTAATGCATGTGCCCACATTCCTACCAGCAGTGTGTAAGGCTGCTGTAGCGTTTGCTTAGACAGTTCTACAGTGTATTTCATTTTCAGATCATGCAAAAATAAATAAATAAATTAAAAAAAGCAACCAAAAACTATCCGACTTGCAGTTGTTTGACTTCTTTGACAGTGATAACATTTTTGCTTCGAGAATTCATCAACAGAAACATAATAGGACTTTTAAAACTTCCCAGCATGTTTCTCTTTTTGAGTCAAAACTCGAGAGGACTCATCTTTATGGAGTTTGAAGAAAACAGATAACATTTGTCCCAACCAAAAGTTATGCTGCAGAGGAGAAAAATATTTGATTTTGAAATCTTTAACTCGGCTTTTATTTTGAAAGCGCATCACAGCGTCATGTGACTGGCCTGCACCCACCTCCCCACCCATTCACCAGCTCTGAGGGCCTGTCCCAATATGCTAGATCACACTTACACACTTGGGCACTTGGTGTGTGCGTTCATGGGCTTAGTGTCAGTGCGCAAGTGTGCTCCATTTCTCCAACGACCAAAAGTGCAGCGCGCTTGATTTGCACTTTACCTACACTCACGGTAAGACCGCATCGGAGCGGTATTTGGCCAAGTATAAATCCCACAATGCACCACGGTGAAGTCTGCCGTCACCGGGAGCCACAAGCCACGTTTGGGAAATGCCATTGAATGAATTTCAATGAAATGAAATTGACTTTCTATCTCATAATTATGACTTTTTAATGTCATATTTTATATAGATCATGCTCTGTTTATGTTTTTATTTTATTTTTATTTTTTTCTTGTTTGTTTCATTTTCTTAGGCTACGTTGGGCTTACACATTTATGATTTGAATCTTGTGCATACAGACACTTGGAGTAGATGAGACTGTGATCCAGCAGCACTGTTTATTAAAACTGTTGCTGTGCTGTGTGTGTACAGTAGTTGTGTAAGTGTGCACAATGGCACAGGCTGCACTTGTCAAGTATGTCCCAATTGCCTTTAAATATTCCCACAAGGGGTTTCTGATATGTACCCCCCCATGTTAAAGTCTGCATCTTGAAGCAAATGACTTAAAAACTAGGTGGATGAGCTGAAAAATGCCTTGTCGCAAAGCAGGAAACAGGCATGCTTTTTGTAAACTCACCACGGAGATAGATGATTTTCACAGGATGGTATAACGACAAATTCCCAGTGGACAGAGCAGGCAGATACCGCAACATCACAACGAAAGAAGACAGCAGCAGCAACAACAACAACAACGAGAGCAAACGCAGCACAGAGTATGAAATGAATGAAAACATTTTGTTCTAAATGTCCCTCTTCCTGTTGCTGGCTCATTTAAGATCATCTAATATCACAGGTTGTGCCTCCAGTCAACAACTCTCTGAACCATTTCCTGCTAATATGGATTGATTTATACATGGAAATATAAATTATATTAAGGGATAACTTGTTTCTATGATTTTCAGCTTGAGACAAAGGCTTTCTTTTATTTTATCTTTAATGACAACAAATGGTGGCTGTACATAGCCACAGCAGGGATGGAGTAACACTCTGCTATCATTTTGTCTGTGTCCATCCATGCTATCGTCAAGGACAATCATAACACATTAACATTTGGGTCTGATTCAGCCTGTTGTTATTGGGCAAAATGAGTCGCTAATGATGTTGTGTAAATATTTATTGGACAACACTGATCTTCAAACTGTCTCGTTGACATTTTCAACAAAATGTGACTCACAAAAACAGTGTTCTTGCGAATGAAAACCAGTCATCCCATGTGATGAATATAAAGAGGAGGCGCTTGCATTAACACAAGCACACAGACTCACACAATTTGCCCTCAAGCATCTTATACTGAAAACCTTTTCTCAGAACTTTTTCTCTTTTTTTCTCCCACACTTTGTGAGTCATTCAAGTTCACTAAGAAGGAATTTAGCAACTGCATCAACCACTTGCTTATAACCCCTTCCAGGTCACGTGACGTCCACTTTTCCAATTGCCCTTCATTTTCTCCCCAAATGAATGAATAAACAAAATAAAAGCCCTCCACCGGCAGATAAGACAACAGCTGCAGGGAGAGATCAGAAGGCGATTGCGTACTTCTTCTGAAGTGCAACATTTAACAGTTTATTGAGCACTGCTCTGTGATTTCATTAAAGCGTATTTAATCCAAAATTAATAAGGCTGGTTATTAACCTTTTCCACCCTCATTCCTTATTAGAGTTTTATTTCACTGATGTTTAGAGAATCATAATGAAGCTGCAGGATGCATTTCGCCCACTCTTAGGAAATGCATGTGTGCTCATATATTTACCATGCGTGCATGTGAACCCTGGATGCACGTCACCTTAAGCCCAAGACAAAGGGAATGTGCAGGTTTTAATAACATGGTAGGTGTTGTTCGGCACCATCCTGTCATTACTGTCATTATGGACTGAAGTGGTGCTTCTTTGTGTGCAGCTGGAAATCATGTAGAGCAAGGTCCCTACCTCAGAGCCCCACACCCCACCGGTATGGCATCCTGCTTTTTTTAACAGCGTATGCTGTCCTCAAACACTTTGCATGGAACACCCTGTCAGAGCTTTGTGTTTCTCTCTGTACATTTCTCCCCTCTCTCTCTTTTTCTGTACATCTGTATGGTGATCTACCTGTCTGTCATCTCTCAGTTGTTTTCCCTGATGTTTTTCTGCATTATGATCCATGTGCTCAGCTGTCTCCTGTCCCTCCTCAACTGCCTCAGTTCATAAATGATTTGGACATGGTGTTTTCTTCTGTTCCTGAAATCAAAAAGTTACCTAATGGGTAAGGATTGGCAACTCAATTAAGTTCTCTCGGCTTTAAAGGTACTGTGAGGATTTTCATGTGCTGTATAAATTCAACATTTCTTGCTGAAATCCATAGTGTATATGTCGTATATCTGTGTGTGGTGTGTATTATCCATGTTTACCCTGGCTATGCTGGCACATCGTATTGCTGTTGTCACCAACTTTCAGTTTGATTACTGCTCTTTGCAATCATCACAAATGCCTGTAATTGTACTAAATGACAGGCATCTTCTCATATGTATTGATTGCTGCCTTCCATCACATTTTGAGAATTTAACATTTCTTTGATTCAGAATGGGCAAATTTAAAAAAAAAAAAAAAGAAAATAGACGGCTTTGGGTTGGAGAGGTCTTGCAGTTTGGATGAAAACATAATATACTTTGGTTGTGGTCATTGTTAAAAAAAACTAATGTTGGTAGAAACCATCTCTTGTGAATCAAATCCAATGTTTTGGTCACCCCTGACTTTTGGGGGAATTTGCTGAAACGATCATGATGCTATTTTTCTTGGAAGGATAGCCTAGTCTCAGCAAGAAATAAAAATTAAGATCAAGATCAAATCAAGATAAAAAAAGTGCCACCAATAGTGTGGGTGAAATTCCTTCATTAAAGCTACTGTTAGTGTGGCTCCATTTATTTTTACTTTTTAAACACACACTAAAACTATGGAGCGCGAGAATGTAGTTGACGCGTGTCTTGAGCCACAGAAACTCCACAGTTCTTCTTTCTCACAAGGGTTTATTGAAACCTTTCTTCAAGTTACAACAAAAACATTTTTTAAAAACTGTTCAGCAATCCAAAATAAGGCAATAATCATGAGCACGGTCAAAAACTAGTGTGCCCTCCTCATCTCCATAGTCACAACTAAAACTAAAGTACGCACATATCACGTTACACACGTCTCAGCCAATAAGAAGAGAGCACTAATTATTTACTAATAGGCATTCTTATAACCTCAAATGAAATCAGGATAAATACAACAAATCTAAATTATTTATCACCTTATCTGCAATATATAAAATGGCTCTATCAGGTACAGTTGGTAAGTTGATGAAAGTGAAAGTAAAGTCTGCGACTTGGTTGGAAATTTCAAGTGTCTGCAGCGTGTGAGCTGTGATTGGCTGCTCCTCCTGCCCCCTCTACCTGACTGGTGGAAAATCTCTGGGAGGTGGATTTTGGCAAATACGATTACAGGCTGTAGGTGGAGCCAGAGGAGTTGAATTTTGTCCTAAATTACTCATTTCATATACTACTATCAGAATATAGTGACAGTTCCAGCAAATATGACCGAATAATTGTTACCAACTGAAGCTTTAAGAATATCCCTTGGAGAATATCCCTTCTCTTGCTGATTTTAAATGAATGCTGTCTGACTTTTGTAAATCACCCTGCAATTGTTTCTCACTGTATTTATGCTCTGTTGCTGCTGTTTTTAAACTCGTCTTCCCTGTAAATGAGGGAAACCTCAGTGACCAATGAGTTAAAAAAACAACAACATTCAAGTGAATGTGGAAGTCGTTCTCAGACTTTTGCTCCTCAACAACTCAGAAAAGTCAGAAGTAAAAAAAGCCTCTCTGGCAGATTGCACATTTCAATATTTTTATTGCAGCAAAAAGCCAAAAAAGCACACATATGATACTGTCAAGTCTCAGAAACGGTTAAATTGAATATCAATAGCACAGCCTTAAAATACAAGCAGCAGGTCATGATGGGATTTCAGGTAGGGCAATAAATTATCCTTTCTTTTTGGAATAGCAAAATTACACAGGCACAAAAGTTCAAAAACTCATTAAATGATGGTGGCTCAGTTTGCCTCAGCAAAATCTCAAAGCATCTGGCTACGTGGTGGTGCATCACCTATGCATGGTTAACTAAAAATAATGAATAAGTGAGAGGTTTTCTTGACCCATGTGGTTCTTTGCATCTAAAATTATAAGAACTAATTAAGTTTTTGCTTCATCTTGAGTAGATAATTAAACTTAGTTGTTAGATTAAACAAAACAACAACAAAAAACAAGATTTAAAAGCAAATGCAACATCAAGTCCATGTCCCAACAACTTAGAATTTACCAAAACATCTCTGTGACTTTGTTCTGTCACAGGAATATTTCCTTATGTTATGCTCCGATCTTGTGAAAAACATACAGGAGATAAGACTCATCTATCTCAAGATTGTTTATATGTTCCCATACAACTGTGCCATTTCCTGAAGTCTCACATTATGTGTGTCTGTGCATTTATGATACCTTTCAGGCACTGCTCCATTCTCTGTTCCACATGACAACACGTTTTCATTGTGTTTTTTGTCCTTTTCCTTTTTAATTCTGCCCTGTCCTGATCTTTCTTTCATTCTTTCTCCATCACACTCATTCTCCTCGGTCCCTTAACAGCACAACCTAATTATAACAAATTTTTAATCTTTCGCTCAGTTTTTGCTCGTACCTTATCATTTCCCTTCACCTCCCTTCATGCGCCCTCCATCTCCCTCTGTGCTTCCTTCAGTGCAGACCAGAATTACAGACCATCCTGGATAAGGTCGTGTTTTTGTCACTGTGACGGTAATGCCTGGTACAGACTAATTATGTAGGAAGCGGTCCTTGTCTTCACACTGGGGCAAGTGCGCCAGAATTCATGGGGTTATGAACAAATTGGTTCCGGTGGGAGACGGAGGACAGGAAGCGGGCTTTGATGAATGAACCAATGAGATACAGCTGCTTGAGAAATGGATTGGAGTCCACTGTCTGTGTGAATCTGGCTGTTAAACTGACTGATATATGGCATCAGTCAGTGATTATTGTTGGAGAAGAGTTTATTCAAAATAGAAAGAACAATGTGTGGTACACAGCAGTTGCATTTTACCTGGTGAGACAAGGTCAGTGTGGGGATTTATTCTTTTATTCTCTCTCTCTCTCTCTCTCTCTCTCTCTCTCTCTCTCTCTCTCTCTCTCCATTTGAGACTTTCTCTCTCACATACACAAACCAGAGTTTAATGTCTGTGATTCCTTGTGTTTTACAAGTGTAAAGTCATGTAACCAATTTATCCCTCAAATTTTACTAAACTTTTTTTTTTCTTTGGAACGACAGTTACCATTAAAAAAAAGACTGACATTGTTAAAATTAGGCTACACATATCCAAGCTTTCCAGTCATTTTGAATAAGGAATCAGTTGAAGGGGCTTATTGTGTCCACGTGATATAGCGACATGCCTAAAAACAAAAGATTTAAATGTTCCATATTCATTTTAATAGTGTGGAAGTGTCAAAGAGCTCAGTTCAGAGGAATGCAATGCATACCGCCAGTATTCAGCAAGTGTGCTTTAAAATGAGTCATCAGGACTTCTACTGTTTCAGACAATTAACATCCTGCACACAAAGTAGAAAAGTGGATTATGGTGAGGGAGTGGTTTGAGAAGTTTTTAGTGACACTGTGCTACAACTGGAATCCTTTGTAAAGCCGCACTAATCTCCTATCCACCACAAAACTAGAGCTGATCCACAACCATCACACCACTCATCACTAGGTGCCATGCCATCCATTTGTTTCATTTTCCGTGTGTACATAAGAAAGCCTGAGGGTAAGAACTTTGAAAAGAAATGGTCAAAAAAGTTTTTACACTTGGGTTTAGTGGAAAAGTAGGTACAAAAGCAAAATGCAACAAAAGAGAAATTGAAAAAGACAAATCAAATAGGTCATGATGAATTATTAACTATTATGTCTTAAATGTCCTGTACTGAAGAAAAAAATATACCTGTACTATTTCTCAAATTAAACAACCTGCGTATAGTATTAGAGGGTGTCTATTTGCATAATAATATGTTTTCATTAGTGTATAATCACCTGAAACTATGAATTGCTTTAGCTTGGAATGGTTCCTTCATGTTTATATAAGGGAGCAGATCCTGTTCCACAGAGCCTGCTATGTTGTACTTGAATGTTTCTACAATATCCCAAAATGGACAAACCAAGGCCTGTCATTTCATCCTTGGAAAGGGAGAAGGGAAGGGCATATGGAAAAGGAAAGTTTACGACAGTGCTGATTGGACAGTTCAGCCAATTTGTAACAGGGTAATAGTCTTAACTCACCAGATGGCAGGAATTCTTAACATGATGTCAGGTGGTCCAAAGTCATTCACATTAAATAAAAAACATGACAGACTCTATCCACAACCGCTCTGCAGAAGTGACCTTATTGCTCTCAATGTCAGCTGAAATGCATACCAAACATATGTTGCTTTGATAAAGTCTCTAGTGGCAGCAGTGAACATACTGAGTCGTTCTTAGAGTTGACCCTAACCCTAACCCTCAACATGTTAACCAAAGTCCTATCCGTAGTCTAACCAATTCAAAATTGGGCATGTTTGAAAATATAAGCAAATGTGATACGGTTAGTTTGAATACCTTGGGTCATCAGCTGTTCAAAGTAACATTTCAAGCCCAAATGTGTTAAGTACCTGATAATCAAAAGACCCAGACCAACAAATACATGCAAGTTTTTCTACGCCAGACCATAGAAGCAGTTACATGAATTACCAGGACCATACTGTACTTTTAAGACCTGCAAGTGGCTGCTGTTGGATGTTAATAAAACTCTGCTGAAATTAAAAAGGGTTCAACCAGGATAAAAGCTTGCAGGGAAACATTTACAATGACCGCCAGTGATTTAATAAGAGACAGAAATGTTTGTACTGTCCCAAGAATTACCAGCTTCATAAGCTTTTAATTGCTATCGCTCCCAACACCCTATAGGCTTTTATCTGATGAAAAGGCTTAAGAGAATTAATGCAAGTTGTTTTTTTCATCTGGCATCATTCTCAATAACTTCACGTCCTATGACCTATTCCTTTCAGTGACCTATTCACAGGGACCTGCTAAGGCTTTTGGGTAAGCAAATTCAGCAGATCTTAACACCTTCTCCGCATTGCACCTGATCGAGGGGGGAGAAAAAAAATCCCCAGCACACGCACTTTTCCAATCCTCCTGCACCCCCTCTAATCCTCCCTTCCCTCTCCGCTTTCATCCATCCCTTTAACTCTCCTTCTGCCCCCCCCCCCCTTCTCTCTCTTTTTCTTTCTCTCTCCCTCTCTACCCAGCAGGCTGGAGCAAGATTCATTCAGAGCACAATCAGCACGAGACATGAATACAGAGCAGAGCTGCGTCACACACACACACACACACACACACACACACACACACACACACACACACACACACACACACACACACACACACACACACACACACATACACAAACACTCACAAAATGTCTCTTCAACCTTTGAAAGTGATGATGAGCTAGCTGAGTGCGAGGACTGTAGACAAACACACACATACATGCACTCTCACACTCACTCACTCACACGCACGCCCACATACACACACACAAACACACACACACAAACTGACGCACCCTGTCTTTAACCTCTGGAAGTGATGATGAGAAGACAGAGTGCAGGGAGCTCTATAACACTCTGTGCTGCTTCTCCAAACTATTTTTAACTGCTATACTTTACCTTATTTCTTAAACTTGTGCATCCCAATGTGTACACACACCTCCATGTGTGCAGGTGTGTGTACAGTACTTGGGCGCATGTGTGTGTGGAGCAGGGAGGTATCCTCCTTCCTTCCTATTTCCTTTCTTACTGCAGAAGCCAATGTAGCTGTACAGCTTGTTTTGCCTTTTTCAATTCATTTACCCCTCAATTGTTTGATTCATGGTGTATATTTCTAATGATGATTAATAGGAAAATGTAAGGCTTTTGGAAGAACTTAGAAGGGCTTACAACTTTAAAGGTCAAGGCTTCTATTGCTTTACAGTAGTTTTAGACCTGAAATATAGATTTTCTCTGGTAGATGTCCTCATGGTTTATGTGGTAATATGTTTTTATGAGCATGCGTTTGACGACAAATAAATTGCTGAATCCTTCTTGGGGTAAGGCTTAGAAGCAAGGTCCTTGTGAACTAGAACAGCTGAGAACAGCTATGCATCTTGTGTATTAGATTTAGCCACAGTTAGTTAGCCTGCTACTAAAGACTAAATATATTGCCTCATATACTGTATGTATAGGCCTCAAAATTTTTATTTTTATTTTATTCTCATATAATTCCTTTAACAAGCCTGTCATATTAACTTGCAAATGTGCATCTGCCTTGCTGTCAAACAGCAGTCAAATGAAGCACTTTCCCTGAGTCTCCCTGCAGGTGTTACACTGACCAAGACACGGGACCTTCGGCATCCTGTCACATTTGTTTATCATTGACTACAATTATGACTCATGAACAATAGCCGTTCAGATTTGTGTGTTGACGACGTTCATAAACAGACACATACACAATCAAAGAGGAGCCGTCGACACAGTACTTCATGTCTTATCAGAGATCAATATTTCATTTGCTCTCCCTCTCTATTTAGATGCTGACTGGCATCACTTCCTAAAGGGACAGCTCAGGGACATGCACACACATACATACAGCTACGCTCTCTCACACACCTGACACGCACATTAAAACTGCTCGGGGCCGTTGTTTGCTTTGACTGACGTATTGGCCATGCCGTGCTGACACCTCACTGACACTCTATCCCTTTCAGACACACATCACTGTTTACCAACTCTTAACTACTCTAAGGCAAGCGCCACATGTTTCAGTGTGTGTGCGTGTGTGTCCTCAAAGCTTCCGGTCCGTCATCATTACACACTTCCTTTGTTTCGCTCTTACATCACTGTTTACACATTTAATCAAAGCCAAACTTTGTATGCTCGCCCTGCCTTTGTGTTTGCAATTGTGTGTGCGCATGCTCCGTGCATGCGGTCTCTTTGGTGGGTTTCTTTTTTTTTTCTTTTGGATGGTTGTTTGCTGTTGTGCTCAGACTAGATCAGGGGAGCGACAGTGTTATTGTAACCCAGTGAATAGGCGCAGTGTTTAAATGCAAATTCACAGCACTGCAATGACAGGGAATAGAGAACTGGTTGCGCAGGGAAGGGCAGAGACAGGTTGAGGTGACAGAGAGGGAATAAGGGATTTAGAGGGAGAGGAGTTGAAAGATGGGGAAAGGGAGATGAGACAAGGAAGGGGGAACTGGTAAGAGGAGAGGAGACAAGGGGTCAAGATGTGATGAGGAAAGGGACAGAGGAGTGAATGTGTGTTTTAGAGACAAGGAGGAGAGGGGAAAAAACGGTGGTGCAAGAGTGAGAGTGAAAGCCGTCTCCACAGTAGTTGGGTGGGGAACTATGAGTGCGTGACTGTGCCTTGACTGAACCATCAGTGCAGTGTCACTGTGTATCTGTGATCATGAATTAGAGTTTATTATTGTGCTCTTCTGTGTTTGTGTGTGGACAGTGGTGTGCACCATTTCAAAAAGCTTGTTTAACCCTATCTCCATCCATTTAATGAGGTTCTATTTTTATTCATCAGAGCCAAACTGTTGTGTGACTGTGTGTCTGTGCATATGTCTTTGTGCAGGCAAACACTGTACACTGTGTGTGACTTCTAGCTTGTTTTTCATTTACCCTCAGCTAAAGTATTTACTCAAATTGCAAACCATTTCAGTGTCATGCCTGCTGTAGCTGTGGGTATTTTAATACT